>NC_057718.1:75736274-75823943 GCF_004010195.1 Chiloscyllium plagiosum | reverse complement strand
CGGGCATTGGATAGGCATATGGAGGATAGTGGGCTAGTGTAGGTTAGGTGGGCTTGGATCGGCGCAACATCGAGGGCCGAAGGGCCTGTACTGCGCTGTATTCTTCTATGTTCTATGTTCTATGTTCTTCAAATTTTGGTCTGTATTTTTATCCACCAATGTTGACTATTACTATGGACGTTGAAAACTGGAAAAACAAACAGAAAACACAAATATGTGATCAGAGAAGTAGAATTAACCTTTCAGTTGAAAGTTGAGTGTGAAATATAACCACTGTCATTGTTTCAGCGCATGCTATGTCCAAAGTTAAAGCAGCAATAAATCACATCCGCACCAACCTGATAGATCAAAACCTCGCAGTGTAGAAAGACTTACACTCTCCAATATTGTAGAAATATCCTCCAAACAACACAATTAAGTGAGAAAATATTTAAAAGGATTCAGTACTTATTCCCACATTGTCTTTGCCATCACTGATGAAGTCCAGGAAACAGGTACCCACAAATAAAGCCAAAACAAAATCACATTAATATCAATATCAGAGGTGAACATTGAACAAGTTTCCTGTCCCAAGGGGTCTCACTGCAGCCTAAATCTAATAAACATCAGTCAGTCTCACAATGCGCTCTCAATTTCAACACTTCGAACAACCAGCCTTTTCCAAGTACTTCTGTAAGCTGGAATTGAGACTAACTTCAATATCAGTATTGAATACATACAGGGGCCATTTTCATCCTTCATTACGTTTATTAAAAATAGTTCATTGTGATCTCAAAGGTGAATCTTTACTGATTTTCCTTTAAAACTGCTCTTAAAAATGAGAAGTACCTTTGCTTGCTATAATGTTCTGTTATTAGCATTAATAATTCAGAGGATCATAGCCTGTTTGCTTAATAATAAATGAGGTAGTTGATCAGAATAGAGTCTGCATTCATTGTGTTACATACTTACTTTCCATTTTTCATGTTCAAGAGCCTACGCATCGGTGATTCATTTAATTGTTGGCAGTATAGATTTCTTAGTTAATAAGCTGCATTTTCTATCTCCAACTCTTGGGGCTCCATTTGTTTCACAAACACTGATGAGAGCAATAGAATTGATTCTGTACTGTGTGGAATTGTTCATACCGTTACTGTTTAACGGTAGAAGCTCTTGAATTACCATAGCAAATTGAAATGCATTTACATCAATATTTGTAAAATATGGGTTTACATCTTTGATCTTGTTCCAACTGCGGAGCTAGATTTTCTCTTTACAGATGCTGACAAATCTATGTTGTCGACAAATATTTCCAATAATATTTAGTATTGAATTTATCAAGGTATGGGGTTTCTTGTTTGCTGCACTTTTTTAATAAAAAGAAACATTTGAAACATCTTTTCATACTATAGACACATTGAAACATTGGAACTGGAGTAAGTTATTTGGCCTCTCAAGGCTGTTCCGCCATTCTTTGCAATCATGGCTGATCTGTCACCTAACATCATATAGCCTACTTTGTCCCATATCCATTAGGACATTTGGTTGACAAAAAAAACTATCAATCTTAGATTTAACATTAGCAATTCACTTAACAGAATTGCATTCACAGAAGAGAGCTCCAAACTTCTACTACCCTTTGTGTGAATTTTACCCCTAAAATGTCTGGCAGAAATATGCCAATCATGACTATTACCCTTTACGCCCTCAACTAGCACAAATAATTTCTCTTTATCACATTATCATCTCTCTTCAATATCTTGGAAATTTTAACCAAATCACCACACAACCCTCAAAATTCCAGAGAATATGCAATTTAACCCTTGGGATTTCAGATATCTCTTTTTATTCATGGAAATATAAACAAAATCCATACAAGCTGTCCTCAAATTTTAAACTGCTCTGCCCTGGTTTATTTCTGGCGAATTTGGACTTCAATAGAAACTATTCTCTTCCTGAATTGTGGTGTTCCAAACTGAACACAGCACTCTTTGGAGGGTCAGTGTGGACTTGTTGGGCCAAAGGGCCTGTTTCCACACTGTAGGAATTCTAATCCTACTCTAGCTGGGAGATGACCAATATAATCAAACTAATAGATACCATCTTGCCCATCAAATTCCAGCCTTTATAAGATAATAGTCAACATTCTACTCGCCCATTAATTCCATGTCTACCCATTTATTAACTTTAAATAATTTATGTTCTGAGCTCCCATATCTTTGTTTCTCTGTGGTTCCTAGTTCCTCAATATTTACATAATACTTAGCTTGTCTTTCTTATTCCCAAAATTAGCAATTCTCAACATTCAGTTTAATTTATCATTATTTTACCCAAATACTTAATCTGTTCATGTCCTTAATTAAATTTATAAGAAGATGTGGACGTCACTGGCTAGGCCAGCACTGATTGTCCATTCCAATTTGCCTTTCTGAAGTTCATAGTGAGCTGCCTATTTGAACTGCTGCAGACCTTGGCACGTAGAGACAGACACAATGCTATTTAAGAGGGAGTTTGATGATTTGGACTCAGTGCCAGTAAAGAAACCCCAAATCAGAGTGGTGTGTGCTTTGATGATCCTTATATGGAGGGATTATCTTACGAGCAAATGCTAAAATAATATTGAACTTTAGAAAAATGAGAGGTGAACATATAGGAAGTAAAACATATAGGATTCTTAGAAGGCTTGACAGGTTAAATGCTGAGAGGATGGTTCTCCTCATGGGAAAGTCTAGGATTAGAGGGCTTAATCTCAGAATGAAGGGGTGCCAAATTAAGATTCAAATAAGGCAGCATTCCTTCTTTCAGTGGGTTTGAGTCTTTGGAACACCTTCCCACACTCTGCAGGGATAGAGTCCTTGTGTATATTTAAGGCCGAGATAGTAAGATTCTTGATCAATAAGGGAATCAAGGGTTATGGGACGAACACAGGAAAATTGATGTAAAGAATGTTGGATCAGTCATGAAGCTATTGAATGGTGGAGCAGGTTTGATGGGACAGATTGCTTACTCCTGTTACTAATTCTTGTGATCTTATGGCTTAGCAGGAAATATGCATGTAGCGGTTCTTATGTATCTGCGGCCCTTGTCTTTTGAGGTGGTAAAGGTTGCTGATTTGGAATTCGCTGTTGATGGCTTGGTGAGTTTTACCGTGTAGTTGGTAGACACACTGCTGCCACTGAACACTGGTGTTGGATAGTGTGTCTTTCAAGTATGTCACTTTGTCCTAATGGTGTTAAGCTTCTTGAATATTGTTGGAACTTCATTCATTCAGGGGATTAGGGTGTATTCCATAACACTCTTGATCAATGCTATGTAGGCAATGGACAGACATTTGTGAGTTAGAAGGATCTGAAATGACTGAAATATAACATCCATATTTTTGTATTCAATTCCTCTTACAATAAGCATTAACATTTGTTAGATTAGATTCTCTACAGTGTGGAAACAGGCCCTTCGGCCCAACACGTCCACACTGACCCTCCGAAGAGAAACCCACCCAAACCCAATCCCCTACCCTATATTTACCACTGACTAACACACTTAACAGTGTGGGCAATTTAGCATGGCCAATTCACCTGACCTGCACATCTTTGGATTGTGGGAGGAAACCGGAGCACCCTGAGGAAACCCACGCAGACATAGGGAGAATGTGCAAACTCCACACAGACAGGCAGGAATTGAACCCAGGACCCTGGTGCTATGAGGCAGCAGTGCTAACCACTGAGCCACCGTGCTGCTTTTGAAATTATTCATTGTACCTCCATACTAACCATTTGCAAATCATGCTGTAGGATACAGATCCTTATACACATCAGAGCTGTGATGCTGGGCTATTTTTCTTAGCGTTGAAACACATCTATCCTGAGTCTTCTGACATATTCCCTTGAATGTCTGCCACTGCACATCTAACATAATTTACCAATTCACTGTGACTGGTTTAGATTTTAGTGGCCGATATTGGAGTTTAAATCCCTAGTCTTCGCCCCAGTCCTCTCTCCCCCAAGTTAAATTTGAAATTCAATAATATTGTCAGTGCTGACACCCAGGGACAACTTTACCATGTGGTAATTGATCGATTTTATCTTGTCTCACATTTCAAAAGGGAGTGTAGCCTGTTCTTTGCTTGGCTCCAGAAGATGCTGTTCTAGGAAACTATCCTAAAAACTTTTTATGACTAGCAAGGCTATTTTTGTGAATCTGATTTTTCCATTCAGTTTGGGTGTAAATTAAAAACTCCCATGATTTTGCTATATCTTTCTGACAAGCTCCTACTGACTTCCCCATTTAGCAGTTAGCAGTAATTCTATACTTTAACATCACAACTGGAAATCTCTCATTGCTCCTTCAGCAAAGTATCTGAAAGTGGACTTTCTTATAGCATAGATTGGTGGTTGGGATTGGTTGGCATCAACTTGCCACAATGCAGACCAAAAAAAGCCCCTCTTCCTATGGGACTGTTGTCTTACCGATGGGTGGGCAGCCCTCTCACTAACAAACTGAACCAAGCCAGGGCTAGTGGTCTGGTACCAGGGAAATTTCTATTTTGTTAAGAAATGGGGTAAACCCCTCTGCTAATTTAAACCAGCCTCTTAGAAAAGATTGCTGGAATCTGTTAAAATTTGAGATGCAAAAGAACAATCCCAGAGGTTACTATTTAAAGTAAAAGTTAACAACTTTATTCTTTAAATCCAGAAAATATTAAGATAAACAATTAATTACAACTCCTTTTTCTTAAACTTATATCTTTTACCTTCCACTCTACAATACTAGTCTGATTTAAAAGAAAATCCTGATTAAGATTTACAAAAAAGAAATCAAGTTTCCAAAAACAGTCAGCTCTGCCAATTCTCCTTTGTAGATTCTCACCAGATTATCCTTTATGTTCTGCTGCACACTCCCCACAGACAGGTGCCTTTCAGAGAGCTCTTCAGCTAACAGTCTACATTTACTGGTCTGTGACAGTTATTGCTGAAAATGTGTTGCTGGAAAAGCATAGCATGTCAGGCAGTATCCAAGGAGCAGGAGAATCGACGTTTCGGGCATGAGCCCTTCTTCAGGAAGGGGTGAAGGGCTCATGCCCAAAACGTCGATTCTCCTCTTTCTTGGATGCTGCCTGACCTGCTGTGCTTTTCCAGCAACACATTTTCAGCTCTGATCTCCAGCATCCGCAGTCCTCATTTTTTCCTGTGACAGTTATCCCCAGTTGTTCAAAATGTCTGCTTTTATACCCCAAAACATTGGATTATTCCATTGGTTTTAATACCATCAAAATACTAAATTCAAATTTGATTGGATTTTGGTATCTTGGAGCATAATTTAAACTGGTTGGCCAAATTTGAATTTGTTTTTTTGTTTCATGGCAACCCAGCTGCTGCTATTTCTTTCAATCAAGTGTTACACTGATACCTTGTTCAGGACTTTGTGCTTTGTCAGTCCTTGCTCACTTTTCAACTCTCAAAGGTGCAGTACACCCCTATACCTTCATAACAATTTCCACAGATAAAATGTTTGCTTTGTTTTAAAAGTTCAGCCTTCCTGGTGAATTGCACTGCTTTTAGCAATAAAGCCTTCCTTAGCCTGAAAGATAAAATCATATGATACCACATTGTCGTGGGTTTATTGGAAGAAGCTCTATCAGAATTTTCAAAGGCCCATGTTGGCAATTAATCAGATGGTACATGTCATTTATGAAAGAATTGATTCTCCCTTTTTTTGTTGCACTGATTAAATTTGGCTGGACTATGAAGTAGTTTGACCCTAAACTAAAATAGGAGTTGAAAACTTGTATTAAGTCAACATATCTTTTGCTATCTCTTGTTGCATGCCTTGTCTGATGATAATGGTATTACCATTTGCTGTTGATCACTTCCAACAATATACTGGCCTTGTTTTTGAACTCTTATCAGGCTGTGACACAGTACAGTATCATTAACTAAAATGTCAGTGCTCCTTGATACAATGGTCTGGTCAGGGATACTCTGCATGCTCTGAAAGGTCTGGTACACATGCTTAGATAAATAGTCCACAGAGAATTTGACAAAATTGAGTTTGAATGTAGTCAAGACAGCCTTGTACCAACATATCATCCACCATTGAATGGTGCTGTAGAAATAAGTGTAGATTGGAAAGGTATCTTTGCAGACATATTTCTAAGGTGTCAGGCTAACCGGTAATGTTCATGTTTTCCTTAAAAACAAAACAACTTTTTGGTCTCAAGCAGAAAACCCCAAACAGGTTGCTACCTTATAACTTAATATTTAAACACACTGAAGACCAGGTCTAGTCTGTTTAAGCCTTGCATAAGTGGTAAAATAAGAGGAAAGCAAGATAAAGTGAAGATACTCCAAGCCTGTAACTTAGAGTTCAATGCTGGTCAGAAGGTCATAACAATACAATTGGAATTATTGTGTAGAGACTGAGTATTCACATATCTGTAAGAGATTGCAGGGAGACTGTTGGTGTCCTGCTGATTATTTGTCACATTTTATTTTTCAAGCAAAGGGAGAACAGGATAAAACATCCTTCAGCCCAAATTCCTCCTATGTGAGTGTCATGGAGAAAATGGAATTCAAAAGAAACCAACAGGTCTTCCTGTTTCACAAAAGTCTGCCAAAAAACCCATCTCCTGTCTCCCCATCTACAAGGCACAGGTTCAGGAGCGTGATGGAATACTCCTTATATGGATGGGTGCAGCTCCAACAATACTGAAGAAACTTGAATCATACAAGATAAAGCAGCCCAATTAATTGGCACAATATACACAACCTTAAATACCTGCTCTCTCTGTCAAGGCCACAAATTGGCAACAGTGTGTCATATGCAAGTTGTGCTAGAATAATTCATCAAACCTGTTCAAAAGCACTTTCCAACCAGCTATCTCTACCACCTGGAAGGATGAGGGTAGTAGACATATGGGAATGCCACATTTGCAAGTTCCTCTCCAAATTGCACATCATCCTCACTTGGAACTGTCTCACTATTCCTTCACTGTCAGAACCTTTAGAACTCTCCTCCTCATAGCATTGTGTTTGTGCTTACATCAGACAGATTGCAGTTGTTCAAAACAATGGCCATTGACAATGCAATGAATCACCAGGCACAGACAACAAATGCTCTCCCTCCAGTAGCACTCACATCCCACAGAAGAATAAAAAGAAACATGATCCAGGATCAGAGGGGAGAGGGTGGGCGGGTATCATGCATTTTAATAGTACCTTTCACAATATTAGATAGTAGCAGTGATTTATAGTCAATGCTGTGCTTTTGTAACATCACTATTGTTGTGTGTATGGTAAGGTCTCACAAAAAGAGAGATAAATCAAACATTAATCTGTTTTACTTATTTTGAAGTTTTTTCCCCCCAACAAAAAAAAAGTTGTTTGAACATTTCTGCCTATTAGCTATAAAGCGATTTGAGAAAAATGGCTTTTTGGACAGATAACCATGAATCATCCAATTGATGAATGTGTCTGTTCTCATAAAAGAAAACAGCACAGTAAGGCCCTTCAACCCTCAATTATGCACCAATCTGAAGCCCATCTAACCGACACTATTCCATTCTCATCCATATGCCTATCCAATGACCATTTAAATGCCCTTAAAATTGGCAAATCTACAACTGTTGCAGGCAGTGGATTCCATTCCCCTACTACGAGTAAAGAAACTACCTCTGGCATCTGTCCTATATCTATCGCCCCTCAATTTGAAGCTTTGCTCCCTCATGATAGACATCACCAGAGGAAAAAGGCTCACTGTCCACCTGATCTAACTCAAATTATCTTATATGTCTCAATTAAATCACCTCTCAACTTTCTTCTCTAACAAAAAAACAGCCTCAAGTCCCTCCAACTTTCCTCATAAGACCTTCCCTCCATACTGGGCAACATCCTAGTAAATCTCCTCTGAACCTTTTTCAAAGCTTCCACATCCTTCCTATAATGTAGTGAACAGAACTGTACGCAATACTCCAAGTGTGGCCACACCAGAGTTTTGTACAGCTGCAGCACGACTTCATGGTTCCAAAACTCAATCCCTTTACTAATAAAAGCTAACACACCATAGGCCTTCTTAACAGCCCTATCAACTTGGGTGGCAACTTTGAGAGATCTATGTACATGGACACCAAGGTATCTCTGTTCATCTACACAACCAAGAGTCTTACCATTCACCCAGTACTCTGCATTCCTGTTACTCCTTCCAACGTGAATCATTTCATACTTTTCTGCATTAAACTCAATTTGCCACCTCAGCCTAGCTCATCTTTATCCCTCGGTAACCTATAACATTCTTCGTCACAATCCACAACTCTACTGACTTTAGTGTCATCTGCAAATTTATTAAACCATTCTCCTACACGCTCATCCTGGTCATTTATAAAAATTACAAACAGCAGTGGACCCATAACAAATCCTTGTAGTACACCACTAATAACTGAACTCTGGGATGAAAATTTCCCATCAACCACCACCCTATCTCCTTTCAACTAGCCAATTTTTGTTGGCTTCTAAATCACCTTCAATCCTATGCCTCTGCATTTTGTGCAGTAACCTACCATGGGGAACCTTATCAAATGCCTTACTGAAATCCATATATACCACAAAGTCTTTAACCTCATCCCCATTTGGTCACCTTCTCAGAATTCAATAGGTTTGTGAGGCATGACATACCCTTCACAAAACCGTGTTGACTATCCCTAATCAACTTATTCCTTTCTAAATCCTCTCTAATAACCTTTTCCAACACTTTACCAACAACAGAAGTAAGGCTCACTGGTCTATAATTACCAGGATTGCCTCTACTCCCCTTCTTGAAGAAGGGAACAACATTTGATATCCTCCAGTCTTCTGGTATCATTCCTGTAGACAATGATGACAAAGATCAAAGCCAAAGGCTCCTCAATCTCCTCCCTGGCTTCCCAGAGAATCCTAGGATAAATCCCATCCTACAAATCCTTGTAGTACACCACTAATAACTGAACTCCGGGATGAAAATTTCCCATCAACCACCACCCTGTCTCCTTTCAACTAGCCAATTTTTGTTGGCTGCTAAATCACCTTCAATCCTATGCCTCTGCATTTTGTGCAGTAACCTACCATGGGGAACCTTATCAAATGCCTTACTGAAATCCATATATACCACAAAGTCTTTAACCTCATCCCCGTTTGGTCACCTTCTCAGAATTCAATAGGTTTGTGAGGCATGACATACCCTTCACAAAACCATGTTGACTAATCAACTTATTCCTCTCTAGATGATTATAAATCCTCTCTAATAAACTTTTCCAACACTTTACCAACAACAGAAGTAAGGCTCACTGGTCTATAATTACCAGGATTGTCTCTACCCCCCTTCTTGAAGAAGGGAACAACATTTGATATCCTCCAGTCTTCTGGTATCATTCCTGTAGACAATGATGACAAAGATCAAAGCCAAAGGCTCCTCAATCTCCTCCCTGGCTTCCCAGAGAATCCTAGGATAAATCCCATCCTGCCCAGGGGATTTTTCTATTTTCACACTTGTCAGAATTTCTAACACTTCCTCCTTGTGAACCTCAATCCCATCTAGTTTGGTAGCCTCTCAGTATTCTTCTCAACAACATTATTTTTCATCAGTATTCACATGAAAAAGACATTCATTTAGCATTTTCCCTATCTCCTCTGACTCCATACGCAACTTCCCACGACTGGCCTCAATTCGTGCTATAGAAAGCTTTACAGTTTTCCCTGATCCTATCCACCAACAACTTCTCATGTCCCTCTCCTCACTTGTCTTAGGTCTTTCCTGGCTACCTTGTAACACTCAATCACTAACTGAGCCTTTGCATCTCATCCTAACATAAACCTCCTTCTCAACAAGAGATTCAATGTCCTTCGTAAACGACACTCCTTTTTAGCCAAGATGGAATAATTACAGCCCAGGACTATACCATTGGATTTTTTACATCTACTGGAGGGGGTTCAATAGGGTCATCAGATCTGGCTTGCCATATATCTGGAAATACCATCAGATCATCTGTTCCCAATAATCTCAATAGCAATATAATTTAGCCATTTTCATGGCCAAACATCTACTCAAGTCAGGCTCTCATTTACCCTTGTTCATTGATTCATGGCTGCCAGTCACCCAAAATACTTGTTTTTATATCTAACAATTTTCTAATCTGAGTATCGCAGGAAAAGGTCTGAAAAATGTTATATCTTGCACTCATTAGGATTTTCACAAGAATGCCACTATAAAGAGGATCAATATTTCATAATATAAAAGAGTGCTGATTAGTTAGCAAATTGATGATGGTCATGGCAAATGTTCCAGGTTGATGATAACTGACAGTTATCTGCCAAGCATTTTGTTTAGATTTAAACCAGGCAGGTTAACTCTGAATGGTCAAGTTGTTGTTCTGAGGAATGAATCAGATACTGATGTCACACTTTCACAAAACAGCATCCAACATTGGGTGTGATTCTGCGACTGCATAAGATTTGCTAAACAATTCTGAGCATGCCAAACAAAATATGCTGACAACCAGTTGAAAGTTGTAAATTGTGCTACTTACATTGGAAATACATAACAACACAAAGGGCCCCTTTTTCAGTAATACTCAATTTACAAGTATCAAGTTCCATTCTGGCCACCTCTGAAGTCCCCAGCATCACAGGTCCCTCTATGCAATTCAATCCACATGGTATCAAGAAACATCTGCAAATATGAAATACGCTGGAACATTTCGTTTTGACTAAGCAAGTCTCAACAAATGATGTACACTTGAGTGAGGTAGGATTTTAAAAAAATTCCGTTAAAATTTACATCTGAAGATCTATGCCACCTTTGCGTTCTGAAGAGGTCTTAGGTTAATGGTAATGGAACTGGGCAGGAAAGTTGTGGCCATGACAGAGCATCCCTGTTTGTTCAGGATGCTCTTTTACAGCCTACACCTACTTGCTGCATTATCTGCAGATGGGAAATTTCACCACTGAAAATTCTCCTCACTGTAGTCACAGGGCAACAGATAAAAAGCAAAAAACAAAACTTAAAATTCACACACAGCAGTTATATGGATCCCAATGAAAAATAAAAAAACTTTCTTGGACTTAAAGTATTAGATTAGATTACCTACACTATGGAAACAGACCCTTCAGCTCAAGTCCACACCGCCCCTCTGAAGAGTAACCCGCCCAGACCCATTCCCATACTCTATTTACCCCTGACTAATGCACCAACACTATGGACAATTTAGCATGACCAATTTACCTGACCTGCACATCTTTGGATCATTCAAGTTGTTCTTGCCTGTAGCTCTGATATTGTCTCCTGTACATTCAACTTAAGTACTAATTTCCAGATGGAAATGGGAACAGGAATTTCATCATGCAAGAATTACCTCCACACGGAGATGCAGTTGGTTCTGAAACAACATTATTATTTTGCTCAAGGAAGAACTGTAACAGCAGCAGAATCCAACACCAGACCCTTAAGCCAAGGGTTCCCACCCTAATTATATCCTCTCAAATAGCGTACCACAACATACCAATAAATACTAACCTTTTGGACCAGAGAACAGTTGTGGGACTACCTTTCTCTCTGTAATCAAGCTTTATCACTTTCCAAATATATTTAATAAGGATTACCTCACCATTGAAAACTCAAGACACACTAATGAAACATTTATTATGCACCATTGCATTTACATTTGCCCAAGACAATGTGTAAATGGCACTTTTTTCCAAGTTACTGACACAAACATCTACACACAAAACCCAATCACCTTGAACACACTTTGGGAGATTGGGAGAGATCCCAGCCAATGCTTCCATGGCATATACCCAAAGTTGGAAGATTTCAACCAGGCAGTTCCAACCTTTATCATTGCATTCCAGAGCTCAATCTCAATTGTTAACAATTGAGACAATGTTCATTCACTATGCTTTACTACCATACAGTAGTTTCTGAACATATACAGCCTTGAGCTAAAGATTTCACATTACTTTGTGAAGAAGTCACCCATCCTAGAGATTGAGACTAACTGGCACCTAGTTAACTGAGGAGACCTTTGTTTGCAGGTTTAAAACTGCTGTGTCTCCTTTGCAGTGTTCTTTTGCTCATCCCATTTGCAGCCTCACTCCTCTCCCCCTCTTACTATCTCCCTCTCTAATATACCTCTCTCCCAACAACTACTCCATGTGAAGCTCCTTCCCTCAAACCCCCTTGCTTTTCAGACTATCACCTTTCCATCTTGCAGTGTCTCTCTGTCCCCTTGAATAATTTTAGCCCCCCTTCCTTGAAACCTCCCTCTCTTTAAGTACATTTAAGTCATCATTGGACAAGTATATGGAATAGTGTAGGTTAGATGGGCTTCAGATTGGTATAACAGGTCAGTGCAACATCAAGGGTCAAAGGGCCTGCACTAAGCTGTAATGTTCTATCTCTTTCTCAATTGCACCTTGCCTTTCACTCTCTTCTCCCACTTTTTTTTTTCCTTTCTTTCTCCTCCATTCCCTCCCCCAACACAGCTGTAACCACTTCATACCATCAAACACCCTCTCACCACTTCTCCAATCACAAGCTGTTGCTCTCCCTTCTTTATTGCTGAAGAAGAGCAACAGCCTGTGATTGGAGAAGCAGCTACTCAAGATTCTGACAGTCCAATTAATAGACTTTAATTAACATACAAAGGTTCTTCAAATTATGAACACCTGGTTTACAAATGCTCACACTCCTGAGCATGATTTAACAAAGGGGTAATTTTAAACATCCAACCTACAATCATTTTGTCTACTTATGAATGGTTTCTTTATATTGTCCTGCATTATCTTCCAACTTGGATAAAAATCAACTTCCAAGCGGATTCCAGAACAGAACCTGTTTGCAATTTGGGGGGGCTGTCTGTATCATGATTGAATTATCCCTGGCAATTTGGGATGAATTTGCCCTTCACCTCTATGAGTTTTGAGGACTGCTATCTGGTCGATGCGCCTGAGGTCTTTAGGAAACAGTTTCTCCTGATTAGTACCATCTGCTCTTCCCTGTCTTCAGTGCTGTGCATAAAGGATGTGTCAAGAATAAGAACCTACTTCATGCCTGCCCCTCTTCCGCGGTTACGTTAGGGCCGGGGTGTCCTTGGAGAAGGAGCACGCGGTGTCCACCAACACCCTGGAGTTGTTCAGGGAGAGGTATTTGGTTCGTTTATCTCCTTCAAGGAAGAAAACCAACTTTCCTTGATTACCCAGTTGACTTTTAACTGAGTCTGAGGCAAGGACATTTCATTGTTGTGGAAGAAAGTGTATGTTTTTGAATTCTCTCTGTTGAATGTTCATGTTACTATCCAGTGTTATATTGTTACTCTTTGGGGGCTTGACTAAAATTGCAGGCTCAGCACACTCTCCCTTGTATGCACTGTAAAGGGCAATGCCTGCAATCACTCTCAACAGAGATAATTAAGTTGTTGTAGTTGAACTCAAAATTCTGTAAGCACTCTGTCGCATGTGAACAGTATTGACACTGCTGTTTTGCCATGCATTTTCTTACCTTGACTGATTGTGTTCCCATCAACAACCAACACACCCAGATGTCACGCTCTTCCTTCTTTCACTCTCCAGTCTTCCACTCCCCCAACTCCATTTCACAACCACCCCCTTAACTACTGACTTAGCAGTCCTGACCCTCCAGCCAAATTGCTTTTCTTCTGCTCCCCTTTCTTGTGCTTCAGAATTCAACAAGGAAAACTACAGACCTCAGACACAACTGCTCAAAAGTGACAGTTAAGTCACTTTTCCATGGACCTGAAGTGGGCACCATGAGATTCTTGCGTATCAATAACCTTATCTTGAAGGTCAATCATAAGCTTAAAAAGTTTTATGTGAATTTATATTCATGGCAAGCAAACATATCACAAGTGGGAAACTGCTACAGGCTGGCATGAGGCCTCTAATGGAACAAAACACACCACTATCTTAATCTGCATCTCTTCCTTCCAAATTCCATCACCTCTTACACAGTGCGTCCCACTCTTGCAGGTTCAATTGAATGTCACTCGCTGTGTGAATTGGGTTTAGTACTTTGTATATATGTTTATTTCTTACAAGTATGATTCTCAACACAAGTAAATCATTTTCTTGCTATGATTGTACAAAACATTACATTACAACGATCAAGCATACAGACAAGGGAATTGCATTTATGTGACACCTTTAATGACAGAAAATATTCCAAGGCGTTTTATAGAAAAAGAGCAGAATAAAGAAAGAACAATGATCTTCAATGGAGAAATTAAAAGTAGGAACATAGTCAAATTGGTTTTCCAAGACTCTTTAAAGGAGGGAGAGAAGAAAGACAAGTTCCATAGAGTAGGGTCATGGGAGCTGAAAGCTCTGTCATGGATGGTAGGATGGAAGAGGAAGGTAAGGTAAATGTTCAAGATGCTTGAGATAGATGAGTCATGAGGCTACATTGATACAGAAAGGTCATGTTGATGAGCTTTTGAGAGATTGGTAAATGAGAAATGAGGATTTTGAAATTACTAAACCCATACGTGGAGTATTGATTTCAATATTTGCAGCAATTTTGATTATTTTCTGTTAGGTCAGAAATCCTAATGAATTGTGCTTATAATAACAACTTACATTTATTAAAGCACTTCACCTTCTCCATTGTAATATATTTTAAGGTGCCTCACAGTAATGTTGACAGTGCACTGTCATTGGTATTGGTATTAGGAAAAGAACCAAAACAATTGATCAAAGAGGTAGGCTTAAAGGAAACTCTCACAGGAAGAGGAACAGATAGAGCCAAAGAAATCATTATTTTTTGAGTAATGTAGTAAAGTGTACATTAGCTGCTTGCATACTACTCTAACACTACATTTCTTGATTTTAAAAATTTTCAGCTTTACAGGTCTACTTCAAGAACATTATTAATTAGTCCTTCCCCATGTATACTATATCGTTGATTTCCTCAATACATAGCAGTCAATATAGTTATCAAAATACAGAAATACAAGTGAATGGAGTCATCAGAACTACTGTACAAGGCAGAGGCTTCGGGTGTCATGTGAATGCTGTCTGTAATTGAACTGTTCTTCAGAAAGTGGTCACTTCAGTAAGAGGCTCCATTTTCCATCTTGACGGGAGATTGTGGAAAGATGCACTATTCACCTGCAATTCTGGTAATGTCCAAAGCTGTAACAAATACATCAGTTGGATTAGAAACTTTGCTACTCTCAATCTCCACATTTACTATCAACTGATTAGACAACATGTTCCTGATCTCTGGAGTGGCCCCTCAGAATGAATGAAGCAGGAAGTTGGTGTTTAGGTACATTTTGTTTTATGTATGAATGAATAGATTTGATGCAGTGGGCAAACAAGCTGTTAGTAGATATCAGGTTATGGCAACAGATCCTTTTTTAATATATTGACGGAGAATTTCAAAGATTAGTGTAAAATTCAATCCAATTTTGTGTGGTCAACTATGTAGGATTGTTTTGAATACTTAGGGATTAAAGATGAATTTCCAGGACACATTGTCCATCTACATCTTAAAAGTCATGTTATTGTTCGTATGCTCACTTTCTTTATTAGCCACCTTTAGGTCACTTTATGCTTTGCCACATTCAACACCATCTTGCATGTTTCTATTCATTGTATATTTCTACTTGTATATGCCTGAAACACTTAACTATCCTTAATAATATTTTTCATTTTGCCATGTTTTATATAATTTACAAGCTTTGTTTAAGCTCTCTAAGTCAAGGTTGTTTGTAAGAATTGTTTTTAAAAAAAACAACGGATCTAAAAACACTGCAAACCATTCCCTGGCCTGAATATATGCATTTGTTACCACGATTGTCTTCGTTATCTTGTTCAAATGTCTTTTGAAGATCCACACACAATATCTGCTGTATTATCTTTATCAACTTTCACCACTATAGCATCACAGAAGGCAATCGTGTTAGTCAGACATGGTTAGCTTTTAATAAATGCATGTTGGCTATATTTGATTAATTGATTCCTTTTCAAATGAAATTTCATATTGTCTCAGAAGAAGCCTTCCCATTGCTGATATTGACTGGCTTTTTGGACAGAATTTTAATTTTTCTTTTTTTTTTGTTGAGATCAGATATGGAGTTGAGCATAAAAGCAGAATGAAATTCACTTGGGAGGGATCAGTTTACCCAACTCATTATATATACATACCAAGCAAAATAGCAAATTTTATGGGCAGGCAGTTCTGAGACCAGTTTGAACCTTCAGAGCTCCAATAAACAGATTTAAAAGGTACCCATTTCACTCTCTGCAAACCAGGACAATTATTCAACCTCTGCTTATAATGCTACACATCCTGGAGATGTATGAGAGTAGACAAATGTGGCACTGACCTTTAGCAATGCCTCCCTATAGATACTCCCTGTGGCTGTCTAGGAGAGAAGGGAAGTGCTTGTCCTGTGGATGACAACCAGAGATCATCTTGACTGACAGGCAGCCTGGACAGTGGTGGCTGAGGAGCACCTGGAGCTGCTCAAAACCTGTGTAGTGTCTAATCCATGTCTGTCACTTCATTGCAGCTACCAATGTAATACAATTGGCATCACAGCAATATTATTTCTTACACATCCATCAGAGTTCAAATGTAAAAGGCGCCATAACATTCAGCAGCTCACATCAGGTCACTGACCTTTCATCACAACTAGGAGAACGTGCACATCTTTTTCCATCAAAGGAATATGCTCAGCTGGTATCTGAACTCTTATCTTCACTGAATGTGCTCTCCCCTACATTGTCACATTATAATTCTGCTGTACTTCCATTTACCTGAAGTGTTCTGTGGAAGAGTCATACTGGACTCAAAATGTAAATTCTATTTCTCTCCACAAATGTTGTCAGACTTGTTGGGTTTCACCAGCATCCTCTGTGTTTACTTCCTTCGTTATTGCAGAGGAAACATACTGATTAGGGAATTCCTTGTCATCACATAACAGTAAAAATTCTTCTTCCCTACCATTAGCATTGAGTTGAATATCCCTCTATTGTTTTTATGGTCAGTTTTGTAGTAATGGAAAAGCACTAGACTGGCAGTCATGTCAGAGGAAGGGTTATACCCAAAACATCTCTACCTCCTGATGCTACCTGGCTTGCCATGTTCTTCCAGCCTCCTGCTTGTCTAAATTGTTGAGTTCAGGCATTCAGTAGAAGTGGGAATTCAGTGCAATGAAGAAGGAAATGGTGCTTTTATTTTGTCTGAAGTACATTGAGGGTGCTTTTCTGTTATCCCTAAGCTTGGAAGCAGTAACCTGCTATTAATTACAAAATGAAATAATTTAAATAAAAAGAACAAATAGACTTGGCAGGGAGATGGTGTGTTATTAGTGTAGCCTGTTTGTACAGACCAAGGCGACACAAACAACTGTCTGTTTTTGTTTTATCAGTTTACAAAATGTGGATGTCCCTTGCTGAGCCAGCATTCATTATCCATCCCTAATTACCTACAGGACAGTTAAGAGGCAACTACATTTCCTTGGGTTGGGAGTCACATGAAGCTAAATCAGGAAGAATGACAGATTTTCTTCTGTAAAGGTCATTAATGAATCAGATTGGGTTTTACAGCAATCAACGGTGGGTACGTGGTCACCACTAGGCTAATTTATAATTCCAGATATTTATTGAATTCAAACTTGATCTGCCTTGGAGGGATTCAAACCCAGTCCCTAGAGGATTAAACAAAAGCGGAGAGTGCTGGAGAAACACACCTTGTCTTGTAGCATTGATAGAGAGAAAACAGAGTTAACATTTCAGAGTTAACAGCAGAACTTAATGTCCAGAATATTCTGTTAAGTTATTAGACCAGTGATGTTATCACTATTCCACCACATAGCATCATTGAAATTCCTCAAGATGCAGACATTTAAACCAGATAAATTATATCTGGGTCTGTGGCTTGAGGAACTTCAACTCGAAGTTGCTGAATGGGCAGTACACTCCATGAGGCAGTCACACCACTTCAGCTAAGTAGAATTTTGAGCTGGTCAATGGTCAGGTACAGGAGGCTGTGACTGTTTTTACAAGATATGATCTTTATAGAGGTTTATAAATTCATGAGGGGCATGGATAGGATAAATAGACAAAGTCTTTTCCCTGGGGTAGGGGGTTCAGAACTAGAGAGCATAGGTTTAGGGTGAGACAAAAAAGATATAACAGAGATGTAAGGGGCAACTTTTTCACGTATAGGGTGGAACATGCATGGAATGAGCTGCCAGAGGAAGTGTTGAAGGCTAATACAATTGCAACATTTAAAAGGCATCTGGATGGGTATATGAATAGGAAGGGTTTTGAGGGATATGGGCCGGGTGCTGGCAGATGGGACTAGATTGGGTAGGGCTATCTGGTTGGCATGGACGAGTTGGACTGAAGGGTCTGTTTCCGTGCTGTACATCTCTATGATTCTATGACTCTATATGCCTTTAAGGAAGATTTGTTCCACCATATTTCTTGGAGCCAAACTATCTGCTCTGAGCTAAGCTAACTTCAGTTGTTTTTAAAAGTTAGAGCAACAGAAGCACCATGAAGGGATGGGGTTAGGCTCCCACAGAACCAGGATTTAGCTTAACTTTTAGTAATTGTTAGAGTCTTGAAGCTAACTATGGAAGCTGCTATACATCTCTCCATACTATAGCAGAATGTTTGAGTTTTCTCTTTCTCTCTCTGTTTTCTTTTGATGTTTATTCTTCCTGGATTGGAGAATTGCATGTGAGACAATCTATTTTACTGAATTTGCCTTTGCCAAGGGTGTGTTAATGTGATGTTATCATATTGGAACAGTTGCTGTTTAGTAAAATAAGGATTGTAGAAGCGTTACTCAAGTTTTACTAGATACAGACTATTCACAGGAATATAATCAGATCAAGGATCAAATTTTACATCAAAACTATTCAAGGAAGTTATGGATAACTTGGGAATAAAACAAATAAAATCCACTGCGTACCATCGAGAATCACAGGAGTATTTGAACAGTGGCATCAAACTTTAAAGGCCATGTTGAGGGCTTATAGTCAAGACCATCCAGAGGATTGGGATAAAGGAATTTCATTTGTACTTTTGTAGTTAGGAATACATGGAATGAATCAACTAAATTCAGCCCATTTCAATTTTTTTGGGGCATGAGATAAGAGGACCACTGAAAATAGTTAAAGAGAAATTGGTGAGTCAAGTTGGGAGACTACATATTTGGATTGTGTGCCAAATTTTAGATAAAGATTAAATAGAGTGGGCAAGCTGGCTAGACAACATTTGAAAGTATGAAGTGAAACAGGAAGCAGACAAGAAATTAAAAATTCACCATTTTGCTAGTGAGATAAAGTGTTAGTGGTAGATGAACCTTTGAAGGCAAGGTTTAGTGGGCCTTGTCAAATCAAAGGGAATTTAAGAACATCAGATGGAAAGAAATCTCACAGGGTGTATCATGTCAATATGTTCAAAGGTATTTTGAGAGGAAAGGAAAGCAAAAGGAGAATGTGTTACTGGTTACAAGACAGAGTGAAAAACTAAATTCAGATGATTCTGAATTGGACATTTCTCAAATTAAAATGGGCAATGAGGAAATTCTTAAATATCAGAATACATTTTTGAATTAAATTCCAGAGGAAAATCAAAATGACCAGAAAGAGTAATTACAATCACATGGGGAGATATGTAGGAAAAGTACTACTCTGATTATGCATGATGGAGATAGAGGAAATGCTGTTCCAATTAAACAACATGCTTATAGACTTAATTTTCTGAAGTTTGCACTGGTTCAAAAAGAGTCATAGAGGCGTAGAGATATACAGCACAGAAAAAAGAGATTATCTTAATTGAAGTGAGTTGCAATGAATGGAGCTCACCCGTACTAATGGTGGCAAAACCAGGTGGTACCCAACAATTATTTGTGGATTATCACAAAGTCACAAAATTTGACTCATGTCCTATTCCATGTTTGGAAGCCTGTATTGAGAAGGTGGGACATACAACTTATATTTTAAATTGGACTTCTCAGAGCATATTGGCAGGTACTTGTATCTCAAAGAACAAAGGACATTTCAGCTTTCATCGCACTGAATAGACTGTACCACTTTAAAGTCATGCTGTTTGGTATGAAGAATATGCCAGCTTTATTTCAAATACTAATCAATAAAATTATTTCAGGATTATCCAGTTGTATTATGTACATAGATGATTTAGTGATTTTTAGTCACACATGAAAGGATCATGTGGAGCACCTATCAGAATTGTTCGAATGACTTTGGAAGGAGAGCTTAGTGATAAACCTGGCCTAAGAGTGAGTTGACAAAATCCCAAGTCATGTTCCTGGGCCACAGGCAAATGGCTTCATGGGACATGAAAACAAAATTTATTGGGGAGTTTCCCATACCACTGATGAAGAGGGAAGCATTACGATTCTTGGGACTGGGTGGTTTTTATTGAAAATTTGTACTGAATTTTAACAGTGTTGTTGATCCACTGACTGACCTGTTAAAGAAGTGGAGAAAATTTCAGTGGACAGGGGAATGTCAGAATATGTTTGACAATCTATAAGCTATGTTAGCCACTGCCCCAATGTTAACCACACCTAAGTATGCAAAGCCATTCAAGGTGGTTAATGATGGGGTGTTGTGGATGTAGATGCTGTACTCTTGCAAGACAACAATGAGAAGATAGAAAGACATGTTGGGTATTTTTTCCAAAATGTTGAATATTCATCAACAGAAATATTCCACAATTGAGAAGATGACCTTGAGTTTGGTGTTTGCGTTGCAACATTTAAACATTTCTGTTGCCAATAATGCATCTGAGACAATTATATGTACTGATCATAACCTCTAAAAGTTTTTGGAAATGTTTAAGGATAAAATTCCAGGTTATTTAGATGGAGCTCATTATAGCAGCCATTCAATTTGAAAATTGTACACATGGCAGGATGAAAGACCATAATTGCCAATGCATTGTTATGATTTAGATGATTGAAGATGGAGGTGTTTGGTGGCAGAAAAAATGGACTGAGATGAGCTGTATAATTAATTTTTTAGAGTAAGTGGCATGTATATATACACACACACATATATATACTACATACAATAGGGTACTAATAACCTGATAGATGTTTACAAAATTGTGAGAGGAATGGATAGAATGGATACTTGGAGTCTTTTTTTCTAAGGTAGGAATGTCAGTTACTAGGGGACATATGTTTAAGGTAGAAGGGAGTAAGTTTCAAGGAAATGTGAGAGGCAATTTTGGGGCAGCACAGTGGCACAGTGGTTAGCACTGCTGCCTCACAGCACCAGAGACCCGGGTTCAAATCCCGCCTCAGGCGACTATCGGTGTGGAGTTTACACATTCTCCGGTGTCTGTGTGGGTTTCCTCCAGGTGCTCTGGTTTCCTCCCACAATCTAAAGATGTGCAGGTTAGGTGAATTGGCCATGCTAAATTGCCCGTAGTGTTAGATGAAGGGGTAAATGTAGGGGGGTGGGTCGTGGGTCGGTGTGGACTTGTTGGGCCGAAGGGCCTGTTTCCACACTGTAAGTAATCTAATCTAATTTTTTTGCTCAGAGACTGGTGCCTTGAGTGTGCTGCCGGAGGATTGGAGGCAGATGCAATAACAGCATTTTTAAGGCATCTTGACAGACACATGGATAGAATGGGAATAGAGAGATACATAGAGGAAACAGTTTTTAGTTTAGAAAGGCATCATGTGTTGACACAGACTTGGCTGACCAAAGAGCCTGTTTTTGAAGTTTGGGGGTGGGGAATACTCATCCTGTGATTGAATGAAGTTGTGGACTCAGCACAGGACAAACACAGTTGCAGGAAGTGTCATTGACTGAGCAAACTTGGATTCAAGGTTACAAAACTCACGTCGCTTCTGGAGTCACATTTGTGCATCCATTAAAAGCAGCTAACTACGTGGATAGCACATTTAGGGATGAGGTCACACCTCAGCTTAGAAGCATAAGGGGAAAAAGGGAATGGGTGACAGGCAGGCTGTCTAAAAATTCAGACAGGTATTGAAGGAGCTTCTTGAGTCTATCTTGCTTGGCAATCTGTATTCCATTTTGGATACCGGTGAGAGGTATGTTTTCTCAGGTGAGAGCAGCTAGAGTCATGTCAGTGGCATCACTGGTTCCTCAGTTGTACAGAGTTGGAGGTGAGGAAGAAGAATGGAACAGCAATAGTGACTGGTTTTTCCACACTTAGGGGGTCAGGAAGGCATTTCTGCAAAATATCAACATTACAAACAGAACAAGTGATGGCCTGCTGGTTAGCACTGCTCCCTCACAGCACCAGGAACCCAGGTTCAATTCTACCTGCAGGTGACTGCCTGTGTAGAGATTGCACATTCTCCCTGTGTCCGCATAGGTTTCCCCTGGGTGTTCAGGTTTCCTCCCACTGTCCAAAGATGAGCAGGTCAGGCCAACTGAGGTGCTAAATGTAGTGTGTTCAAGGATGTGTAGGTTAGGTGCCTTATCCAATGGAAATGCAGAGTTACAGGAATAGGGTGGGGGGATGTGTCTGGGTGGGACTCTCTTCGGAGGGTCGGTGTGGACTGTTGGGCTGAATGGCCTGTTTCTGTCCTGTAGGGATTCAATTCTATTCTAAAAAGACTCTTGGACAGTATGTTGCCTCTCTAGCACCAAGGTAAAGGACGTTATAGAGTGGCTGTAGGAAATTCTTCTGGGAATAGGTGAACAACCAGATATTGTGGACCATGTTTGTACCAATGACTGAGGTAGCAACGGGGATGAGCCTTGTAAGCAAGTTTCAGGAAGCTAGGTAGGAAATTTAAAGGCAAGATCTCTAGAACAGTAGTTTCAGGATTATTCCCAGCCCTATGTGTGGGGGAGCATAATAATTGAGAATTGAACAATTGAACGTGTGACTGGAAAAGTGGTAAAGGAGGGAGAACATTAGATTTCTGGAGCATTGAGACTGGTTCTAAGGAACATGAGACCTGTATATGATGGATGGCCTACACCCGAACAGGACTGAGATAAAGATCCTTGCAAGGAAATTTTTCTTGGGCAGTTGTGGAGGGTTTAAATTAAGTTGGCAAGGGCATGGGAATCCGAGGACAAATTTAGACCAGCTAATAGGGAGGCATAAATCTGGTAAATCATGCTGAAAGACAGAGGAAGCAGAGTTTAAATAAGTGGAATGCACTTGGATTTGGCAGTATTAATAGGTATATATGTAGAAACACGATTAAGCAAATACAGCTGATGAGTTAACAGGACAGATAGACACATGGTAGCATGATATCATTGGTAAACATCCTTGGATATAGTTTTCAGGCAAGTTGGAGATGAGTATGAAAAAGGTGAGGGGTGTAACATTATCAGTTAAGGAACCAATCACAGCTGTGAAGAGGGATGATATACTAAATGAAACATCAAATGACGCCATTGGGGTCAGCTCAGAAACAAAAAGGAGTAGCCACACTGCTCGGTACATATGATAAACTCACTAAATAGTGGAAGAGAGAGGAACTATTATGTTGGCAAATTTTAATAGGCAATTAAAATTGTGGATGTCAATTCCTCAAATGTCAATTGGTATAGAAACAGTGTGACATGTACAAAAAAATGCACCATTGTTAAAAGTTTCAAGAGAAATTTTTTAACTTACATAACAAGTCCAACAAGAAAGGGTACGATTCTAGATTCAGTCTTAGAAAATGAAGATTAGTCTTAGAAAATGAAGAGCAGGAGCCCTTCCTGATGAAGGGCTCTTGCCCAAAACATCTATTTTCCTGCTCCTCGGATGCTACCTGACCTGATGTGCTTTTCCAGCACCACTGTGGCAAGCTGTGCAAAGCTGACAGTTGATGTGGCAAAAGTGGGCCGGATACAGATACATGAGGGAAAGTCAGTGACAATCATCAGGAAGTATTCAAATCTAAGATTCTATGGGCTTAATGTAGACATGACCCCCCCCCCCCCCAAATATAAAGGACAAAACTATTAAATCTAGATGCAGAAGGCATTAGTAGGTGTTGCTTAAAGGAAGTTTGATAGTAGTTAAAGTGTAGAATTTGAATTTGAAGAGTACAACAAAAACATTATAGTGATAATAGAGGATTTCAACTTTCAAATAAGCTGGGCAAACTAAATTCAAAGTAATAGTGGGGAGGATGATGCATGGTATATACCAAGTTGTACAATGGAAAAAGAGTTAATTAATAACTGTTTAGTAAAGAAGCTTCTAGGAAAGAGTGACCATAATATGACATAGCATCTTATTTTGAGTTTGAATGTTATTTAGTTAAGACTGAAGCCAGGGTTTGACAAGGGAGTCAAATGTTATGAGAAGTGGGCAAGAAAGTGAAGTTCAGGCCATAGTCAAATCAATCATGATTTTACTGAATGATAGACCAAACTCAAGATGCAATGAGCTATTCCTGCTCCCTTTTTATGTTTAATAGGCCAGTTGATTCCAGTAGTTCTTGAGACTACATTAAAATCTATGATGGTGGGAAAGAAATGGTATTGAAAGGTTTAATGCATAATTTACAACAAGTATGCAATCTTTTAAGGCACAAATAATGTACCAAGCAGGCCCACAAGAGGAATTAAATATATATCACATCAAAAGGCTTGTAATGTTGTAAAAACGTGCAGTATGCCTGAATATTAGGAGAATTTAGAATTCAGTAAAGCAGAATCAGGAAACAGAATATGAAAGTAAGTGAGTAATAGATGTAAAATGACATTGTTAATATTTCTATTCATATATAAATAAGACATTAGTGAAAGTAAACATGCGCCCAATATAGGTGGAGAAATAAGAACTGGGAAATGATGGAAAGGCCAAGGTGTATAACAAACTTGCTGACCTGGAGTTTTATAATTTTGTTTCACAGAGAGTGTGGCTGAAATGGTGTTGGAGCCCTGATCCAGAGGTCCTGGCAGCCACCATTTACAATCAGAAGGCGGGAAAGAGTGGGAGGAGAAGGGTGGAATGGGTTGAGTTGTATTCTGCATATCCATGATTCGAGAAGGCAGCTGTACATGTTAAAATGATTAGATTAGATCCCCTACAGTATGGGAACAGGCCCTTCAGTCACACCGACCCTCCGAAGAGTTACCCATTCCCCAACCCTATATTTACCCCTGACTAAAGCACCTAACACTATGGGCAATTTAGCATTGCCAATTCACCTGACCTGCACATCTTTGGATTGTGGGAGGAAACCCACACAGATACAGAAGAATGTGCAAACTCCACACAGACAGGTGTTCGAGGTGGGACTTGAACCTGGGTCCCTGTGAGGCAGCAGTGCTAACCACTGAGCCACCGCGCTGCCCTGTTACTGCCTTCCAGTTTTCACTAGTGGGAAGTACAAAACATGATTTTTGGGTTTACAGTTTTTGGGTGAAGGTCTAAAGCTGCTAAAGTTATTTATTGAGATATGGTACTATTATGAAATCTACTGCCTAAAATATTCATTTATAACGTCATTGGTTAGATATATATTGTGAAGTTATCTTGAAAAGAAAACTTTGCAAAGCAAAAGACATGAACTGCAACAGCAACAATTTTATATTTTGTTAAGAGCAAACTACTTGGATGGAGACTGAGTCTGCAACATGCTTAGAGAAGATCACATGACTCAGCTTGTGGGGGAAAAAGTATTGGTTTTGAACACAGACATTTGGAGGATTGCCATGGGTTCATCAAGCCTTTGCCCTCCCTCTCTCTCTTTCTCTGGCAAATCCTCTCAACATACTTTATGGATTGAACAGCCATTGGAAGACATTAACAACTCTCGAGGAGGGTTCTCAAAGGAGAAGTCTAAATCTATACTACTGTCTCCAGAAAAAAAGAACTTATTGATCCATACCTGATCCAAAAAGAAACCCAATGCTAAAATCTTGTGTGGAAAGTGGTTTGGCTACCTAACAACATTTGAGACAATCTATGAATAAGTCTCTGAACTGATTTGTTGCCTGGCCAAAATACTTCTAAGATAACACTTTGCTATTTTTTGTGTGGGTATGCAATATGTGCACATTTTATCCAATAATTGCCCAATGCCCTTTTGAATGCCTCAATTGAACCAGCCTCCACCACACTGCCTGGCAATGTATACATATCCTAACTAGTTCCAAAGTGAAAAGATTTTTTCTCATAGATCGTTGTTTCTTTTGCAAATCACTTTAAATCTATGTCTTCTCATTCTTGTTTCTTTTAAAAGCAGTAACAGTTTCTTCCTATCTCCTCTATCCAGCCTACTTATGATTTTGAAAACCTTGATCAGAGTTCCTTTTAACCTTCTTCTCTCTCAGGGAAACATTAGGAATATTTGCACCTTCACTTGAATAATTTTAAAAAAAATATCAATTGACTTGAGGAGCCTGGCTAAGTTGTGTCTGATATTGGAACTATATACAGCTACAAGGCAGTTGTTAGATCTCAACTGTACTGTGTACATTTCTAGGTGTCATATTACAGGAAAGATGTCAATGCATTAGACAGAGCACACAAGCAATTTATAAGAATCATTCCAGACATGATAAACTTCAATTACAAGGATAGGTTGAAGAAACTGGAATTGTTTCCCTGAGAGAGAAGAAGGTTAAAAGGAACTCTGATCAAGGTTTTCAAAATCATAAGTAGGCTGGATAGAGGAGAGAGGAAGAAACTGTTACTGCTTTTAAAAGAAACAAGAATGAGAAGACATAGATTTAAAGTGATTTACAAAAGAAACAATGATCTATGAGAAAAAATCTTTTCACTTTGGAACTAGTTAGGATATGTACACATTGCCAGGCAGTGTGGTGGAGGCTGGTTCAATTGAGGCATTCAAAAGGGCATTGGGCAATTATTGGATAAAAATAATATTAACTGTATGGAGAAAATGCATTGACATTAGATAATAATGCTCATTTGAAAAGAGCTGGTGTAGGCACAGTGGGCTGAATAACACCTTTTTAGGCTGTAAAACTTCTGTCATATTATTGATATCACTTGTTAATTACACCCACATTTTCAAATTTAATACTTATTTGTGGGACAATGAAAATAATTGGTTCACCCTTCTGAACAAGGTCATAACAGTATTTGTTTTTGTATAAATTGATGGACACCTTGTAAAGTGACATAGTATGTTCTTGGGAAGGCAAGGTTCCCTTTGGGATTGTTGAAAGTAGTCATAAATGTGTATTAAAAGTGGATCAACTCATTGGATTTGTCAAGCTCACTAGAAATGTAAAGCTTTTAAGGGAATTGTTAAACTCATTGGAATTATTAAGCTGTCAAGGCATTTAAATGTCCTGGAATTCAAATTTTTGAATAAACTGTCTGTTGTGTAAAATAAAATTAGTACTTGTTGTTTCATACTGACATATGCCTGAAGATTATTAAAAAGGATTTGTGTTGCATAACTGACTGACAGCTCCAAGTGTTTATGTAAAGCCTTTTAAGCAGGTCTATGAATGCAAACATTTGTTTTTATAAGGGATAAAATAGTTGAAGGTAGTTTTTTTTAAATCAACAAGTGTTTTCTAAAGAGTGAATTCTTCAATGGTCACTTAGAACTTACTTAAACACATCCCAGTATAACTTCTGAGGATTGGCTATGGTGTGGGCTTTGTAATTGGCATGGACGGTGTAAGGGGAAAGGGTAGTGGGCATGACTTTATGTTTACATGGGGTTACAAAGGACTATGGGGCAGGGGGTGACATAGAAAGGTCATGGGGAATGTATGGGTCATGTGAAAGCATGCAATGGGTAAGGGCTGCAGGCTATTTTATTTAATTCTTAATGGGATTGTTCTATGAAGAAAGACTAGTATATTATGTTTACATTCCTTGGAGTTTAGAAAATTGAGAGGGGATCTAACTGAAACATAAATTTCTCAAGGGGCAGCTAAGAAAATGTTACCTCTGGGAAATGTAGAGTGCACGGTCACGGGCTTGATAATTTGAGATGAAACGCTTTACTCATAGAATTGTAAATCTTGTTGTTCCCTATTCTGTTAGATGCTCAATCATTGAGTTTATTCAAGATAGAGGTTGATTTGTTTTAGTATTAAGGGAAAGAAGGAAATTTGGTGACAGTGGGGATGTGGAGTTAAGGTTAAATATCAGTCATGAACTTGTTAAGTGGAAGACCAGGCTAGAAGGGGCAAATATGTTCCTTCAGCTGCTAGTTCTTATATTCTAAAGAATAAACAATGTATCTGAGCAGTTGGCCACGAGTATTAAGGTCCATTGCCACCAATCTCTATTCTTCCATTTCATGCTCATGCAGCAGTACTTGTCTAAGCATCTAGTATTTTAGGGTATCTGAAAGGTGAAAAGCACAGTGTTGAATTGAGGTCAGCAGAGGGTGAGGCGAAAACAAGAGAGGCATGTTTGCAATATGTGCAGCTTGATAATTGGAAGAAGTTGTGCAAAAGTGGAAATTGGGATATGTAAATAAGGATTAGGTAGAATAAACTAAAACAGGAATTATTGAAAAAAACTCAGCTGGTCTGGCAATATCACAGCATTATGAAGAAGGCTCAGTGGGACTGAAATGTTAACCTTGCCTTCTCTCCACAGACGCTGGCAGACCTGCTGAATTTTTTTCAGCAATTTCTGTTTTGGTTCTGATTTCCAGCATCTGCAGTTCTTTGTGGATTTTTTTGGATTAGATAAGACATCCCATCTAGAGAGTCTAAGGCCACAGGGCAGCATCTCAGAACAAAGGGATGCTGATTTAAAACTGAATGGAGGAAGAATTTATTCTCTGAGGGTTCTGAATCTTTAGAATACCTTGTCACAGAGAGCTGTTGTGACTCAGTCCTTGTGTACATTTCAGGGTGAGACAAATAGATTCTTGATTAATAGAGCAATCGAGAGATATGAGGAAAATGCAGGCAAGTGGATGTGAGGAATGTCAGATCAACCATGATCTTATTGAATGGTGGAGCAGGTTTGACAGACCAAGCACCATTCTCCAGACCCTATTTCTTATGGTCATATTATCTCATTATCATCTTTAATTCTTATGACCCACTGTTGCCCACAGCCTTGGTCACAGTCACTCCAAACCATGGCTATTAACTCCTCCACCATCAGGGTGAGGACAAGCAACTGTGTTTTTTTGCAGACTGGCTGGGTGTGGTTTTAGTCAGTTGTGTGCCATTTATCCTGCATTGTATTTAGACGATGGTTAGATGATGTGATTGAATAGCTGGCAGGGTATGAACTATGTTGAGGCTTGGAACAATGCTATATGTGTGTGGATGAGGTAAAGCAAATTAACTTTAGGCATGAAGAGTGATTGATAGAGGTTGATGGTAGGTGGAGGATGGGTTTGGAATATTGAACTATGTGTGAGGCTAAAGGGGCAGTTAGTAGAATGTGACATTTTAAGTTGCATTTATTGACCTTGGCCACTCATGAGGTCACCAAATGTCTTTTAGCATTGCATTTAAATGCTCAGCTTACATTTCTGGCACTGATCTACACAGTTGCCTGTTCCTATCACCTCCCCAAAATTGCGTGGGTATCTCTTGGAATCTGTGGATAGAAAACCTCTCTCTTTCTGTTAACCTCCTGCACCAAGGGCTCAAGTGCTGCATGGAGCTCCTTGGAGCTCACTATCTTCCATACTGTGCTCATGAAATGAACAACTGCCAGATTGAAAGTGATGTTGCAAAAGAAGCAAGTGTAATGTAAAAATCTTTTTCACTCAGGGAGTAGACAGGATATGGAATGCACTATCTAGAAGTTTGATGGAGGTAGGTTCAAGTGTGGAATTCAAGAGGGCATTGAATAATTACTTTGAAAGAGCAAGTGTACAAGGGTACCGGGAAGAAGTGGGAGATTGGCACTCGGTAATGATGATTGTTAGAAGAGATGGTGCTGGCATGATTGGCTGAATGGTTCTTTCTGTGCTATTACAATTCTGTGATTGTGTAATTCTCTGCATCATTGCTGTGTTTTTTCCAGTTCATCTGCTCTAGCCATTTAAAAGGTACAGTCTTACTTCAATTGGTACATATTTACTTGAACTTGAGATATTTAAAACACCACTCAGGAATGCAGACCCCAACTGCATGTTTAGTACTACTAATATCATGAAGTCTTGAAAATGCTGAAAGTAAATAAGAAGACAGTATAAAGTTCACAGCCTGCTTGCATCAGAATGAATCAGAGTGAGTTCGAGTGTACGTCAAAATCATTTTCAGTCCTTATCCAATATTTCATCTTAAGTCTTATTCTAACCAACCTGTTCAACTTTATATAATACTTCACCTTAAGTCTTATCCTAACCAACCTATCAAGGCCAGTTCTAATGCAAAAGATTTAAATTAAATGTCTATTAAACCCTTACTACTCTGATGGCTATTGTTCTTGTAGCTTAAATTTTTTTTATGCTTGTAAAGTCCCATCCCTGGTATCATCCTGGTGAATCTACGCCATTTACAAATGTATGGTTTTAACATCTTTTCTTTTATTGATTACCCAAAACTAATAACAATACTTCCAATATGGCCTAACATTTACCTAGTACAATCTATTATCACATCTTTACTCTCATTTGGATGCCTACTTTTAAACCCTTTTCACCCTGAGGTGGAAATTCAAAGGTAACAGTTTATAAATTGAAATAGACTTATCTAAAAACATGTTTTCTTTTCAAAGCTCACCTCTCTGGGTTGTGGAAAATTTTCAGATTGCGTGCTTTTCAATGCTAACTTGTCAGACCAGGCTTTGAAAGGAACTCCAGTGACCTATGCAAATAAAACACAGAACAAAATTCTATTGCATCAATAATTCAATCATGTTGAATGCAGAATTTGAGGTTAGTATCTAACATGTTGTAGGAACAGGGAATACCAATGCTTTATTAATGTGATTCATTTTATCATTGCAAAATATTTTATTTATAAACTAGAATTTGATGAAGAACTGAAATACACAATTATCCAATTTGTGTTAGATTAAAATGTTCACTCTGTAAATAGTGCATTGACTTCATTTCAATTTCTTTTGCATGCCAAACAAAGCAGCAACTAATAGATTAGGCAGCAAGCGTGGCATTAAAAAACCCTAGCAGTTTGACTTAGAGGGAGAAAGTGAATGTATGGTAACCAAGTGTTTGTAGATGACACAAAAATAGTTGAAAAGGCAGGTTTGCAAGAAGGATATAAACAACTTACAGAGAGATAGCGATAGGTTGAGTATGTGGGTAAAATGTTGGCAAAAGGTGTATAATGTGAGAAAATGTGAAATTGTTCATTTTGGAAGGGAGATCAAAACAACAGTATTATTCAAATGGAGAAAAACTGCAACACGAAGGGACTTGGGGTGTTTGTACACAAAACACAGAAAGCTAGTACACAGGCACAGCATCTAATTAAGAAGGCTAATGGAATGTTGGTCCTTTTTAGAAGAGTAGGGAAGTCAAAGGTGCTGGTGAGACAACACTTGGAGTACTATGAGCAATTTTGGTCCCCTTATTTAAGAAAGGATATAATTTCACTGGAGGCAGTTCAGAGAAGGTTCAAAAAGAATGTTCCCAATATGGATAGATTGTCTTATGAGCTAAGGTTAAACAGATTGGGACTCTACCCATTGGAATTTGGAAGAATAAGTAGTGATCTCATGGAAGCCTATAGGTCAGTAAGGGGCTTTACACAATAAATGTTAGAGGATGTTCCACTCATGAGAAAACTGAGGACATAGCCTCAAAATTAAGGGGCACCAATTTAAGATTAAGATGAGAAAAAAAGTTTTCTGAAGCTTGAGAGTCTTTGGAACTCCTTGCCACAGAGAGCGGTGGGGGCAGAATCCTTGTGTATATTCAAGGCTGAGTTAGATTCATTGTTGATCAGTAGGGGAATCAAGGGTTATGGGGAAAGAACAGGAAATTTGATCTGAAGAGTATCATATCAGCCATGATCGTATTAAATAGTGGAGTAGGCTCTAATCTATTATTGATGTCTTACGAACAAAGCTGGAGGCAATGGCAATTAGGGGTAAAATGTGTCATGAGTTGGAGTCATACCTAGCATAAAGAAAGATGATTGTGTTTGTCGGAGGTCAGTCATTCAGCTTCAGGGTATTATTTCAGACCCAACCATCTTCAGGGGCTTTATCAATGACCTTACCTCCATCATAAGGTCAGCATTGGGGTTGTTCACTGATGACTGCACAGTCTTTAGCACCATTTGCAATTCATCAGATTTTGAAGAAGTCCATGTCAAAATGCAGGAAGATCTGGTCAACAGCTAGGCTTGGATGGCAAGAGGCATGTGTGCCACACACGTAGCAGACAATGACTGTTCTATAAACAGAATCTACCAATTGCTCCTTGACTTTCAGTGGCATTATCATTGCTGAGCACTCCATTATCACATCCCTATATGTTACCATTGACCAGAAAGGGAGCTGGACTGGCCATATTACTTTAGTTACTGCAAGAACAGGTCAGAGGTTAGGAATGCTTTTGTTAGCAACTCACCTCCTCTATCATCAAATCCTGTTCACTATCTACAAGGCATAAAGAAACCTGGATGACTGCAGCTCCAACAACACTCAAGAAGCTCAACACCATCCAGGACAAAACATCCAATTTGATTGGCATTGAATCCACAAACATTCATTCCCTTCACCATCCATGCACAGTGGTAGCAGTATGTATTAGAATCAAGATGTACTACAAAAATTCACCAAGGCTCCTTAGACTGTATCTTCCAAATCCACTAGCACTACCATCTTGAAGGATAAAGGAACAGAAACATGAGATCACAACCACCTGAAAGTTCCACTCCTACCCACTGAACATCCAACAGTTCAAGAAAGCAGCTCACCATGACCTTCTTAAGGGCATTTAGGATGGATAACAAATGCTAGTCTCATCAGCAACACCCACATTACTGGAATGAATATTAATAAAATAATCATCAAATTCTGATAACATTAATTCGTTTGATTTCTGAATGGTTTGCTTTTCCTTCTCCATGGAATGGTAAAGATTTATATATTTTTTAAGAAGTTTAAATGATAAACAGCCATAACTATGTCAGAGTAAATGGTGAGGGCTCAGGTACTAATTCTGGTAGCGGAGGCCTGTGACCAGTGGAGTGCCACAAGGATCGGTGCTGGGTCCTCTATTTTTTGTCATTTACATAAAGGATTTGGATGCGAGCATAAGAGGTATAGTTAGTAAGTTTGCAGATGACACCAAAATTGGAGGTGTAGTGGACAGCGAAGAGGGCTCCCTCAGATTACAACAGGATTTTGACCAGTTGGGCCAATGGGCTGAGAAGTGGCAGGTGGAGTTTAATTCAGATAAGTGCGAGGTGCTGCATTTTGGGAAAGCAAATCTTAGCAGGAAGCATACACTTAATGATAAGGTCCCATGGAGTGTTGCTGAACAAAGAGACCTTGGAGTGCAGGTCCATAGCTCCTTGAAAGTGGAGTTGCAGGTAGATAGGATAGTGAAGGCGGCATTTGGTATGCTTTCCTTTATTGATCAGGATTTTGAGTACAGAAGTTGGGAGGTCATGTTGCAGCTGTACAAGACATTGGTTAGGCCACTGTTGGAATATTGCATGCAATTCTGGTCTCCTTCCTATCGGAAAGAAGTTGTGAAACTTGAAAGAATTCAGAAAAGATTTACAAGGATTTGCCAGGGTTGGAGGATTTGAGCTATAGGGAGAGGCTGAATATGCTGGGGCTGTTTTCCCTGGAGCGTCGGAGGCTGAGGGGTGACCTTATAGAGGTTTACAAAATTATGAGGGGCATGGATAGGGTAAATAGGCAAAGTCTTTTCCCTGGTGTCGGGGAGTCCAGAACTAGAGGGCATAGATTTAGGGTGAGAGGGGAAAGATATAAAAGAGACCTATGGGGCAACTTTTTCACACAGCATGTACATGTATGGAATGAGCTGCCAGAGGAAGTAGTGGAGGCTGGTACAATTGAAATATTTAAGAGGCATTTGGATGGGTATATGAATAGGAAGGGTTTGGAGGGATATGGGCCGGGTGCTGGCAGGGGGGACTAGATTGGGTTGGGATAACTGGTCGGCATGGACGGGTTGGACTGAAGGGTCTGTTTCCATACTGTACATCTCTATAAATGTGGGCAATACTGTTGCTCATGCCAGAAGCCTTTGAACTGAGTGGCTTGCAAGGCCATTTTAGCAGGTTTCTAAGAATCAACTACACTGCTGCAGCTCTGGTGTCAAATGTAGTCTTTATGGGTAAGGAAAGCAGATTTACATCCCTAAAATATAGAGCTAATCCAGATAGGTATTATGTCAATTGATGATCATCATCATGACCATTGTCAATGGTATTAGCAGGTTTAATCATTGAATTCAAAATCCACTTGCTGCTCTGGAATTTGCACCTATGTCCCAGGACCTGGACTCTGGATTACTAGTCCAGTGATAAGCCCACTTGACTAGCACCCCATCACCCACCTTCAACATTCACTCCCTTCACCACTGATGCAGCGGCAGCATTGTGTGCAACCTATAAGACACTTAACAGCAATTCACCAAGGTTCCTTTGGTAGCACCTTCCAAAATTATGACTTCTGTCATCCAGAAAGTGAAAGATACGTGGCAACACCATCCTCCCCAAACCACACAGCATCCTGAATTGGAATTAAATCTACTTGAAGAGTTGAATATCACCTGGATCATCTAAGACTTCTCCAAGGTTATCTCTCGTCTTGCCAAAATGTACCAATTAGGTGTGAGTAGGGTTGAGGGATGGGCAATATCATATTAAAAGGTAATTATTAAATCTTTACTCACACTTTGCCTTCTGGATCACATTATATATATATGAATGAGGCATTATTTCAGTTATTACTGCTCATATTAACATAATGGATAAGGGAATCTGATACTGTGGTAAGCATCCACATTCTAAAATGCAACACATTAGATCTAAACATTTTTAGGTTACCCCAAAATCTGCGGATCGTCATCTCACGTCTCTGGACTAATCAATGGCATGATAATGGCACAGCTGCCATTGTGAGTTCGAGGAATCAGACCACAGTTTTATACTTGGTTTGTAAAACAAAACAGTTGCATCTTATGCATTTGAAAACATAAAAGCTGGCATATTCTACAAATTTTCTTATTGTAAAATATGGGTTACTGTTGGATTAAATTTTCATGAGTTTTAATAGTCTAGCCCCCTCAAGTTGAGTATCTGAATTGAGGTTGTTACATTTGTGGGAGAGGAGTAGGATGGGGAGATCAAGAGAGACATTTGTTGAGATAATAAAAACAGTTAGCAGCTTTCATAAAAGATGGAAATATTGTTTCTGAACTGGGTGTAAGGATCAAATTCCTGCAGATGCTGGAAAAAATACTGAAAACAACAAATGCTGGAGATCACAGCATCCATAGAGAGAGAGCAAGCTAATGTTTTGAGTCCAGATGGCTCTTCATCAGAGCTGAAATGAAGTGTGGAGGGGACAGTATTGATGCAATAGTTTGAGGAGGGGTAGTGTGTGGGTAAAGGGTGTAGGGGACTGATGGAGAAAAGATATCGCTAGTCCAGATTAAGTGATCAGATTGTGAGAATGGCTGACAATGATGTGTCTCCTGCCAGATTTGAAAGGACATTAAGTGGAATGGGTGGGGGGAGGGGAGGACATGATAACAAGTTAAAAGAAATGGCAGTCGGTTCACAATTTAAAGGAGCTGAAGTCAATATTAAGTCCAGAAGGCTGTACAGAGCCTAGAATGAAGATGAGATGTTGGTCTTCTGATGAAGTTAAAATGTCACGGGGGGAGGTTGAGGAGGGTGGGGGGAATGTCAGTTCCATCCTTTGCTTCTCTTTCAGGGCACATTGGGGACATTAAGCTTAAAAATCCCACTACCAAAAAAACTTGCTGCAACAGCAACTGAAAGCCTGAACTCTTTCAATCCACACATGCGGATTCCCCCATTCCATGCAAGTAAGCCTAGACAAGACCTTTGTCCTTTCCAGACAGGACTAATAACGCTGGCCCCAATCCAGTTAGCTGCCTCCGTCTCCCATTCTCTCACTTCCCCTCCATTTTAACATAGGTATGTGAATCCCCCCAGTTACCCCACCTCCATATCAGCGTAGGTATGTGAGTTCCCCATTTATAGCAGGCAAAACCTTTCTGCCTTAATTCCTTTCCATTAACACATAATCACGGAAGATATAATAATCGATTTCTATAGTCCATTCACACATTATTTCAGGACATTGACAATCATCAGGTTTTGAGGAGAAAGTGAGGACTGCAGATGCTGGAGATCAGAGCTGAAAATGTGTTGCTGGAAAAGCGCAGCAGGTCAGGCAGCATCCAGGGAACAGGAGAATCGATGTTTAAACTTTCCTCATTCCTGAAGAAGGGCTTATGCCCGAAACGTCGATTCTCCTGTTCCCTGGATGCTGCCTGACCTGCTGCGCTTTTCCAGCAACACATTATCAGCAATCATCAGGTTTTCTAAAATCTTAATTGTCTACTTTAAGTTATGTGATGTCAATTATCCATGTGACTGATAAGTCTTTGTTCAACTTCCTATAAAATATACTGTCTCTGGATGTAATGCAGAAATTCGTGAAGAAGAGCCGCTACAAGTAGGCACTCAGCTACTTTAGTGACGTTAGTGCCGGCTGTCCGATAATAAAGCTACCATTGTTGAACAGAAAACGTGTCGTCTGGATTTGTGGAAAAAAAAATGGACATCAACACTTCCAGTTTGCACTGTGATTTATTGGAACATTGCAGCATGCTGAGGACTGGACGCTGTTAAAGTGACCGGATGTGGGAAGGTCAGGATCCTGCTTGGATGGTGAGCAGGGAAGAAGTGAAGGGACAGATATTGCACCTTCTGTAGTTACATGGGAAGGTGCTGTGGAGAGGGAGTGGTGTTGGTGGTTGTGGAATGGATTTGAATGTCTGGAGGGAACAATCCCTGCGAAATGCAGACGGGGGAGTGAGGGGAGGATGTGTTTGGTGGTGACGTCCTGCTGGAGTTGTCTGAAATGGTGGAGAATGATCCTTTGAATGTGGAGGCTGGTGAAAAGTGACAACAAGGGGAAGCCAACCACACTGTCGTGAGTGACGGGAAGGGGCAAGGATGGAAGCATGGGTGATAGGTCAGATACGCATGAGGACCCTGTCAATCACAGTGGGTGGGAAACCACGTTTATGGAAGAAGCAAGCCATATCAGCAGTGCCGTTTTGAAAGGTAGAATCATCTGAATAGGTACTACATAGGCCAAGGAACTGGGAGAATGGGATGGAATTCTTGCAGGACATGGGGTCTGACGAGTCGTAGTGAAGGTACTTATCAAGTCAATGGCTTTGTAGTGGATGGAATGGACAGTTTAGTCTCTGAAATGGAGATAGAGAGGTCAAAAAAGGACAGGAAGTGTCAGAAATTGACAATGTGAGTGGTGGAAATTGGAGGAAAAATGAATGAAATTTTTAAGGTCCTGGCAGGAGCATGAAGTGGCACCGAAGCAGTTGTTCATGTATCGAGAAAAAAGCTGTGGGAGGGGCCAGTGTAAGACTGGAACAAGGATTGTTCCACATACCCCGTAAAGAGGCAGGCACAACTGGGACCCATGTGGCTGCCCATAGCTACTCCTTTGACTTGGCAGAAGTGAGATGAATTAAAGGAGAAATTGTTCAGTGATAGAACAAGTTCAGCCAAGCAGAGGAGAGTGGTGGTGGATGGGGATTGTACAGGCTTGCTTCTTCCTTAACCATGGTTTCCCACTCACTGTGGTTGACAGGGCTCTCAAAGGATCATTCTCCACCATTTCAGACAACTCCAGCAGAATGCCAGCACCAAACAAATCCTTCCCTCACTCCCCCTGTCTGTATTTCGTAGGGATTGTTCCCTCTGGGACATCCTAGTCCATTCCACAACCACCAACACGATCCCTCTCCACTGCACCTTCCCATGTAACGGCAAAAGATGCAACATCCGTCCCTTCACTTCCTCCCTGCTCACCATCCTAGGCCCTAAACAGCCTTTTCAGGTGAAGCAGCATTTCACTTGTACCTCCTCCAATTTTGTGCATTGTGTTCACTGCGCTCTGTGTGACCACTTTGTGGAACACCTCCGGTCTGTGTGCTGATCACTTTAACACAGCATCCGGCTCGCATGCCCACTTGTCTATCCTTGGCATGCTGCAGTATTCAAATGAATCCCATCACAAACTGAAAGAACAACATCTCATCTTCAGACGAGGATCTTTACAGCCTTCTGGACTTAGTATTGAGTTCAGCACCTTTAAATTGTGAACCAACTCCCATTCCTTCCCTTTCTTTTAGCTTGTCTTCCCCTCCCCCCATTCCACTTACTGTTCTTTCAAGTCTAGCAAGAAACACACCATTGTTTCGTCATTCTCACATTCCAATCGCTTAATGTAAACTACTAACATCTTTTCACCGTCAGCACCCTACATCCACTACCCCCACCTCCTCAAACTATAGCATAAATGTTTTCCCCCAACTCTAACTCAAAACGTTAGCTTACTCTCTCTCCATGGATGCTGTAATTTTCAGCATTTGTTGTTTTCTGACCAAGTTCGTGAGCACAATGTTGGAAATCCACAAGGTATTTGTGTTTTATTGGATTGCACACTGTTGTGTTTTAATGTATACATCATAATCAAATTAACTGTGTACCTTTCGTAGTCTGATGATAGTTTGAACAACTTTGTCCAAAGTGAATGTTCAGCTACTCTTGTTGCTTCATAGGTATGTCACTAAATTGTAACTTGGCATGGCTTATAAATGTTCTAATCATGCACTTCTGTCCATTGTCATCCATTTTGAGAAAAGAAAACTAATTCAAAAAATTTCACTTGAATAAAAATGGAAAAAAAATCCATTAAAAAAAAGGCATTCTGGAGAATTCAAAAAAAGAAAATGCAGTACCTTAAAAAAGGTTTGACATTACCTCTTTGCTAAAGTTCAGATTTTCCTGAGTGGGTGTTGCAGCAGCAGTGGTGGTGCGGGAACAGCTAGGCATGCTGGAAGAATCAGTTGGTGGCTGATGGTCAACTATCAATGGTTCATCATGTTCGAAAGCTTGATTAACATTTGCCTTGCCCTCAGTGCCATTGATGTGTCTAAGTTACAGAACAAATTGCGAATTCCTCAAACATTGTCAGAAAAATATTAGAAAAAAATTCAAAATGCACGAAAGAAAAAAATTGCTTTTAAAGGAAAGAAAAATGGAAAAAAAAATTTAAAAGCTTACAGTAATTGACCATTCCTGTTTTTCATCGATTTGTGGAATATCTTTGGCAAGATGAGAGTAATCGATGAAACAAGGAGCAGCAAACCAAAAATGGACACAATAGTAACCATGGTAATTAACGGCTCAGACTCGAGCTCAATGCAGTTTTCCCCTCGATAAGACCATTCGGAATCTATGTGGCATCTGGAATTTAGAACGTAAGAATTATCTGGACAAAATATTGTTGTGTTCAGAAGTGTCTTCTAAGATAAAACTTGCTTTTGGAAAATAAGAGTGGGTGTTAACATTAGAAACCATTTCAAACTCCTATTGTTATGAAGAATTATGGCTAACACCAACAGGATTTGATTTTGTTCCATCAGCTTCTGTTCATCATCAATGTTTATATAGGCATCTAGTTTGAAATTGTAATGTGAAGTAAGTTAATGTGTCTCTCAAGTGTTAAGTTCATTAATTTAAGTGAACTGTTTTAAGTTGGGAAATCACAGATAAGAACTATGACCCATTGTGCAGAGTAACGTCAAGTCAGACAAGGTAAAGTATTGAAGTGGTTAAATTGGAAGACAGAATTGAGTTGACAAATTTAAAGTTTTGGCATGTTAGAGAAGGAAAGAAAAACTAAGACAACTGAAGTGTTGCACAATTTGAAGTGCTGGGAAAAATAATTAAGTACAATAATTCATGCCATGTGTCTCAATTGCAGCAAATGGAGGATAAGTTGTATGCAGGATTAAAATGGGGGTTATTTTGGCTAACTTACCCTTGTGTCCTGTCATAATGGTGGAGGATGAATGCATTTGACTTGCTATAAGGAAGTCAAGAGGAATGAATAAAATGTTGACTTGAAATTAACATCAGAGAAGACAAAAAAGCCAAAAATATTGATGGATAAAGAGAGACAATGATGAAGGAAAATCAATAATAAGAGTTGTGAATACTAGTTTGATGCGAAATTTAAAAGAACCAAGATTTTCACTATCTCATTGGTGGAATAAAAAACTAGAACTGAACAAGACTGCTGGAGGTTGTGATGTAGAGTGTGCAACTTGAATAAGATTTATGGTGAAACAAGTCATCAGCAAAATAAAATAAACACATGCTGCTTTGAGCAAGAATGAGTGGACTAAAACAGACAAAAAATTATTTGCGAGCCTTTGAACCAATACAAAAGAACAGTGATCAACACTAGCTCAAATGCAGTTATTTTAATGAAAATTAAGGCCACATGGGCAGCTTTAGTGGGAAGGTAGTAACAAGAGTAGGTAATTCATCTCCTTAAGCCTGTTCCATCATTTTATGCGATCAGGGCTAATTTGTATATTTAACTCCATTCACAGGGTTACAGGGAGGAGATAGGAGAATGGGGTTGAGAGATTTATCAAGGCATGATAGAATGGTGAAGCAGCTAAATGGCCTAATTCTGCTCTTATGCCTTACACACTTATGGGCACCTAACTAAGATCTATATTTTTATACAACACAGAAATTGCTGGAGAAATTCAGTAGGACTGGCAGCACCTCTGGATAGAAAGTAGAGTGAACATTTCTGGACCAGTCTTCAGCCTTTTGGATTATGTTTCCATTGACTGCTACATTCTATTGATCTGCGTACATTGATTCTTGGATCTCTTTGAATCATAGAATCCCGACAGTGTGGAAACAGGCCCTTCAGCCCAACAAGTTCACACTGACCCTCCGCTGCCTAATCTACTCAGACCCATTCCCCCACTTCGCTACATTTACTCCAGTCTACTGCACCTAACCTACACGTCCCCCCACACTATGGGCAATTTAACATGGCCAATTCATCTAACCTGCACATCTTTGGATTGTGGGAGGAAACTGGAGCACCCGGAGAAAACCCATGCAGACATGGGACGAATGTGCAAACTGCACACAGACAGTTGCCCGAGGTGGGAATCGAACCTGGGTCTCTGTTGCTGTGAGGCAACAGTGCCAGCCACTGAGCCACCGTCCCTCCCTCAAATGGAGCCCTATTGTTTCTAACATTTCACCAGTTCATTAACACTTGAATCAATCTACATTTAGACAAAAATTAATAGACTAACATCCATGTTGAAATGCATCTGCTGAAGTTTATCCACTCACTTAAGCGAAAATGTCTTGTTATTTTATGATTTAGCCAACCCAAGTTACTGTGTACCAATTTTTGTCTCATTGACAAATCCAGGTGGATGGTTCCATGTTACATTATTTAAGTCTATTAATAAATTATGGATGACTAATGAAAAGTTAAGACGTCAGCATAGATCCTTGCGGGCCACCACTTGTCTCTCCTTGTAATTTGAGCATGTATCCATTATTCCTGGACTTCCCAGTCTCCTGATGCCACTTACAGACTCCAAGGTAGATCAATAATCTATCTTAAATTCCATGATCTTTAATTTTAACTACAATCTTTTATGTGAACCCTCTCAAATGCCTTTGAGAAGCTGATATAAACTAAAATGATTGCCAGTCTCTGCTTACTACTTTAGTTTCTTCCACAAAAAAGCATCACTTAAGTCTGTTAGACATGACTACATCTGTATATGTCCATGTCTGCACTTCATTATCAGCTCAAAGCTTTTTTTTAAAGTGCTCAGTCTCTTTCCTTAACTGTAGATTCCAATAATTCCCCTAACAGCTGATGTTAGACTAGCATGTCTTTAATTTCTTGATTTCTTCCTTCCACCTTTCCTAAATAATGCAGTTACATTTCAGTACCTTTCATAGGGTCATGGTTAATTTTAAATGAACAATCAGCCATGAAGCACTTTTAACTTGATCCTTAATTGTTTCTGTGCACGTTATGACTGATGATTTTCATCATCTATTTTTATTGTGGATTTTTTAAAAATGTTGATATTATTTTAAATTGATAAAAAAGGTAAATGGCCAGAGCTGAGAATGCAGACGCCACTTAAGTAGAGAAAATGAACAGGGAAGAAATAATGGATAGATGACAGCTAGCCTGAGGTTAAGAAGCTACAGATTGTCAGATAAGAAGTTGATCATTATATTCGTTTTGAGAAAGAATGAATTTGAGGAGGGGACAATGCAGAAGACCCTGATTTTGATTCAGTAAGGAGAAGTATGCAGGATAATGGCCATGGTGTTTTGTGGAGTGGTAATCATCAATGGACTGCCACTTTGCCTAAGCTTTTAACTGCCTTAACATTGCTCTGCATTTTTTGCCATGTATTCCAAGCACAGCACATTGCACCACAGAGTTGGGACTTTTGGGGAAGGGTGGCAGAGTGGAGACAGTACCTACCCCCTTCCTGTGGCATAAGCTTCTAGACATTAGGTTTAAGTGTCTAGTGGTGAATGTTAGTGAATGGGTGAATGGCTGAACGTTGGTTAATAGGTAAGTTAATGAGTGTATGAATGGGTGAATGAGTGAATGAATTAATATGATGGGAGGACAGGTGTTGAGGTAAGTGGGCAGGTGACTAGGCTGAGTGAAATATTAAGCGGTTGAGATGGCAGGTGAGTGGTGTAATAGGTGGACAGAATGACAGTCAGAGTGGCATATGGGTGAGGTGGCAAGGTGAATGAGGTTGGTAGATATTTCAGTGGGTGGGTGGGTTGGGGGAGTGATTGAGGTAAGTTGAAATGATAGTCAGATAGTTGGGGAGTTTAGTCATGTTGGATTAGGAGGGTAGTCAGGGGTACATTGGTAGTCAGTGGGTCAATGTGAGTGATTGGGAAGTCAGTTGTGTAGTTATCCAGGAGACAGAATATGTGTTTTCTGTTTAACATTTCAGAGTTAACTATTCAGCTAAGTCTGTCAGAATTGCTTGAACATTTTCAGAGGATCCTGGGGAGCATCAGACTTTCTCCACAATTTCCACTGAGGTCAGCACAATGGGACTTCCATTGGACCTTGACATCCACCTTGGTCATATATCCCGACTCTGACAATCAGGAGACCAGACAATTTGGATCATTTTTATGTTTCAGATTGACAGTACAGAAGAAGGACAAATTGAAGAGAGATGATCACAATGCTCAGATTTTGGAAGTAACTTTTTATTTGATTGAACAATATATTTTTGTCTTCAGATTAAACAATCTATTCTTGTCTTCATTTTCAGTTTGCTTCAGGTAACTAGACAAGTTGGATATTCAGGACCTAGATGAAGTTGGAATTCACTAATGAGAGTTGCTGCTAGGGAGGAAACTATTAGGCATGAAAAAGCAATTAGCAGCAAAAGAATACATATGTGACTCTTTGTAATCCTTCAAAGTCAGTGAAAAAGTCATTCGGATGGGATCAGTAATTTCATAGAAAGAAGTGTTGGATAAATGTGAGTTCAATCTTAGTCATGTTGAGGGAGGGTCTGGATGTTATAGCGATAAAAGCACTAGAGTTGTCATATTCTGAGAACAATCTTATGTGACAATGATATATCAAAACGCTTTATTCTGGTGTAAATCTTTTGCTTGAATGAACAACAAAGTGCAAAACAATTCGTAACATTCATGATGTTAAGAACTGGACAACATTTGTTTTATTTATATACTTTTCTCATCAAGCCTTTCCCCAATGTCACAAACCTGCACACAGCTCCCTTCTCTGGATCTATTTCACATCTGCCATTGTTGAGGCAATAGTTTGGTCTGAGGTTGCAGATGCTCTGGCAGGGCAGTCCATCCACACTGATATAACCAGGGTAGCACACACACTCAGCTTCTTCGGTCTGTTTGTTGACACGACACTCAGAAAATTCATTACATGCTTGGAACTTACATGCATCGGCTTGATCAGCTGAAATGAGATTCCAGATTAATCCAACTATTGGAAACATTTTAAATAAACACATATTTTCAAACTATAATCAGGGACATTACTGATGACAACTTCACAGATAAAGGTCACCAACGCTAAGTGGATGTATTCCTAAATGCTTCCTTGAAATTATGAAGCACCTTTAAGAGCCACAACCCAATCCTATTGCACCCCACCACCCATCCCCCAAATTATCTCCAGGTCACCAGACATTCCCATCTTCACTGTTCCTTGCATTTCCATGGCAACTGAGAAACAAATAGAATCTTTTTTGACAAATTTTAACTGTAAGCCAAACAAACTTAGTTGTCTTCTCCAATATTTTAATAACTCAAATAAAATTATTCCAAAAGAAGAAAAAGGAACAGCTCTTTATTTATGTCTCCGTGTTTTTCTCCAGCCTCGTTAACAGCAGTCTCCTGAAGAATAATCATTGATTCCCATACACTTCAGAACATCTTGCAATGTGATGACCCTTGTGCGGATGTTGGCCTAGTATCCTTACATATTTAAATACGGACTTTATTGTGATGACTACACTAGTGGGAGATTAAAATGTTGGTATTTTGCAACTTGTAATTTGAGTTTGACAATTGCTTTATCAGATATACTGCTGTGCTATGGATAGGGACCTTCTCAAATACACTGCATCGCTTAAACTAAATTTGACAAATTTTGGTACATGATTCTTTCAATGATACCTCTTGTTATACCAGTTGACACACTTATATGTTAAATAGTAACAACTAGCAGTACCTCAGTCCATTTAGTTCATGGACATCTGCATATGGGCCCAGAGTTTATTGTTATATTCATGGTGATTATACTGATGTTGAAAATATTAGTGCTTGTTTAATTGCAACTGTGAAATTGACAGAAATATCTGCCATCTGCATATATATATAAAATTAAATCCAATTATCCAGAAGTTGGTGCCAGGAATTTCCTGTTTCTTCAAAAGATATGGTGTCCCCATATTGTACTACAGACGTAATGTGCCTCTGTTAATAGTAATACTTCCGTTAAAAAATGCCCTCAAAATTTATGCTTCTTTTAAATGAGGTGTAATGAGGGTTTAAGTGGTATACTAATGCAATAATAGTTCTGAAAAAAGTTAATCTGTATTTGTGGCTAACAAATTTCTACATTGCGACAAAAACTGCATAGGCTTGTGATAAGATTATTTTAATTTGATATTTCAATTTTTATCTTGTTCCCGTGTGTCTGTTTCAATCTTTATTTTGCTTTATGTAATATTTAGAAAAAAATGAAAAATAATCAGTGCAATTTATTTCCTAGACACGGATTAAGAAGTCTTCACCATGATTGGCTGCTTCACTTGCTTGATGACATCAATGTTGCTGTGTGTGTGGGGATTTCCTTGATTTTCCGCCTCAATTAATGTAACATCAAAAAAAGGTGAAATCCATGTGGCAGAGATTTTATGGGGCTTTGAGGTTAGTAGTAAGCACTTTGATTTCACTGCTTCCATGAACTGTAGGCTTGGGATTTTAAAGATCATTAATCATTAACCTATACACTGAAAACGTAACATACATTCTGTTTGCCTCCAGTTTTTTGAGCCCTTTCAAAATTTAGCCTCCCAGCAGAAAATCTGAATCGATGGTTACACATTTACCTGGTTCCACATCCAGAGAATATCTGTCGATTTCCAGGTTATTCCTTTGGGCTGCTGCATTACAGAAGTCTTCCAAGACACAGTAGACTGCTTGGGTGACGTTGTATGGCACAGACTTGGCAAACTTCATCTTGCTGTTTACAACAATACTGCCATTCCGAAAATTCAAAATCTCCAGTTGTCTAAATCCAGTCAGATTGGTCTGCAAGTATGGTAACAACTACAAAGACAAAGAAAAATCATTACCTTCAAATAAGTCTATCCCAATTCCACTTAACTGGTATTTTCCAGGATATTTACTATTTTATCCATTAGTGGTAGCAGATTGCTAGATGGTCATGGGTTCACATCATTCTTGACAGACTTCAATACATGCTTTATGTTGAAATATCCAATACAGTTCTTTAGCAGACTTGCAATGTGGAAACTGCTATGAAGGTTTAAACTGAAGCCTCAGCAGTCCACTTAGCTGGGTGTAAAATATTTCATAACATTCAAAAACTGGATATGATGGTGAAGGGGTGTTCTGGTTAACATTTATCCCATAATGAATAGAACTGAAAAAAACAGTTACTTGTTCATTGTGTCAACCTGCTCATGAACAATCTAATCCTACATTACAACAATAGCAACATTTTCAGAAAAAAATAAATCCTACCATACAGGGTTCAGCATGACCTGAGGATGTAGGATGCACTCTATGAGTGTAGCTTTCTTTTTCTATTTTTTGTTTTCCTCATTTATTTTGGTCAGATATAATTCTGTAATTGGGAGATTAAATGGCATCTTCATGGTAAAGGCAATCCATAAATTGGGCAATGGATATCCAACATTATTTCAATAAACATCATGGACTCCTAACAGACAATTGGATCGGACTCACCTCTTGGGATAGAAGATGTCAGAATCATTTCCAGAAATGGTTGGGTGAGGACTGGTTGGTAGAGATCAGCCAGTGGGCTCACATTTCACATGGGCACTCCTTAATTGACTTGGGTGTAGGTTGGTGGTCTTTCAAACCTGTGACCTCTATCACTTATGGGCTCCTGTGGTGCAGCAATAGCAAGTCTTCCTATGACCAGGAGGGTCTGGTTCAAGCCTGACCTGTAGCAGAGGTGTGTAGTAACATCTCTGGACATGTTGATTGGCATAAGCCCTTGGTGAAGGGGCGATACTCCTGTTCCTCGAACGCTGCCTGACCTGCTGTGCTTTTCAAGTGCCACACTTTTCGACTCTGATCTCCAGTATCTGCAGTCCTCACTTTCTCTGGCTGGAATGACAGTCCCACCAGAGGTGGTAGCACATTGGTATACAAAGGGAAGGCAACTGCCTTAAGAGTCTTCAACATTGATTCCGAACATTGTGAAGTCTCATAGCACCGGGTCAGACACAGATAAAGAAACTTCCTGCTGACTACTATATACCACCTACCCTCGATTGATAAATCTGTGCAGCACTAAGGGTAGAAAGGGCACAAAAAGTACACTGTATGGGGGATTTCAATAAACAGCTCATGAGTCTGACTGATTTACTGAGAAGCCTTCAGACTGCTGGAACGGCAGGTAGTTTCTCTCTCTCTCCCTCTGTACAGTAAAAGTAGGTACAGCCTGGAGAAACCAGTTGTTTTCTCCTACCAGTTGCTGTAAGCTGTTGCTATTAACCAGTAAACTAAGAAACTTTGTAGCTCATGTATCAATTGCTTGTGCCCCCTGAAAGTCACGAAAGAACCTAGAGAAAGGGAAAATAGACGTGCTGGTGAGTCAAAAGAACATCTCAGTGAACTCAATGAATTGGATTAGAGAGTATGAGCTTTAAGGAGAGGCTAGAAAAATTAAAGTTGTTTTCTTTGGAATGGCAGAGGTTGAGGAGAGGCTTGATAGAAGTTTATAAAATTATGAGATGCATAGATAGGGTTGATGATCAGAATCTTTTTCCCAGAGTTGAAGTGTCTAATATTAGGGAGCATACATTTATGGTGAGACGGGGCAAGTTCAAAGGAGATGTGAGGGGCAAGTCTTTTTACACAGAGAGTGGCAGATGTCTGGAATATGCTGCTAGTGTGGTGGTGGTGGAGGCAGATATGTTAGGGGCATTTAAGCTGCTTTTAGGTATGCGCAAGAATATACAAGGAATGGAGGAATTTTGGCTAAGTGCAGGCAGAAATGATTAGTTTAATTTGGTGTTATGTCCGGCACAACACCATGGCCGAATGGCCAGTTATTGCACTGTTCTATGTTCTATGTTCTAGCTCTGTGGACTGTGCTTTTGAATACCCTCCACCCAATAAATCAATGTTTTTACTCATTTGTGTCTATCTATATCTATGAGCATGCAGTGGCTTTTAAATAGGAGGTTAAAGTTTTAACTAGTATCTTGATAGTTCCTAGCTATTTAGTCATGATTAGAATTTACCTATTTATAATAAAGAATAGTTTGTGTTAAGTACAGCAAGCTGCTCACTATTTCCTGTTAACTTGATTCCAACAGACAGATTAATTAGCGATTTTCGTGCCTTGATTAAATAATTAAATGCTGTGGCAAACCCAGGAACAGTGGGCTTGAGAATCAGAGCACTTTCGCAAATGGATTGGAATACAGGTGAAACTCCCTTTCTTAATGGTGGAATAAGAACAAATGCATAAAGTGGTGAAGGAGAGGAGGTGTACATCAAAGGTGACAGTGAAACATCTGGGCGGTTGTGCACCCTTGGTTTGTGGTGACACTTTATGTGTGCCAGTTTGTATTTGCAATGGTAGTGTTGGCACCATCCTTTTTGGCTCAGAGAGAGTTGCAGTCAATGCTGCTCATCCTGGGTTACAGGAGCTCAGTGGCTTGAATCAGATGATTTCTGATGTTGACGGCATCCTGATCAGGGTTTCAAGCCTCAGGGCAGGCCTGGCCACCACCCTGCGTAGTTATCTATCACTGCCTCCTCCTCCTCCATGTCCTGCTCCTCTTTCTCCAATGAGTTGTGTCCTTGCAGGGTTGTACCTTTTATGCACGCTGCAACATTCTGCAGGATCATGTTATGGAGAGTGCAGCAGAGCATCACAATGGGTGAGAATCTTACAGGAGAAAGTTGCAGTGTGCCACCTAACCAGCCAAGCATATGAACCATACCTTCAGAAAACAGATGGCCAGTTCAGTACTGCTCCAAGTGAGTAAATGGCTTTGATTGCATTACCTCTATTCATGTAACTTTGCCTCTTGTAATGGAATGAGTAGGCATCTCTTCAAGGAGTTTCCCTTATCCCCTCAGAACCACTAGCAGAAGTTGCGGCTTGAAGTGAAGAGCTGTACCAGCATAGACTGATAAGACAATAATGTTAGCTGCCAGAAAATGAGTGCATACATGTTGGAAGCTCTTGTTGTGATCATGGACTTATTGGACATTGAGGGAATGGAAGGCCTTCCTGTGGAGATATTAATAGTTGCATAGATTAAAGAAATGATTCTCTGTATTCCCCGCAAGTGCAACGTTGGAAGTGGAACCCCCTGCTTTTAGAGCCAGCAAGGCACTGAGTATCTGGAAATGAATGCGTGGTCCAATTCTGGCAAGTAGGATGTCAATGACCAATGAGATACAGTGGTTTGCATGCATTTGTAAGATGCAACCAAAGTCTAGAGCTGATCTTGTAGAAAATCAGAAGCAAAAATGTTCAAGACTGCAATGTTTTGATGCTACTGGCAGGGTTGTGCTGTGTTGTGAGATGTGAGGTCTTTGGTGATGAGATCAGAAATCTCAGAGAGCATTTCCCTGGAGAATTGCCGTCTCCTCCATCACTAGTTCTCAATTATCACCAGGTATAGCACCACATTTTCCAGGACAGACTATACTGATGATATCATTATATTCTATCCTGTGTGTTTCTCTCCTGGGCCCTCCTGTTGAAAGAGGTCAGCCCTTCCTGCAGAAGTGTTGCTCCTCAACATGACTAGACCCAAAATCTGAAACATGATTTCTTGTTGTCAGTGACAACCTACTTCTATGCCCATGCAGTGAGGTGAGGATCACTTGGATTGTCCATTACATTTGCCCACTCTCCTCACAACCCGTACTATGCCAATGGTAAAGTCTCACTCTACACCACTCACTTACATGGGCACAGCTTATTCCTTAGGGCTCACTGCATTTGACCAAATCCATTCACTGGTGTATCCCTCATAGTGCTTGTAGTCTGTGTTCTACCTCCAAAATCAGAACCTGTCCAGTGGGACCTGAAATTTCAACTCAGTTTATTTGATTAGTGAGGAAAGCAAGAATTTGGAGAGCACGATTCTCCAGCTAAGGACCAGCAGGAACCTCTGACAATCAGCAAAGTAATGGAGGGAATGCTTATCTTTGGGAAAAGAGGGACAGTTGTGCACAAAGGGAGCCTCATTATGTAATCAGGAAGAACTTTTGGTCTGTATGGAAATCTAAACTAAAACTTGTAAATCTTTACTTGCCTCAGTCTTTTTTGAAATTGGCAGATTCACCTGTCATGTCAAACACTGTCATGTGTAACTTAATGAAGAAACTGTCCTTGCTTTCCTGCTTAAACCTTTTACTAATATTGCTATCCCAAAAGACTGTGCGTGTGTCTGTGTGTGTGTGTATGTGTCCCAGACCAAACTGTTTGCCTGTTCAAAAGACAGGTCAATATCAGATTATGGTAGTAAGGTCATAAGACTACAGTTGCTGCCTTTATTTTAAGTGATCCCACACTTACTTTCCATTCTTGACTGGTTTCTGTCTAAATTGTCCTCCACTATTCCACATTTGTTGTGAGAGATTTGAATGCACAATACCAATCTTCCCCAGTGGGTATGCATTATTAGTTAGAAGCCAAATATATCAAATACAGCTGACAGTCTCAAGACTCAAACGTAGGATATCTGTCAATGTGAAGTTAATATCCTCTTATAGATCAAGTCATCTTACAATTTATAGGATAACTGTATTGCCGTTGTCTAAGTGGAAATATGTTACATACAATTGCTTGAAATTTTGGATAGGCACAAATAATTAGTCTGCATAGTAATAGACTTGATTAAATAAGAAAAATCCTTGTGATAAATGTGCTTGCAGCTGGATTTGCATACCAAACAATTTGCACACTTGTGGCAGTTCCTTCCAAGGTGCTGACACCTAATCTCCCAATCTATTAAATCTACTGAGGAACGTGAATAATCATAAATATAAGTTGTGTGTTCCTTCCTCAGTATACAATCTTCAGTAAGAACAGGCAAAGGTCATTCAGCCCTTGAGTCTGTTCTGTCAATCAGAACATTGCAGTTTTCAAACTCACTTACCCATTTCTTCAAATTCTTTGATGCCTTTCACCAACAAAATCTATCCATCTCAATATTCTAAGTTTTTAAAATTGATTAAACATTTAGTCTTATTGGTGTGAGGGCTCTTGCTTTTGATTGATCTTTGTGTAAAGAAGTGCTTCCTGATTTCACCCCTGAATGGCCAAGTTCTGGTTTTCAGATTATACCCCTTAATTCTGAAATTTCTGCACTACAGGGAATATTTGCTTGATTTATCTTCTACTGAATCACATTACTGTTTTAAATAACTCAATTTAAAAGCTTTTCTTAATTTACTCATTTTGGGATGTTATTTACTACCCTTCACTAGTTATGATTAGTTTCCCTACAGTATGAAAACAGGCCATTTAGCCCAACAAGCCCACACCAACCGTCGGAACAGTACCCACCCAGACCCATTTCCCTCTGACTAATGCACCTAACACTATGGGCAATTTAGCATGGCCAATTCATCTAACCTGCATATCTTTGGAGTGTGGGAGGAATCCAGACCACACCCACGCAGACAAGGGGAGAATGTGCAAACTCCACACAGACAGTCAACCGCGGCCCTGGTGCTGTGAGGTAGCAGTTCTAATCACTGTGCCAACGTGCTGCCCCTAGAGAAGTCTGTGGTGAACTGTGTTTATGAACTGCTGCAATCTATTTCGTACAGGTGCACCCACAATGCTGTTAGGGAGATTGTTCCAGCTTTTTGACTCAGCAGCAGTGAAGAAATGATGATAAAGTTCCAAGTTAGCCTGATTTTGATTTGGAGGGAAAATTGCAGATAGTGAGGTTCTTATGTGGCTGCTGTCCTTGACATCCAAAGATTTGTAGAGGTCACTCATTTGAAAAGTGCTGATAGAAGGAGTTCTGACGATTGGCTGGTTAGTAGAGCCATAATGTGGTGGTATTCAAACAAGTAAATGTTTAACTTGTTGGGTGGGATGCTGATCAAGTGGTATGCGTTATCCTGGATCATAGATAGGGTTAATGGTAGGTGTCTTTTCTCTAGGATGGGGGGTTTCGATCTAGGGGGGCATATTTTTAAGGTGAGAGGAAACAGATTTAAAAAAGACATGAGTGGCAAATTCGCTACACAAAGGATGATTTGTGTGTAAAACCAGTAAAAGAACAATAATATTTGGAAATAAACATACTGGAGCTCTATGTTGTCAGACCAATGTGTTTTACTGGCTTTTCTTTCTGGGATGAAGCAACTGAAGATGGATAGGTCTAGGATGCTACCCTGAGGAATTCCTACAATATATCTTTGAATTGGCCTCCAACATACAACTATCTTTCTTTTTTTCCATTGACTTTAATCTTATAAAGGACTCCAGACAACAAGTTCGGTCAAATACTATTTTATGCCCCTCCCCTGCAATCGCCAAAGGTGTAACACCTGCCCATTATCCTCCTTCCTCCTCAGTATCCAAAGCCCCAAACATACCTTCCAGGTGAAGCAGCACTTGACGTGCACTTCACACAATCTAGTCCACTACATTCCCTGCTCTATGTGGTCTCCTCCACATTGGGGAATTGAAGCATGGATTGGGTGACCGCTTAGTAGAATATCTACATTCTGTTCGCAGAAAAGACCCTGAGCTTCCAGTTGCCTGCCACTTTAATACATCACCCTGTTCCTTGGCCGACATATCTCTCAGGCTTGCTGCAGTGTTTCAGCAAGGCTCTGCACAAGCTGGAAGAACAATACCTCATTTTCCGCTTGAGGACCCTGCAGCCTTCTGGACTTAATTCAAGTTCAATAATTTTAGGGCATGAGCTGTCCCATGTCCTAGCCCCCAACCCCACACACCAGGCCTTGATATCATGGAGTCTACCATTATACTGCCTATTGTTAGCCACTAACAGTCTCCAGTAACAGCTATTCACTCTCTTAGTCAGATTGTTATTCACTCTTTTGCCTGTCCAACTGTTCTTCTCTCTCTTTTGGGCCCCATACCCACCTATTGTTTATTCCTTACCCCTCCCCCCACCCTACCTTCTGCATATAAACCACCATTTTCCTAGCTGCCATTAATTCTGAGGAAGGGATCACTGGAACCAAAATGTTAACTCTGATTTCTCTTCACAGATGCTGCCAGACCTGCTGAACTTTTTCAACAACTTCTACTTTATTGAATCAAGGCTGAAATGAAGTCTGAAGTCAAGTGTTCCAGTAGAACCTGAACTGAGCATCAGTGAGTAATTTATTGCTGAGTAAGTGCCACTTGACAGCACTGTTGACAGCACATCTTGTCATTCTGCTAATGACTAAAAGTAGGCTGATATCACATTATGGTAACTGAATATGTTCTGTTTCCTGTGGACAAGAAATACTGCATCAATTTCCCACCCTGTCAAATAGATGTCACAGCTGTCTCTGTACTGGATCTATCTGGTTATGGCTATAGATAATTCTGGTGCACCACAGTTGTGATGTTGTTAGGGCTCATAGCTTTTGCTATATCCAAAATGTTCAGTCATTTTTTGATATAACATGGACTGAATCAAATTTGTTAAAGACTTACATTGTGATCCTGATGTCTTCTTAATGATAGATCATCTGCTGACTGAACACGGTTGTGAGCCTTTCCCAGCACAGCTATGCTAAAGACACTTCCATTGTCAAAGATGGACATGTTTTGGAGCCTCCGTCTCTAGTTGGAAGGATTGAAGTGCTTCCATATGTTCCATTAGTTGTGGAATTGCTTGGGTGTACCAATAGCTAGCATGCAAACAACCCTGTGTTGTATCTTCACTAGGTGGCACCTTACTTTTAGTTATGCCTCGTGCTGCATGTTCCCTTGTTTGGTAGTAATGTTAAAGTGAGGACTATTCTGGCCAAGAACATACAAATTGTGGTGAAATTCTACAGTTGCTGATGGCCCATAATGCCTCAAGGATGCTTATTTTCAAGATGCCCAATTTGTTCTGCATTTGTTCCATTTAGTATTGTTGTAATGCCACACTACACAGTGGAAGGAGTCCTCAGAATGAGAAGAGTCTTTGACTCATAAGGACAATGCTGCAGTCTCTGCTACCAATACTTTTAAGGGCAGAGGCATCTATGGCCCATGGATTGATGAAAACAATGAGGAGAAAGTGAGGTCTGCAGATGCTGGAGATTAGAGCTGAAAATGTGTTGCTGGAAAAGCGCAGCAGGTCAGGCAGCATCCAGGGAATAGGAGAATCGACGTTTCGGGCATAAGCCCTTCTTCAGGAAAGCCCTCCTCCCTACCTTTTATCTTAGCCTGCTGGACAAACCTTCCTCATTCCTGAAGAAGGGCTTATGCCCGAAACGTCGATTTCCTGTTCCCTGGATGCTGCCTGACCTGCTGCACTTTTCCAGCAACACATTGATGAAAACAATGTCAAGCATTGGTAATTTTGTTTTCTTTCTGTAGCAAATCATAATTTAAATTAAAATACATCTTGTTCCTTCTTAATCTGGGAGTCTCGGGATTAGGCTTTTGCCAGATCACAGAATTTGCTGGCATATGGGAGATCATGTATATTCAATGCACAAACACTTCAAAAGAAAATAATTCAGCTTGACTTTAATCAATCACATAACAAATAGATGAATGATTTTGGATATAAAAAGACAGTACTGAAACTGAATAAAGTCTAACTAAAAAGTAGTATGAATAAAGGTCAGAGCAGGCCACTAGACATTATAACAGGGAGAAAGGGAAGTTTGATGGGTGCTGGACTACAGATAGTTGCTGCATCAGAGAGTGTTAGAACAGCCTGGACCTAGTTACATTTATGATCATCCTGACTTTATTTTAATACCAGGTGTATGTCTCCTCCCCATTTTGTTTTCTCCATTGCATATATGTTCATCTCATTGTGCTTCTCCAGATAATTCTGATATCTTAATATTCAGTTATCTAGCTATTATTTTAACTACAACTTGCATATCACATTTGGCTTTATTAGTAATCAGATTGTGGAGCTTAAATTCATCTGATTAATTTATATTCAATTGCATTTCAATACACTTGATTAGCCTTGTTAACATTTTTACAATGACTTTATTGGTTCAAAACTTTCTCACAATGGACTAGATTTAGTCAATTTACTTTTCACATTTTGTACAATAAATTTTGCTGGCCAGGTATCTTTCATCCTGAAACATATCACTGATGCTTAATGTTTGAAAACCTAACAACCTTCCTTACATAGTTGCCAGTTTCATTTCTGTTTATAATGCAAATTATTAAATCAGTTTGCAAGTTGTGTAGAAGTATGTACAGAACAATAGACTTGGGATATTATCCAGGCATACTGAGGTCTGATGGACTATCGATTAACCTTGATACTCTCGATTGCATATTGTATTTGTTTCCATCATTAAAGTCTGTGCTGATATTTCATGGAAGATGACTAGATGAAGGTGTGTATGATGAGGGCACTGTACTTCGGAAATTGACTGAATGAAATTGCAAGTGTAAAACTACATGAATATTGTGGTGTGTAAATATGCGTAAACATTGTACATTGTATATAATAGTGAAATGCCTAAAGGGATTCACATGCAGTAGTTGTAGTTCTTTAAAAAAATAAATTAAGAATTTGGTTTTAAAGGGCACTAAAGGAGGAAAGTGGTTGGAAGTTATCCAAGTGAACTTCAGAGTATGGGAGATTAGGCTACCATATTGAACTTTTCTAAGTGAAATTCTCTGTAGACATTGCTCTGCTTCTATTGTTGCCATTGCCCATATATATTCCCAGACCAGTATGTAGATACAACCATTTTACATTGGGTCAATGTGGAAGTATCAAAAGCAATTGACTTTAGATACACATGTGGGGAAACTAAATCTAACTTTTGACAATGGTGCAAAATGGTGATGTTTCAACTTGTTATATATTCTCCAAATGGAATGAAACTTTGGGAGTGCTGCACAAATGGTAACTTGTTAGTCTATGTATTATTGCAAATTCATAATTCTTAAAAGGATTCTTACACATATGTCCACCTGCCTCCTGAGAATAGAGAACCAAATACTGGAGGACTAAATTATTCCAAACACTGTAAAGCCATTCACTTACCAGTTGAAGGAATTGTTGTTCCAGTGTCCTGTATTCCGGGGAACTCTTATTGAAAAGGTCTTCAGAAAACAACATGTTAGTGACTCGTAAACTGAAGAACACCACCAGTTCTTTAGAGGGAGCAGACGTCAAGGAGCTTGATGTTAAATATTTCAGAGGAGGCGGAGATGTGATGGAGGAAGTACTATGCTTACCTCCATCCAGTATGTCTGTGCTGCCTACAGTCTCTGTATCCCCAATAATAAATTCATCTCTAATATCTTCTTCTCCTGTTTCAAAACCTGTAGTTTCATTACTGGAATTCTGAGGAGCAGCAGTTGTGAGCAGCACATTGGGAGAGATATTGGTCTCACCGTCCAACTGACTCCTGCCTGTAGAGTGAAGCTGTTCAGAGGTTGGCAGCATAACAGCTACTGGCAGGGATGAAACTGGAGAGCCTGTTAATGAGTTTCTACGTTGAGTGGTTGTTGTTTTTGGTGTTGTAAATTTGAGTGGAGTGGGCTCTTGATCTGTCAAACTGTCTGTTGCTGACATCTGGGCTTGTGAGATGTCACTTGTTAATAATGGTGTGGCAACATTTTCTTCAGCTGTTTCTCCTAAGCTGTCAAGAGGAGATGGATGGTCTGTCAAAAATTGACGTCGAGATTCTGAAATGAAAGGAATATTCAGATTAGATAATTTTAATCATGCACTGTTCCTATATTTTGCTTTTTCAGACATGTCCAAAATCTTGGAGCTTAAAGAAAACATTAGGCTTTGCACATTTATAGGTATAATACAAATACATCACAAATATTGGCCTACATCTTCTGGATTGTCAAGGTGGAAGATATGTCAGGAGATGCACCTCAGGATGCTTCAGAAGTCATGTTTTTGTACATAGGTGGAAACGGCTCAGAAACATTCATTTTCTGATGGACTGAAACCTTTTGTGTAAGTCTCTGGTACTGAACTCAGGGCAGACATATGGGCTAGAAATGCAGCACTTAGTTAGATACTTGCCTGGAGATTGTCAGATGTAATACCTGGCTTAACAGCTGGTTAATTCCACTGAGCAACACAACCAATCCTCTCTCCTTCACCGTCACCACTCCATATCATTAACTGCACTGCAAATTTGTTAAGCCTTAAGACACCACTTCAGTTTCAGTTTTTTTTAAGTGTTTCAATTTTAAAAAGGCAGCAAAGTCTAAGTCTTTACCTCAAAAGGGATTTAAATATCATAATACCACAGTTGTAGGTTATTAAAGTAAAAGAAATTACTTTAGCACCTCAAACTAGAGACAAAACGTAGGTACAGAAAAAAGCTACTTATAAAGATAAAATCAAATTCATTCTGTTGTCATTGTTTGATGTTTTCTCATTCCAAGATTGAAAATCTGAGGTTAAAATTTAGCTGCAGTGATGGCTTGTGTAGCTGTTTTGGTCACTGTGGACTGAGCTGAACAAGTTCTGGCAGAGAGTGTAGGCCTTTCTAATTTTATTTTATAGCACTGCAGGTTATAGCTTTTGATACTTTAGTGTAATTCTGCAGTTCTTCAGCTTGTTTGCCTTCTTAGGTCTCTCTGTTGAGAAACCTATCTCCAATGACATTTCTCAGAATTCTTCTTGAAATTGCTGCTAAGTTTGTCTTGTACAGGTCAAACCTGAAACGCTATTATGTGAATCGGAATTATTCATTGCTGCATAAAACAATGGGCTCTTCTGAAGTCTTGAATTCTCAAACTTTCAGAGATACCCATTGTGTTCTCCAAGCTTGAATTGAATTTTGAACTTTTAATTTTTTTTCTAATTTATTCCTGAGTTTTTGTATTTTTGTACCTAATGCGGAGCTTTTTATTTCTTTGTTTTTCTAATTTTTCTAATTTAATTATCTGTGCTTAGGTACCTTAGTATCCAAGATGGTACAATGAGTGGTGACTTGTACATTTTTCACTGTACTCATGTGAGTACATGTGACAATAAAGCTAATTCTGATTCCACATGTCTCCAAGTGTGCTAAACACCGTCTTAACCACCCTGTCTACCTGTAATGCAATTTTCAAATAACTATGTACCTGAACAGGCAAATAACATGATGATCAGTAGCAGCAACAGTAGGAGGTTAACAAGAAAATGTGCAGCTGAAAAATCTAACTTTCTGAAGGCACTATTTGCATGGCAGAGTGTTGGTTCTCTAGACCTCTCAGAAAGCTAACATTGTTGTGGCGAGTGGTGACAAATATTGGGAATGACAGCAATACACTGGCTACCTTTGATTAGACCTCAGAAAATTATTGCCTGCAGGATCAGTAACAAGCTGCTGTTAGAGATCTGCAACTTGACAATAGAGAGGGAAGGGACAGTGAGGTATACCCTGCAAGAAGCACTGCCCATAAAACAAGGTCAACAAGCACAGGCCTTTACCTGTTGGCTTAGGTTCTCACATCTAATGGTAACAAGTATTGGCAGACTCCCGAAAGGCTACAGGCTTCCTGCTGAACCTATTGGTCAAGTGTTAATGGCTATGGAATTGCTATCAACCTGGTCAGAGACATATTGTGGGTCTCTCACTCAGCCACCTGTTAATGCATGAGACAACTGGCTAATAGATTGTTTACCAAATCCAGAAATTATATGAACTTTGCCTATAACAACACTGGTCAGATCGAGTGGGTGCTTAACTTTGCATTTCTCGCTGGTTTCCTATGCAACCTGACCATCATTGACTGCACATACATGATGGTCTGCGTATCTCCAGATCAAACAAGGGTACTCATTAAGCACAAAGTCTTCTTCTCCATCAGTGTGTGATTAGTGTGTTATCATCAAAAGATATTTCTTTATGCACTTGCAAGATTCTCAAGGAGCTGTCTTATGATGCTTCATGCTACGCAGTTCAAGCTCCATTACATCAGACACCCTAATGCAATGCCTGCTATAAGAATTGGGACATCAATTCCAAATTGACTAATTTCAGAAATTTCAACACAATTGTACAACTGTGTTATAAATAAATATCATATGACCATCAGATGTATGAGGGAGCAAGACATGGGTGTGCTTCTTGAACCTTTAATTCAATTCCTTATGGAATATGATGTGGAGATGCTGGTGTTGGATTGGGGTGGACAAGGTCAGAAGTCACATGACAAAGGTTATGGTCCAACAGGTTTATTTGAAACCAAAAGCTTTTGGAACGCTGCTCTTTTGTGAGGTGAAGTGTAGCACCCTCTTGAAACATTGCAATCCATCTGGTATATGTAAACTCACAATACTCTTAGGGAGTGCATTTTCGGATATTGACAGGTCCCAGTGAAGGAACAATGATATCTTTTCAAATTAGAATGACGTGTGGCTTAAAAGACAACTTACAAATGGTGGTGTTTCCATGTATCTGCTGTCATTGTCCTTTGAGCTGGTATAGGTTGTGGGTTTACAAGCTGCTGTTGAAGAAGGCTTGGTGGGTTTCTGCAGTAAACCTTGCAGATGCTACTCACTACTGTAAATGGAGAAATGTTTAAGGTTGTGAATGAGATGTTAATCAAGTAGGCTGGTTTGTTCTGCTGGGTGCAGCATTCCTTCCAATTTTCTTACTAGCTGCATAGGCTTCTGAGACAGTGACTTCATAAAACCAGGACTCAATCCCACGATCAGCATGTGTTCCACCTTTGGAGCAGCTATGCACTCATGCGCTGCTTTTCGGGAATGTTAGTTTGGAGTCAAGCTTTTTGGGTGTTGATAGAGCGTCACTCATCCAGGTAAGTGGACAATATGCCATCACACACCTTCTCAAGGGAATTAGGGATAGGTACCAGGTTCACATCCAATGGTCAATAAAGCAAAGTTTTTTACTTATGCGGTTATGTTTTGATGAGGTCCTGTGTGGTACCATCCAGTACTGGAAGGAACCGGCACCAGTGAGGTGTTGTGTTGGTCAGTCCTGTACTAGTGTGGTCTTGTATGATATGGCCCTAGACTAGCATGATCTTTTACACAAGGAACAGTACTGAAATATCCAGGTAACGGAATCGTTCAATACTGGTCTTGTGCCATATGGGTATGGTCCTGTGCTGATTTAATTTGTTGCAGGTGTAGCACCTTCCTGATACGTTTGTGGACTAATTTGATAGTCTTCTGCTAATTTAGATTTCTGTGGTTTAGTGCTCTGCTTGTATGCTCCTCGCTTGGTTTAATCCTGTGCTGGGATTTTCCTATATGAGTCTGGCCCTATTCCAAAATGGTGTGACAGTGGTATGATTTGTATTGGCTTGTGATTTTCTCATATAGTGCTGTATTAGCATTGCACAGTCCAGTACAGTGTTGTATTAGTATATTCTTGTGCTGGTATGGTCTGGTTCTCATGGTCGAAATCAGTTGCTCACCTTTTATCTGGATCTTTGGTGTAACAGTTTCCCTTGTGGAAAATGCAATATCTCAAAATAAAAGACTCACCTTCTGCCTTACTTATACCAATTTGTGATGATGTCCAGCCTGGCATTATGCTGATATCAATTGCTCCTGCATCAAATTTTGATCCAATTCCATTGTCACTCGTAGTTTCCTGGGATGGAGGGATTGTTATACTGATGCCCTGGTCATCTTCTATTGAAGTTCCTGCCATAGTATTAGATATTGTCTCCTGATTGAAAATAAATGGATAGATTGTAGTGTGAATGATTTCGCTGGACTGCTGTGCTTGTTCAATAATGTTTGACTCCACATTTTCTTCATCCTGGTGTGGAAGGGCTTCCTTTATGTAAGGAGGCAATGTATTGCTGTGGTGTTGTTCTGCTAGTTGCTGAATCTGTGCATCCAAGGACAGATTCTGATTGACTGGCTGTGCAGTAGGAGATTCTGTGATGTTCCGAGCAGCAAAGCCTTCTGTCTCCTCGGTGATAACCTGTGCAGCTGAATGGGAATGTTCAGGCTGTACAGCAGAATCTGTGGTACTAATTAAATTTTCATCCAGCGTAACATCCTCCTTTATTTCTTCTTTGTGCTCAGATTGCACAGTTGGAGGAGATGTAGCCCTACCAATAACCTTATCAGTAGCAACATCCTCTTCCATTTCCCAATGTAGTTCAGTTTCCTGCATGTGTTCAACCTGTACAGTTGAGGTAGCCATGTCACTGATGGTTCCTTCAGTAATTGTTGGTTTGGTCTCTACCATGTATTCGGGCTGATCTGTAGCAGAAACTATGACACCAGTTATGTTTTCATCCATAGTCATCTGTTGCATATCAGATGAAACAGAGGTGGATATGCTAATCTCTTCTGTAACTAAGAGATCACCAGTCATTACAACCGTGGTTGTAAATGTCAGACTACTGATCTGGTGTCCACTTTCAGTCACACCTCCATTAGAACTAGTCGGTGGCACAGATGTGGTCTCTTTATCTAAGAATGTTTCCAGTGGGACATTAAGTAATGTTTCTGTCACAAGTAGTTGACTTGGCAGATCATCTGGGACACTAGTGGCTCCAGTTTGGGTGGGATCTATCCGTGTAACCTGTACTATGGTATCAGTTATGACTTCATTAATGGTTTCATCAAGTTTTCCTTCTGAAGGGATGGCTGGAATCTTCTCCATCAACTTGTCCTCCACAAAATCTCCAGTGATCGCTGGACTTAAATGACTCTCCTAAAAAAAGAGAAAACATACTTTTGAAAAATACATCATTGTTCCGCAGAAAATATTAGTGCTACTTGCTTCTTTAATTCCAATTTAATTCTGGAACTTGTTGTCCCTTCAATGTTTCAGCATTGCCATTTTCCTTACAGCTTCCCCAGTTCAAAACCTTCCCCGACACTGGTTTTGGTTCCCTAACCCCTTCCATGTACCCTTCTTCTCCTTCCTGCTGGGCTGTCTTTGTTAATGTAAAACACCGGTGATGCTTTGTTCCATACCAGTGGAATGGTAGGAAAGTCATTGGTAACTTTAATGGAGAGACCAGTATTTAAAGAATTCACCATTGTCATGTTTGACACCAGAGCACTCCTTGTTAAAAATTGCACTTGCACATACGTTTTACTTTCTCTTGTAGTATCAAAGTCTCCTATTTAATAGATCCATCCCACCCCAACTATTGTTAGTATATATCCAAGCTGTTTGCTGCATTTTAAAAGCTATTCACTTATCCATTTATAAAGACTTGAATTGACTATTGCTTTCTCAATGATCTGCCTCAGTTAATTCTCTAAGCTCATACTGAGTCTAAACTAACAAGTTGTCCATATCTCCTTGGCATCACATGGGTGGATTGCAGAGAGGCAAATCTGACGGGAATTCCTCTGGTGAATTCTGTATGTACTGACTTTTCTCTCTATGTTCCACCCTGCCTTTGGCTAATGTTCATTGTTTTAACCTGAAGAGGACGAGAATTGGCTGGTGGCTGCTAGGAGAAAAATGTCCCAAAATCTACATTATGCATCGACCCTTATCAATCTACACATAGGCAGCTAAACATAAAGAACCTGACAGAATGAAGGATCACTCTGTAAACATGACACTCAGGGACTGATGTATAACATTGTTTAAAATTCTGTTGAAGAAATTCATAGGATGCAAAGCATACCAGTTCGGTGGGAGTCGGATCCAAGTTGGGAGCCAATTGGTCGAGATCATCAGAGGCTGCAGGAAGAATATAGTGAGAAAGAATTAAAAATTTCATGTCATAAAACTTAAATGATATAATTTAGAAATAGTGGTTTCAGAAATTCCTTAGATTAAATAGAGAAATTTTTTAAACTTAAAATCTCTGTGTAGCCTCCTTAATAAGAAAGTGGTAAGAATATGGATCTTACTACAATGTGGAATAGTTTAAATGATGTAAAGATCACTATTTTTATTTTTCTGAATTTGTGATTATGGATTGAAATGGGAAAAGAATAATTTTAAAAACCTAGGATTGCTGAAAGATTATTCCAGGTTTCAAAAGCAAGCAACCTGACACCCATGGTTTTCACAGCTGCTTGATCAAGCAGTAATTGATTTGTAGTTTGCAAACAAGCTGCAGCCAAGCATGTGTATGAGTAGTGATTCAGCCAGCAACAAGTAGCCGATTGGTCTGCACACTAGTGACCATTTATCGATAACAAAGGTCTTCTGCCTTTCAACTCCTATTAATAGGTTGTCATCTAACTGAACAGCTTGGAGCTGTCAGATATTCACCAGCTCAGTGCCTTTCTCTGTTCCTTGCTATAAAAAAGACTTTAAGCCTTAAGAAAGTTAATATTTGTTTCCTTCAGTAGTTGTACCCACCATTCAAAAGGCAACAACATTGGTCAGAGACTCATGAAAGGTAGAACACATGGACAAACAGATTGCCTACTCCTTGGGCATCCCGCAGCACTGACTCTCTATATTTTACATCGCCCTTTCACAATCACGGCTGGACAACTCTTTGACATCTACACCTTTGTTTATAAAAGGAGTCAAACATTAGGGATTTTGAACAAGGATGGACAAAGTTTTCTCCAGAGGCCAATGCCATATGGAGGTATAATTAGTAAGTTTGCAGATGACATCAAAATTGGAGGTGTAGTGGGCAGCAAAGAAGGTTATCTCAAATGGGATCTTGTTCAGATAGGCCAATCGGCTGAGGAGTCGCAGATGGAATTTAATTTAGATAAATGTGAGGTGCTGCATTTTGGAAAGGCAAATCAAGACAGGACTTATACACTTAATGGTAAGGTCCTGGGGAGTGCTGCTGAACAAGGAGACCTTGGAGGGCAGGTTCATAGTTTCTTGAAAGTGGAATTGCAGGTAGATAGGAGAGTGAAGAAGGTCAGACTATTGAGTACAGGAGTTGGGAGGTCATGTTGCAGCTGTACAGGACACTGGTTAAGTCACGTTTGGAATATTGCATGCAATTCTGGTCTCCCTCCTGCAGGAAAGATGTTGTGAAACTTGAAAGGATTCAGAAAAACTTTTACAAGGATGTTGCCAGGATTGGAGGGTTTGAGCTATAGGGAAGAGGCTAAATAGACCAGGGATCATGATTTAGAGATGCCGGTGTTGTAGTGTGGGTGAAGAAAGTTAAAAATCACACAACACCAGGTTATAGTCCAACAGGACAAGCTTTTGGAGCACTACTCCTTCATCAGCTCCTGATGAAGAAGCAGCGCTCCGAAAGCTAGTGCTTCCAAATAAACCTGTTGGACTATAACCTTTTGTTGTGTGATTTTTAACTTTTGACTGAAGGGGTTTTCCATGGAATGTTGAAGATTGAGGGGTGACCTTACAGAGGCTTATAAAATCATGAGGGGTAAATAGACAAGGTCTTTTCCCTGGGTTAGGGAGAGTCCAGAATTAGAGGGCATAGGTTTAAGGTGATAGGGGAAAGATATAAAATGGACCTAAGGGGCAACTTTTCCACACAGAGGGTGATGCGTGTATGGAATGAGTTGCCAGAGGAAGTGGTGGAGGCTGGTACAATTGCACCATTTAAAAGGTATCTGGATGGTAAGAGTGAAGAAGGGTTTATAGAGATATGGGCTAAGTGCTGGCAAATGGGACTAGCTTAATTTAGGATATCTGTCGGCATGGAGGAGTTGGCCTGAAGGGTCTGTTTCCGTGCTGTAAACCTCTATGATTCTATGTGCATACATTGCTCCCCTGATTGCAGATTGTGCAAGAGGTGTTCAGTACAGACCTCCATCCATCGTATCCAGTCATGCCAGCTGCTAGATGGTGTGAAATGTGTTTTGCATTTGTACAGAGAGATCTCAAACTCATGCAAAAAAAATAACATTGTGAACTTTTATGAAAAAACTATTATTTACCTAAAAAACCTCTTCACCCATTCCACCAAAGTGTCTTCAAAGTTTTTTTCCTGTCATTCCCACTATGCCTCAGTGTGTTCCAACCTGTACGCAGTTTGGGTGAAAGGAGCCTGCTCTGTTGGGGCCTGTTGGACTTGGAAGCACTTGAGTTTAGTCAGGCCAGACATGTCAAGGGTCTTCTTGCCAGTTTGGACTTCAAAGGGTCAGAGGGAGCTGGCAGGAGGTGGAGGGCCTGGCCAATTCTTCAGTGTCCAGAGTGGAAACTACTAAGGGACCTGACTATGGTTCTACCTTCTGGCTAGGTGTCTTATTACACCACCATGCACCTTGTGAATGTAGAAGACCCTGTCACCATACCTTTGGCCCTGGAAACCAGGGCTGGTCAGATAGGGTGCAGGTGTGTACATCTCTCTAGCAGTCCCTGAGGGTGTTGGGCCTCAATCTCCATAGCAGACATCAACCTGCCCATGGGGGCAGATAAGTGATGATGCACCCCCCTTCAAGTGGTCCTCGGGGAAGAGGAAACCTCTTCTGGCACCACTGCATCAAATAGGACCTGCAGATCCCTGTAGGAGAAATGTGGTGCTATCTTTCCCATTTCTGACATCTTGTCCACATGTGCTTTATTGAGCACAACAGCTTGAGAATACCTGTGCTTGTCTGGGTTCACAGTAGGTCTTTCAAACATGATGCACGTGCGAGCGATGTTGATGTGTTAGCAGATATTCACTAAACAGTGAGTTGTTCTGGAAACAATACTGAGTAAGCTGGTGCAGTAATCGGATTTGAGAGTCACTAAAGAGGCATGACATGTAATTAATAAGGTGTGTTTACTAAGATAGGGTGAGAAAACCTGCTGGGAACCATGGAAAAAATGCTCCAAAAACCTCTAACAAAACCTGGTCTAAGCTTAAAAAAAAGATTCAGCTCAAAGTCTTTATTTACTGTAAGTCCACTTGCTTTTATGGACAACAGACAACTGCTTCACAAAATATCATGTGTTAGAAATAGATCCAAATGTTCAATGTAAATGACATTAACTAGAGAGGGGGAGGCAGCAGCAGACAGTTCCAATGAGGAAGTTACAAACCTTAAATAGACAATGCAGTCACAAATGAAGTTCAGGTGCAAAATGTTGCGTGTTGGGGCAGTAAACCTCAGCACAGAATTTGGGAATGGGTAATTTGGAAATGTTGCAATAAAGGCAAGTTCACTGTTACTTCAATACAAATTGTTTCTACTGAACTGGGCAACTTAGGTAGGATGCTCTTTGGAGGGTTGGTGCAGACTTGATGAGGCAAATGGCTTCTTTCTGCATTGTGGGGAACTGATGATTCTTTGATATTCAAACTGGGAAAGAGAAAATTGAAGGCCAGCAACAGGGATTTCGTCACAAGACGACTGACTTGAGGAATTGACTCTGACTATGAAAGGAGAAGGAGGAGGACACATCCCCATCGACATCAAAGGAATTGAGGTGGAGATGATGGAGAGCGCAAAGTTCCTCGAAGTGACAATAACTGACAACCTGTCCTGGACTTTCCATGGAGATGCGATGGTGAAGGAGGCAAAATGATTCCTCTTCTTCAGGTAGTTTAGGAAATTCGGTATGTCCACAAGGACCCTCACCAACCTTTACAGATGCACCATAGAAAACATACTGCCTGAGAGCATAACGGCAACTGCTCTGCCCAGGATAGTAAGTAACTACATAAGGTTGTATACACAGCCCAGACCATCACACAAGCCAACCTCCCATTCATGGACTCCATTTTCATGGCTCATTGCTGCAGAAAGGCTGTCAACATCAAAGATCCCTCGCACCCCAGTAATGTTCTCTTACAACCTCTTCTGTCAGGCAGAAGATACAGAAGCTTGAACACGCGCGCTAACGGGTTCAATAACAGCTTCTTTCCTGCTATTATTAGAGTGATGAATGGATCTCTCTAACTTCAAATAATGTTGCATTTGCTGATGTTGATCTTGCTTTGCACACTTCCTGTGAAGTGTAACTTTGTATGCCTTGTTCTATCTGATCTGTATGTCCTTGTTTGCTATGATCTGCCTGTACTGCTGGCAAAACAAAGCTTTTCACTGTAATCTGTGGAAATCTGTGTTTCTGACTTCCTATGCAATTTTAATCCATTAAAGTGATTTTTTCCCACATTCCCGGATTTGGAAGTCAGCATGATTGGTGAACTTGGTGAGGAACATTCTACAGCAGGTTGCAGACCTAGGTAGGGAGTTGAAACTGCTCATGGGACTGAGCTGGTAGGTGAGGTACAGTCCCCATTCCTAGACATGGAGTCTGATCCTGGCTCCCCAGGGTATTTTCAATTCCTGGCCATAGAAGAGATGGTAGGAGGAGAATTTAATTCTTGGGAAACATTATTGTGGCCTTTTGACTCGCAAATTGTGCTGTAAAGGCAATTACCAAAGATATCCATGCCTCCCTTCACGGACACATTTCCCAAGACCTGAGAAACCTGACTACTCAGAGTTAAATCTGATAATCTGAGGCTTCATTATAATATTCAATATTTAATTGGTTTACCCACATCTTGGGAGTGGGTTGACTGACCCCTGTTGTCCTGCCTCTATTAAATCCAAAAGTCAATGGATGGAGGTGGTTAAGGTTGAGTTTAATTTAAAAAAAAATCTCTCACCTAATTTTAACCAATTGTCTTCACAGATTAAAATTCATTCCTTTGTTTGTTTGTGTATTGTGTACGTTACTTCATACATATAATAGAGATTGAATAAAAGAAAATTAAATATACCAAATATGAGATAACTCTTTACTAAATGAGCAGGCAACAGATGAACAAATTATTTCATTGGATACTAATTATATCACCATGGTAATACTGTTTTGAAAAGAATTACTTTGTTTAAGATGTCTTGATCAAATAAGATCAGCATTAGAGACTTTTTTAAAAATTGTCTTTTTAGTCGTATAGTCCAAAATGGGTTCCTTATTATTTTCTTTCAAAATCTTCTTTTACACATTCAGCTAATGCGTACAACATTATTTTACTTGAGGTAGCCATTAAACCATTGCTAAATTATCTCCCACAGCAAAGTTTTAGTTGTTATTTCTTTCCTGCACATGCACCTCAAAGGTTGCTGTTGCATTTTGATCCAGCAAGGAATGACAATGATAGAGGCAATATTGAGGCATTTAACTCACATCACTGCTCCAATCTAGGGAGGTCAAGTCTTAATGAAGGCCAACTCACCAGTGTATTTACTCTAGGCCACCATCATTTCGTTTTTGAAATTATCATCTATTTACCTATGCGTCTCAGCAAAATCTATTCCTTGTCAATAACAACATAAGGCTTTAGCAAATTGATCAAACAGGTTAATTACCATCAGAGTAATATGAGATGAAGGCAGCCAAGCATGGTTACCTGCTTAAATTAAACAACAGATTACCTTGAGTAAATCGAATTGAACTTGGATCCATTGAAAAAGACGTATCATTGAGTAGTGCCATGGCAACCATGTCCTGAAATCTGGTTACTGTTATAGTGGCCAATGGTTTTTCTAGGAGCTCCTCTTGTGGCTCAAACAGCAAGTCTCCATTCTCGACTTTATTGGAGCCGATGTTTAGCACATCATTCCGAATGTCACTCAGTGTGGCTGCCCTCTTATCAAAGATGGCGGCAAAGTGAATCATGTGACCATCCTCACTGAAAGAAAAGTAATTTGTGATCAGATGCATTTGATCAATGCCTTAGTGCAGAAAAAAAGTTTAGTTTAATTTATGATTTGGAGGTGCCGGTGTTGGACCAGGGTGTACAAAGTTAAAAATCACACAACACCAGGTTATTGTCCACAGGTTTATTTGGAAGCACTAGCCTTCAGAGCACTGCTCCTTCATCAGATGGTAGTTACTTTACACTTCAAGAGCCCTAACGTGGTTGTAAAATTTGGAAGCTAGGATTGTGCCAACATGTAGAACTGGGCTGGTTTTTGACATGACTTACTTCCAAATAAACCAGAACTATAACCTGGTGTTGTGTGATTTTTAATGTAATTTTTACAGTCAGGTATTGAATTACATTAACCACATGCCCACCACTGCTTTTATTATTTGTTAGATTCTTCCTTTCTTTCTTAATTCGCTGTAAATTACTTTAGGACATGATGAAGTGTTAAAGATGGTCTCCCAATACATGTTCTCTCTTGTATGCACTGAGTCTTTATTATATCAAAATTTGATTGTGCTTGGTGCTTTGTAAATTGAAAGGTGAATCACCATTGCTTATGACAAATGTTAAATCAGGAATGATGCATTGGTCTTATGTTACTACTCCCTCCCCTATGAAAAGCAAGCTTAGTTTTCATGAAGAAAGCAAAAAGAATATTGCTATGAAAGAAGATGTTCATGTAACCAGGCACTACTTGAATACCGGGAGAAAGTGAGGACTGCAGATGCTGGAGTACCAGAGTTGAAAAATGTGCTGCTGGAAAAACACAGCAGGCCAGGCAGTATCCGAGGAGCAGGAGAATCGACGTTTCGGGCATAAATTTTGCAATCAGCAGTGAAATGAGGGTTCTCATCGCTGAGCTCAAAGTAAGTGTCCATAAAGATTAATGAGCTCTTGTGGTATGGAATTCACCTTTTCTGATTTTGACTTAGTTCTGATTTCAGGGGATCTCTAGCAGCCGGTCATCAAACAAGCTAAGCAACCAGTCACGTTGAAGAAGTCATACACAAAGCAAATCAGAAGGCAACAAATTAGTTTCATCTTTCCCTTTTTATAATTTTATGTGAAGTTGAATAAGCGGCTGGGATATCTACTTGGGATTTAGATAAACACTGAAATATTGTAAACAATCTTTTAAAAAAATTAATGTTCAAATTTGTGGAATTTTTACCATGATTGTCACAAGTAGTTAGTTTCTTGTAACGTCAATGTGATTATTTGCACACAGCAGTAAGTGTGATTTAGGGTGCTGTTTAAAAGCCGAGTTACAGATCAATCGAAAGGCGTAACATTTTAAAGGATTTTTTTTAACAGCCACGAAACCATTTGAAAAATGTAAGCTTATGTCAATTCAGTGATTTCTAACTGATTTCCGTTTGCAAGGACTTCAACATTGCATTAACAAAAGAGAAACTGTCGGCATTCCCAATCATTGCCCTTTTTATTATTCTGTTGTGGGTTGTGGGCACTGCTGCATGGCCACCATTCATTGCCTGTCTCTAGTTCCCCTTGAGATGGCAATGGCGAGCTGGTTTCTTGAACCACTGCAGTCCACGTGCTGAACATAGACCAACAATGCTGTTAGGGAGGGAATTCCAGTATTTTAAATCAGTGACAGTGAAGTAACAGCAATCTATTTTGAATTCAGGATGGTGAGTGGCTTGGAAGGGAACTCGTAGGTGTTGTTGTTCCCATGTATCTGCTGCCTTGTCCTAGATGAAAGTGGTCGTGGGTTTGGAAGGGGCTGTCTAAGGATCTTTGGTGAATTTCTGCAATGCATCTTGTACACACTGCTGCTACTGAGTATTTTTTGTGGAAGGAGTGGATCTTTTCTTAGATTAGATTACTTACAGTGTGGAAACAGGCCTTTCGGCCCAACAAGTCCACACCGACCTGCCTCACCTAACACCACGGGCAATTTAGCATGGCCAATTCACCTAACCTGCACATTTTTGGACTGTGAGAGGAAATCCACGCAAACACGGGGAGAGTGTACAAACTTCACACAGTCAGTTGCCTGAAGTGGGAATTGAACCTGGGTATCTGGCGCTGTTGATGTGGGCTGCTTTGTTCTGGATGATCAGATTAGATTCCCTACAGTGTGGAAACAGGCCCTTCAGCCCAATCAGTCCACACCGACCCTCCGAAGAGTAACCCACCCAGACCCATTTCACCTAACACTATGGGCAATTTAGCATGGCCAAATCACCTGACCTGCACATCTTTGGACTAGAACATAGAAGAATACAGCGCAGTACAGGCCCTTGGGCCCTTGATGTTGCGCCGAGGACTGTGGGAGGAAACTGGAGCACCCTGAGGAAACCACACAGACATGGGGAGAATATGCAAAAACCAGACAGTCGCCCAAGGCTGGAATCGAACTTGGGATCCTGGTACTGTGAGGCAGCAATGCTAACCACTGAGCCATCGTGCTGTCTATAGATAGCAAGCTTCTTGAGTGTTGTTGAATCAGCACTCTTCCAAGCAAGTGAGGAGTATTCCATCACACTCCTGACTTGTGTCTTGTCAAGCTTTGGGGAATCAGGAAGTGAGCTATTCATTATAGTATTCCAAGCCTTTGACCTGCTTGTGTAGCCACTGCATTTATCTGGGAAGTGTAGTTGAGTGTCTGGTCAATGGTAACCCCTGGATGTTGATAGTGGGGGATTCAGTGATGGTAATGCCATTGACTGTCAAGGGGCAGCAGTTAGATGGTCTCTTAATGAAGATGTCCATTAGCTGCATTTATGTGGAACAAATGCTACCCTAAGCCTAGATATTATTCAGGTCTTTTTGTATATGTATATGGACTGTTTCGATATCTGAGATGTCAGGAATAGTGCTGAACATTGTGCAATCAATGGTTGTAACACTGCCTCATTACCATTCTGATTATTTAGATCAGGTTAATACGAAATGTGTAGAATAGTATAAAGACTGAAGAATCATTGTATCACCTCATGTGATTTTTCTAATTTGGAGAATGCTTCCTTTATGAAATCGAAATAATATTCTCAAATTGAAAATAATTTGAACTTCAGCCATTGGTGCAAAATAATTAATGTTGAACTGGGTGCGTTAGTGGAGAGGTGTGCATGGATAACCAGCCCAATTATTGTACTGTCCAAAGTTCAGTACATACTTGCAGCCCTCAAAGTATTACCCTCTCATAAAGCAGCAACATAAATTGATCCAAATATATAACAAAACTAAGAACAGTGGATGCTGAAGATCTGAAACAAAAATTGTTGGAGAAACTCAGCAGGTTTGTAAGCGTCTCTGATTTAACATTTCGGGTCCAGTGATACTTCTTCAGAACTGATAGTACCCAGGAAATGTTGGGAATTTATGTTAATATCATGGTTGGCAAGGGAGATGGGGGCAAAGGGAGTAAATGTTTAGGGAAAATAGAGCCCAAAAAGAGAGAGAGAAAGACAGTTAGGCACACAGAGGTGGTTGATAATATGCAAAGCAGAAAGACAAAAACTAGGTGAATGGAGTTGTCTGTACAGAAAGCAGCCCAGCTGACAGAAGGCAGAGAATGGTTGTAGATGGAAAGTATTCTGCCTGGAGGTCAGTGTTGAGTGGGGTCCCCCAGGGCTCTGTTCTTGGGCCTCTGCTCTTTGTAGTTTTTATAAATGACTTGGATGAGGAGGTTGTGGGGTGGGTTAGCAAATTTACAGATGGCACAAAGGTTGGAAGTATCGTCGATAGTATTGAGGGCTACTGCAGGCTGCAGCGTGACATAGACAGGATGCAGACCTGGGCTGAGAAATGGCAGATGGAGTTCAACCTGGATAAATGCGAACTGATGCATTTTGGAAGGTCGAACTTGAATGCTGAATATAGGATTAAAGACAGGATTCTTGGCAATGTGGAGGAACAGAGGGATCTGGGTGTGCAAAGGGTGCAAAGAAGGTTTACCAGGATGCTGCCTGGACTGGAGGGCTTGCCTTATGAAGAGAGGTTGAATAAGCTCGGACTTTTCTCTCTGGAGAGAAGAAGGAAGAGAGGAGACCTGACCGAGGTGTACAAAATAATGAGAGGAATAGATAGAGTCAATAGCCAGAGACTTTTCCCCAGGCAGGATGGACTGGTATGAGAAGTCATAGTTTGAAGATATTAGGAGGAAAGTATAAAGGAGATGTCAGAGATAGGTTCTTTACGCAGAGAGTAGTGAATGCATGAAATGCGTTGCCAGCGGTGGTGGTGGAAGCAGAGTATTTGGGGACATTTAAGTGACTGCTGGACATGCACATGGATAGCAGTGAGATGAAGAGTGCGTAGGTTAAGTTACTATATTTTACATTAGGATTAAATCTTGGCACAATACCGTGGGCCAAAGGGCCTGTTCTGTGCTGAACTTTTCTATGTTCTATGTTCAGATAGGGCCTGGAATGTGGCAGTGGGAAATGGAAATGAAAGAATATGCTCATATTGTAAAGTTATTGATCTCAATATTGAGTGCTGAAGGCTGCACATGCTCCTGGAACACCGAAGGTGTCAGTCTGCAATATTCAATTGGAATACATCATCACCAGGACTTTCCAACAAACACTAAGACGTCGCTTGGTTGAAAGGGTACCACCTATGAGATCCTACATTTACGCCCGGACTCTCTCCCTGGAAGCGGCTACAGAGAAGAAGAGACTGTCACATATCTCCTTCTGGAATGTTCCTTTGCAAAGAAGGTCTGGGGAGAGATGCAGCAATTTTTTTTTCTTTTGAGGTTTGTCCCAAGCAGCTCCATGATGCAGGACTGTCTGCTCTACAGTTTATTCCCTGGGACGTACGGCGAGACAAACATCAACTGCTTTTTTTTATCTATCTGCAACTTGTCTGTCTTCCAGTTTAAAGAGTTGACCTCATCCAAGTGTTGAAGACCGGCACATTCTAAGGTCCAGGATTATGTGTGAGGGATGCGCTAAAACCTGCAGCAGCTGGCACAAAGGTGCAATGCATCAGCTCCTAAAATGGGTCAGCCTTGGAAAGACTGTAGCCTTTAGGGAAGTGAAGAAATAGCTACCATTCTTTAAGGTGTTGGCACACTATGATCCCAAGCGAGACCTGCTATCGACATGTGATTTCTCCTCATACAGCATCATAGTATTAGCTCGTAGGTGGAGAGGAACACTCAATCCAGGACTTAGACTGATGCGGAGCACAAACACACCCAGATAGAGAATGAAGGTTTGGCAGTCATTTTTGGAGTCAGAAAGTTCCACCACTGCCTTTACACAGAATCGTAGAATCCCTGCAGTGCGGAAGCAGGCCATTCAGCCCATCAAGTCCACACTGATCCTCCAAAGAGCATCTGCCCAGACCCACTCCCTCTACCTGCAACCCTGCACTTCTCATGGCGAACCTGAACATCTTTGGATTGTGGGAGGAAACCTGTGCAAATATGGGGAGTGAGTGCAAACTCCATGCAGACAATCATTGGAGTATGGAATCAAACCTGGGTCTCTGGTGCTGTGAGGCAACGGTGCTAACCACTGAGCCACCATGACACCCATTATGGACATAAATCTGTAATAATAATGGACCACAAACCCCTACTGGGTCTACTTGAAGAGGACAAGGCAGTGCCAGCAATAGGGTGTATGAGATATAAGGAGAGGCTAGAAAAATTCAGGTTGTTTTCTCTGGAGTAGCAGAGGCTGAGGGGAGACTTGATACAAGGCTATAAAATTATGTGATGCATAGATAAGGTTGAGGGTCTGAATCTTTTCCCCAGAGTTGAAATGTCTAATATGAGGGCCATGCATTTAAGGTGGGCAGGGGGAGTTCAAAGAAGATTTGAAAGGCAAGTTTTCTTTACCCAGAGTGGTAGGAATCTGGAATGCCCTGCCAGGTCTTGTGGTGGAGGCAGATAGGTGTGTTTAAGGGACTTTTGGATAAGCACATGAATATGCAAAGAATGGAGGGATTATGGACCATGGGCAGGCACAAGGGATTAGTTTAAGTGCCAGCATGTTCAGGCTAATATTGACTGGTGGTAATGGGGGAAAACCAATGGGCTGAAACAAGTGGAATGGAAATGAGTTTGGACTTAGAGTGACCAGATCACAGGAAAGGATGGCATATTATAATGGAAAGCAAGAGTGAATGTCCTGAGCAAAGGTCACCACCAGATATTGTCTAAACTCCAGCAGAGTCATCCAAGGATTTCCAAAATGAAGATGTTAGCAAGGAGTGCAACTGGTGGCTAGGACTAGATGCAGACATAGCTGTGTTGGTGAGGCGGTGCTCAGAGTACCAGCAAGGACAAACATCACTGCCAGCAGCTCCCCCATATTCAAGGGAATAGCTGGGTAAATCCTGGACTCAGTTACTCATCAGCTATGCAGGTCCTTTAAATGGGTTCAATAGTCATTGTGAATGCCTATTTAAAGTGGCTGGACGTCCATTGAATTCATTCATTGGTTTAAGTTATTTCAGATGAAACACAGAATTTTCTTACCTCTGTATAAAATGTCAGGGCAGTTCTAGGACAGTTCTCATTGCCATGTCATATCAGTTGGAAACCATTGAACTAGAGAACACGTCATCCTAGATTGGGCATTGTGTAACAAGAGAAGGAATGAATAACAGTTTGTCTATGTGAGGTCTCTTGGGCAAGAGTGACCTAATGTAATAGAATTCTTCATTAAGATGGAGAGTGATGTACTGAGTCTGAGACCAGGGTCCTGAATCTAAATAAAGGAAACTGCGATGGTATGAGGATAAATTAGGGCATGTTATTTATCAGGATGATGGTAGATAGACAATGGGAAACACTGAAAGATAGGATGGAGGAACTGCAAAAGTTGTTCATTCCTGTCTGGCACAAAAATAAAATGGGGAAGTATGAGAGTAAGCTTGCAGGGAACATGCAAACCTATTATAAAAACTTCCATAGGTATGTGAAGAGAAAATGTTTGGACAAATGTAGGTCAGAAGCAATGCAAGTTATAGCAGAAAAAAAAGATGGTAGACCAATTAATTACATATTTTAGTTCTGTCTTCACAAAGGAGACACAACTAACTTCTCAAACATATTGGGGAACACAGGGCCTAGTGAGAGGGAGAAACTGAAGGAAATCAGTATTAACAGGGAAATGGTGTTGAGGAAATAAATTGGATAAATCCAATAAATTCCCAGGGCCAAATAATCTACATCCCAGAGTACTTTTAAGGGATATTTTAAAGAAATAACAAGTGCATTGGTGGTCATCTTTTGCAATTTGATAGACTCGAACAATTCCACAGATTGGAAGCTAGATAGTGTAACCCCATTATTAAAAAATAAGGTGGAGGAACAAAACAGCAAATTATAGACCTGACATCAGTAGTTAGGAAAATTCTTGAGTCCATTGTAAAAAAATTAATAGCAGAGCACTTAGAAAATAGTGACAGAGTTGAGCGGATTTAGCATAGATTTATGAAAGAGAAATCATACTCGGCTAATCGACAGAATGTTTCAAGAATGTAACAAGCAGAGATGATCGGGGAAACTGGTGAATGTGGCTGAATTGCACTTTGAGAAAGCTTTCGATCAGGTCCCATTGATTAGCACGTAAAATTAATGTATGTGGGATTGGGGCTAGTGCACTGACATAGCTAGGGGACTGGCTGGCAGACAGGAAACAAAGAATAGAAAAAGTCCTGTTTATTTATGAATGGTAGGCAGTGATTAGTGGGTTACTACAGGGATTGGTGGTTGGACACCAGCTATTCATAATGTATTTTAATTATTTAGATGAGGGAACTAAATGTAATTCCACTTAAATTTGCAGATGACTCAAAACTGGGTGAGAAGGTGAACTGTGGGGAGGAAGCAGAAATATTGAGTGAGTGGGCAAATGTATACCAATGATAAATGTGAGGCTATTCACCTTGGAAGCAAACACAGGAAGATAGGTTATTATCATAATGGCAATAGGTTGGGAAAGGGAGATGTGTAACAAGACCTGGGTGTCCTTGTACACTAGTTACTGAAAGTAAACATGCAGGTGCAGCAGGCTGTGAAGAATGCAAACAGTATATTAGCCTTAATTGTAAAAAGATTTGAGTACAGGAGCAGAGGTGTCTTGCTGCAATTTTTACAGGGCCTTGGTGAGACCACACTTGAAGTACTGCATGCAGTTTTTGTCTCCTGTCTGAGGAAGGATGTTCCGGCTATAGAGGGAATGAAACAAAGGTTTACCAGGCTGATTCTTGGGATGGGAGCATTTATGTATGAAGAGATACATTGGATCGCTTATGATTATACTTACTGGAGTTCAGAAGAATGAGGGGAATCTGATAGAAACCTATAAAATTCTAACAAGACTAGACAGGATAAATGCAGGAAGGATGCTCCCAATGATTGAGGAGTCCAGGACTAGGGGTTACAGTTTACAGACATAGGGTAGGCCATTTAGAACTAAGGTGAGGAAAAGTCTCTTCACTCAAAGAGTGGTGAGTATGGAATTTCTGCTACGGAAAGCAATTGAGGCCAAAACATTGAACATTTTCAAGAAGGATTTAGATTCAGTTTTTGGTGTTAAAGGGATCAAAGGGTATGGAGAGAATGCAGAAACAGGGTAGTGAGTTGGATAGTAAGCGGAATTACAGGCCCATCGACCCAACAAGTCTACACTGACCCTCTGAAGAGTAACCCACCCAGACCCCTACCCTTTTATCCAATATTTACCCCTGACTAATGCACCTAACGGTGCATTAGTCAGGGGTAAATATTTGTGGGCGGCACGGTGGCACAGTGGTTAGCACTGCTGCCTCACAGCGCCAGAGGCCTGGGTTCAATTCCCGCCTCAGGCGACGGACTGTGTGGAGTTTGCACATTCTCCCCGTGTCTGCGTGGGTTTCCTCCGGGTGCTCCGGTTTCCTCCCACAGTCCAAAAGATGTGCAGGTCAGGTGAATTGGCCATGCTAAATTGCCTGTAGTGTTAGGTAAGAAGGGGTAAATGTAGGGGTATGGGTGGGTTGCGCTTCGGCGGGTCGGTGTGGACATGTTGGGCCGAAGGGCCTGTTTCCACACTGTAAGTAATCTAATCTAATCTAACCTACACATCCCTGAACACGATGGGCAATTTAGCATGGAAACATTCCTAGAATTTGAAAATTTTGTAAAATTAATACCAACTCATCTACCACCTCATTAAGAACACCTTATTGGATCCTAAGATGAATTCAATCTATACCTTAAGAATTCTCAGCCAACAGTTTCATCATGTTGGTTTTGTCCCATTTCCTTTATGTTTGTAATTTTGCTAGGTTCCTCTCTCCCTTTCACTTCCCTTTAACGGATTATTCCAGTTTATTCCAGATTGAAGTCACCCAAGATTACTGCCATCTGTTTATCACAAGCAATTAACATTTCTTGTATGCTTTCTCCCACGTCATGCTTACAGCTTGGGGGGGTCTATAGACTACTCCCACTAGTTACTTCATTCCCCTAATATTCCCCATCTTCACTCAAACCAATTCTACAACTTTATCTCCTGAAGGAAGGTCATCTCTAAATATTGTGTAAATGCCTTTCTTGATTAACAGTGGTACCCCTCCACCTTCACCTAGCTTCTGATTTCGTTGAATGTTATACAGTCACTCAGTGTTCAGGACACAATCCTCGTCATCCTGCAGCCATTCTCTATAATGGCTATCAGATTGTATTCATTTACTATTTCCTTTTATGGTTATTATTTATTAGTTCCCCAGTCATGCAATTCACAAGAACACAGTTCCCAGCATGATTCAGGTACAAACTTTCCTCAGTACAGGTGTCCACTGGACTGGAACCCATTTCTTTGAATCCTGTATTCATCTCTTTAATTCTATGTATCCAATGTGAATTTGCACACAGCTCAGTTAATAATCAAATTTTAATTTAGGGTTCACCTCTTCATACCGTTTATGCAGAACCTCTCACATAATCTTACCTATGTAATCATCGGCACCTACACAGACCATGACCATTGAATTCTCCCCCTCCATTGCAAGTTCTTTTCCAGCCCTAAGCAAATGTCCTGATCCATGTCATTGGGCAAGAATCACAGCTACCTGGATCTTGCTCTTTCTTTTAGACAATGGTGTTAATCCTCCTCACTATACTATCACCTACTACCACTACATTACTTGGTGCTCATCCCAAGAGAACATCTTATTGTACTTGGTGCATGGTCAGTTTGCTTATCCTCCAGTAGCCCCTGCATTCAATTAAACAGGCTAAGAGACTCCCAGACCGATTGAACAGTTGTAGAAAATGACACGCCTACATTCCTGTCCTCTGTCCCTTCCCTACATAACTTACTGAGAATCATGCCCACCTGACCCTGACCAGATCAGAAAGCTCTATCATAAGGGGTGTGGCTGCCTCCTGCCACAAAGAATCCAGGTAATTTTCTCACTCACTGGATGTTGCAGTGTGTTTATTTCAGTCTCCAGCTCATCTGAGCCAAAATTACTCAAACTTCAAACACTTACTCCAGAATTTGCTCCCTGAATCATAATGGTTTCCAATAGTTTCTACATGCTGCATCTAGGACACATCACTTGAACTGTCATCATGAATGATTTGAATTATTTAGTTATATCACCCACTTGCATATGATGTACTATGTATATTTTATTAACTTTAGCATTTAAGAATAAAATGACTACAAACACTTAGGAGAGAACTCATCAAAGAGCTACCTCCTTTCTCTTTCTTGGAACAAGAATCAATTCCAGTCGGTTCCAACTGATCCAGCTGTGTTATTGTCTTCCTGCCACAGGATCCCTTTTTTTAACCTACTCCTCTGTTATGCTGACCACCTTGGAATCTTCACTTTATCATCACCTCTAGATGATGCTGATTGCCTGTCATAAGGTCTTCACCTTTCCTGCTCCTCTCGGTGATGCAGACTGCCCATTTTGTGGCTCTCATCTTACCCGTTCCTCAATCACATCAGAACCAATTTCTCCTTGTTGTTGTGGAACTACACGCACCATTCATTATATGAGATTACAGAACTGAGCATGAGAGGTAACTCTCCTTAAATGCATAGAGTGATGCAGTATTTTGATAAAAATGTACTTTTGATCCAAGCCAAAATTGTTGTGTACAACATAGCACAGTGAGCACAGCAAACAAAGTCATATGATTTTTAGACATAAAAGAGCAACAGGTAAATAAAACATGAGAATCTGCAGTGAATGATCAGATTCCAGAACACTGCCAAACATAAAAATGGTAAAAGTGACAATCAGGAAGCAGTAATTTTAAATTCTTGGAGTGTATTGTAGGAGAAAAGTTATAAAGAAAAAGTCAATGAAAAATTAAGCCCTTCAACCCTGCCTGTCTTTCAAAACATAGGAAGGATATTATTAAATTGGAGAGGGTTCAGAAAAGATTTACCAGGATATTGCTGGAAATGGAGGGTTTGGATTATAAAAATAGCTTGGGACTTTTCTCACTGGAGTGTAGGAGATTGAGGGTGCATAGAGATTTATAAAATCATGAGGACTTTAGGTGAATAGCAGATGTCCTTTCCCCAGGGTGGTGGAGTTCAAAACTATGGGACATATTTTTAAAGTGAGAGGAGAAAGTTTTATAAAGGCCATGAGGAGTAATGTTTTTTACACAGTGGAATGAACTATGTGTAAAATGAACTAGCAGAGGAAGTGATGGATGCAAGTACAATTGTAACACTTAAAAGACATTTAGATATGTACATGAATAGAAAAGTTTTGGAGGGTATTGGCCAAGTGCAGGCAAATGGGACCAGTTCAATTTGGCAACATGGTCAGCATGGACTAAGTGGACGGAAGGGTCTGTCTCCACACTGTATGACTCTATGCTATAACACTACAACTGTTGGGTGGCATGGTGGCTCAGTGATTAGCACTGCTGCCTCACAGTTCCAGGTTTGATTCCAGCCTTGGGCGACAGTCTGTGTGGAGTTTGCACATTCCCCCAGATTCTGCATGGGTTTCCTCCCACAGTCCAAAGATGTGCAGGTTAGGTGAATTGGCCATGCTAAATTGCCCATAGTGTTAGGTGTATTAGTCAGAGATAAAAAGGCTGTGGGTGGGTTACTCTTTGGAGGGTCGGTGTGGACTTGTTGGGCTGAAGGGCCTGTTTCCACACTGTAGGGAATCTAACTATGACTACAATTCTATGATGATAATGTGCTTGTGTGTAGACCTCAGCTGCATTTTCCTGTCCAATTTCTATATCCTTTATTTTCTTTGGATTTAAGACCCCATTTATCAGTGTTGAATATAAATTTTACCTTGTTGATTTTAATGACTGAATGTCGACAGGCCTTTAGGGTAGAGAAGTCCAAAGATTCTGAATCCTCTCTATTAAGAAATTATTGCAAGTCAGGCAGCATCCGAGGAGCAGGAAAATCGACATTTTGGGCAAAAGCCCTTCATCAGGCATTCTTGATGAAGGGCTTTTGCCCAAAGCATCGATTTTCCTGTTCCTTGGTTGCTGCTTGACCTGCTGTGCTTTTCCAATACCACACTCTTGACTCTAATCTCCAGCATCTGCAGTACTCACTTTCACCTATTAAGAAATTATTACTTATATCTGACCTAAATAGTTGACTCTTTATCTTGATATTGTCGTCACTGCTTCTACATTCTACATCTAGGAAAATAGCCTCTTAGCATTTAACCCACCCAGGCCTTTCAGAATTTTATGTATTTCAATTAGATCACCCTCATTCTTCTAAATTTCAGACACTATAAGCCTGGTCTTCTTAATCTCTCCTCAATGCATGATCCTCTCTGACAATCATCTTTGTGTTCCTCTCAGGTAAGTATATCTTTCCTTTGGTGCTAACATCAGAACTGTCTCTCTGAATTTAATAGTTTCTCACTGTTTAAAGAACATCTGAGTCAAATTTTCCCAGCTGCTGAATGATATAGGGAAAGTCAAAACGGTTGAGAAAATATGGTGATACTGGAAAAGTCAGATTCTCAACATTATATATTCAATTTTTTTTCAATCAAGTGTTAAATAGTGAGACAAGAATCTTGCTCATAAACAGTGACCAACTTATTTGCATGTATGTGCATGTCATAAGCACTGAATCTTGCCTCATTCATTTACAATTTCCTATTCTCCCAAGCATTGGCAGCTAGAAACTATATAATGACAATTCCTGACACAAAAGTCAAAGTAGGTAACAGGTGGCTCCAGCAAGGTGGTGGACATGTTGCTGTACAGCATCATTTTTCAATGTCACATCTACAGCATGTGCCATTGCAAACACAGTGAATGCACTTTAATCAAATGGACATGTCTCCAAGTCTAAGGGATTAGTCCTTGGTGAAGTCACCATGGACTTGGATGGTAATCAGTTGACAGGTACTGCCACAGTCAGTCAAGGCCAGAGACTGATGTCAGGCTTGGTGCTTGGACACTGTCAATCCACTGCATGGTGTGCTCAGGGGTTCCATATCACTGCAGGTCAGCAAGTGGGCTCCAGTCAGTCCATCAGCTCCAATGTAATAAGGCTGGAGAAATCATGGAAAATCAATCTGGAGTTGAACGGGAACAGTCAGAGGCTTGGTCTATCGCTTATGTAGAATATTCAGTAAGGGGAAGGGAGTGAGGCATAAAGTTGCTGTAGTCAGAAGATATCCTGGGACACTGTCATAGAGCTATGTCAGCTGTTCCAGTAGACCTGAATGGGTGGTTGACCATCCTACCCTGGTGGCTGTAAGGGTCAGGGCTTTGTTAAAATTTTATGCAACTGGGATCTATGTGAATCTCACAATCCTCAATCCACAAATGTATTATAACTGTTACTGATTAAATTTGTGCTAGATCACATAGCTGCAACTTGTTTCTCTGTGACAAGGCAGCCGAGAAGTAAGCTTTGCCAAATGGCTGGTGACCTCAGTGCTATAGAATGTTGCAGGTTGCATTGAGAGCACCATATCCTAATGCAGCTGACTTCATCAACAGAAAAGGGTTCTAGTCCATCATCATATAAGTCATCTATGATCATTGGTATAATATCTCAGACTGCACCATATTCCCAGGGATCTGCCATAATTTGTATGTACTTGAGAATTCTCATGTTGTTGCTTTGTTTGAAAAGCTCAATATCTTATAAAGATGACTGGGAAACACAAGATAGCCTCTGCAAACATGCTCTGTGAAAAGTGTGTCTGCTATTATGGAGCACATGATAATGCAAGCAGGGTGCCATAGTTGGTATGGTGTATACATAATGAGGAAAGCCACAGAGAATTGTGTGAGATAATGCCTGAGAGCTCACAGTGAGAAATAATTACTTAATCTCTGAAACTGAATGCCAATTTTGGTAAAATTCAGCCACTGTTTTTTCTATTCTTCTGAACTACTGAAGTATTTAACTTCACATGTCTTGTGTACTGACTCAATATCTATATATTGTGGGAAAAACTTTAATTGCAAAGGTGCAGCAGGTTTGGATGTAGGTGGAGGTTTAAAATCAATAAAAATGTTATTTTATCAGAAACAATCCACTCATGCGCATATGAAGAACCATCCAGTGTGGATGGATGCATGAAGTGGCATGGGGAATGTTTATAGGGAGAGTGGGTGTTAGGGGGAGTGAGGGGTGAAGTCTGGTTTATGGTTTATTCACTTATAGGAAATACCAATGCAGTGTCAGATTACTGAAACCCCTCTCCCCTCCTGTCCTTATGCCTAGCACTGGCCAACTACTGCACTCAATCTGGTGCCGCCCAGCTCAATACCCAAGGAACAAGAATTCTAACTTCATGGACACTCTCTCCCAGGTTGGTTTTATGAAACTGGAAAATGTCCTGAATTTAAAAAAAAGATGCACTTCAGGTCATTGTGAAAGATGAGGTAATTCAATTAAAGTGTTTAAGGAAGAGGTATTAAATGCTTAGTTTGTACATAAAGTTAATAATGCCCATGAACTTGATCAGATGCATCCAAGAATACTGAAAGAAGTGGTAGCAGAAATTACCACAGCACTGATCATAATTTTCCAATCTATCTTGGAATCAGGAATGGCGCCAGAGGGCTGCAGAATTTCAAGTGTTACACCATTGTTTGAGAAAGATCTAAAGATGAGCTCAGCAACTACAAAACTGTCAGTTTAATTTTTGTTGTTGGGGAAGATTCTTGAAACAATAATTCAGGACAAAATAAATAGTCACCTGGGAAGTGCAGGTCAACTAAGGAAAGCTAGCTTGGATTTGTTGAACTTGCTAAAGACTTTTAAGAGGTAACAGAAAAGTTTGATGAAGATAATGCTGTTGATGTGACGTACATAGCCTTCTAAAAACATTTGATAAAATGCACATGGAATAAAAAGCAACATGGCTGTGGAAATGGATAATTTACAAAAACTGATAGTAGTGGTGAATGGATGCTTTTGGGCTGGTTGTTTTTGGTTTATGGTGAATGGAACTGACAGACATGAAAGCATTTCAAGAACGGAACAGTATTGCTGCTGCCATGTCCTGATGAAACATATATAATCACAACATTTCTTTTGAGGTGATGAATTTACTGCTTTGCAGGTGATTTCTAACATTTTAGAAATTTTGCTGGTTTTGACTTTGTCGATATTGAATTTTCTGCTGTCAGCTTTCACTACAGAATGGGAGCAGTTTATGTGATCTCTGATGACATAAGAGGAGCAGCAACAGCAACAGAAGTAGCCACTGCAGCAAGCATAACAACTATATCAAAATCACTTTGTTCCAATGTCTGGACATTGGCAGACCTGCTGAGTTTCTCCAGCACTTACTGTTTTTATGTTAGATCTCAAATGTTCATCGTGTTTTGTTTTTAACATCAGCAGCTATATTCTCCGTAGCCACATGCAACACACAAGTGGAGATGGATGCAGAGTCCCAGCTCAAAGGAGACGAAACCCACAATACAGGCTTACAGAGAAAGGCGCACCTTCCTTGATATGTTGACGCAACAATGTTTCAAGTGGCTCAGGCTTTTAAGCAGGTCATTGCTGACATGTACAACAGAGTCAAGTCTTCCAAGAATAATCTATAGCTTGAGTTATTTGATCTGTTAGGAGGCTTATCCCAATCCAGTTTAAATGGAGCAGTTACAACAGAAGAATCCTCTTTATCCAATACAGAGGCCAGTTTATCAATTTGAAGCCTCTGTCTTCAACTATGTGTTTCAACTATGTGAACTTGTGTTTGGCTCAAGTAGCCATCCAGAGATTCTAACCTTTCTCCTTATTAATTTGGATCCTTCATCCTCAAACCACTTCAGCAGAACTTCATTTCTCATTTGATCTAGGTCATTAATTTCAACTTGAACCACAACAACTGCATCTTCTCTCTCACTCTCCAAATTCTTCTCCAGTCATTTAAAAACATCCTGAGCCCTGCCACCAGGCAAGCACCACAACCATCAGAACTCCTACTCAAGGCTGCAAAGTACATTATTAAAGGCTTTTCAAAGATTGAGTTATTAGGAGACTAATCATTTTTGATTTCAACACAGTGTGAATGAGGAGTGTAAGATGGTGAATCTGTTTCAAAACCAACAGCTAAATCAGTTCAATTGAATTTCCAAGGGAAAATTCCAAGTTCTTCAATATCTCCAGGTTGGAAAAGAGTGAAGACTCATCAAGGTAGGAGGAAATCTGTAATTATTGATAACCTGCAAAGTCTGGTGAAATGAGATGAAATTGGAATCATTTGTCTCCAGATTTGAACAACAGTAATATCAAATATAGATAAATGTGTCTAGCCATGTTTACTAGATCTTTCATTAAGATTACCTCCACTCATCTCACACCAACTACTAATTAGAATAGTCCAGAACACTGCCTTTCTTGGCTCAGCATTTATGAGCAAAGATTTTGAGATATCTATAATTTGAAACACAACGTGTATAGCTGTATTAAGCACAATGATTAATTTCTTTGTTTACCTACCTAGATCCTAATACTTGAATTTCTTTGAATCCTGGCTGGATTTCAAAAAGATTCCGCATCTGGAAAGGAAATAAATATCTGAATCATAAAGCTGTATTTGGATAATTGGGGAAACTACAAAGCACACTCTGTATTGATACCCCCTGCGCTTATTTACAGGATTTTGCAACTTGGGTACCGCACCCCATGCATGATTCTGAGGTAGTTTGTTGCCATTTCATGAAATAGACCTAAAGCTTTCAGTATATGATATTACATTGTTATACAATAGTTACGGCACAGAAATAACATATTTGATTCAACAGCTGTATATTATTTGCATGCTTTCTGTGTTCTGTATGTTTTTAATGCAAGCGAATGAAAGGTTTTTCAAGTAAAGAGATGTCTCAGGAAAGTGATAAGAATTTGGAACTTGCTACCACACTGAGTGCTGGTGGTGAATTGGATATATGTATTTTAGAGGAAATACACAAAGGAGACCTTCACAGAAGGTTATGGTGCTCGGATTTGATGAGGTAAGAGTCGATAAAGTGTGGCGCTGGAAGAAGCACAGCAGGTTAGGCAGCACCTGAGGATCAAGAGAGTTGATGTTTCTGGCATAACCCTTCATCAAGACTGGGGAGAGGGAAAGGGGCCTGAGAAATAAATGGGAGATGGGGCTACGGGCAAGGTAGGTGAGATGGCGATAGGTGGGATGTGATTATGATAGGTTGGTGGGAAGTGTAGAGTGGATAGGTAAGATGGAAGATGGACAGGTAGGTCAGGTCAAGAGGGCAGAGCCGAGTCGGAGGGTTGGATCAGAGATGGGGTGGGGTGGGGGAGAGGTGGGGGGTGGAGAGGAGATTTGGAAACTGCTGAATTCAATGTTGAGGCCACGTGGTTGAAGGCTCCCCGAGGCAGAAGATGGGGTGTTCTTCCTTCAGTTTGCAGATGGCCATGTTTAGGCTTTGGGGTGGGGGTGGGGGGAGCAGACTGGATATGTCATGGGGAGAGTGGGAGGGGGAGTTGAAATGGATGGACACCGGAAAGTGGGATACAGACCAGAGATGTGCTCTGAACAAATCCGCAATCTTGCACCTGGTCTCTCCAATATAGAGGAGGTCACATTGGGATCATTAGATGCAGTAACTGAGGTTCGAGGATATGCAAAGAAATCGCTGCGGATGTGGAAGGATCCTTTGGGGCCTTGAAGGGAGGTGAGGGGAAAGGGGTGGGTGCAGATTTTGCATTTCACACAGCGGCAGGGGAATGTGCCAGATGTTTAAATTTTTGAATCACAGAATCCCTACTGTGTGGAAACAGGCCCTTCAGCCCAACAGGTCCACACCGACCCTCTGAAGAGTTACCCACCCAACTCATTCCCCCACCCTATTACCCTAAATTTATCCCTGACTAATGCACGTAACCTACACACCCCTGAACACTATGGGCAATTTAGTATGGTCAATTCACCTAACCTGTGCATCTTTGGACCGTGGGAGGAAACTAGAGCACACCGACACAGACAGGGGAGAGAATATGCAAACTCCAAACAGACAGTCGACCGAGATGTGAATCAAACCCAGGTCCCTGGTGCTGAGAGGGGGTTGGTGTGGACTGTGGACCTAACAAGGAAGTGATGGAGGGAACAGTCTGTATGAAATGCAGATAGGGGTGGGGAGAGAAATATATTTTTGGTGCTGGGGTCTGAATGTAGGTGGCGAAAATAGTGGAGGATGATACGCTGGATATGGAGATTAATGGGGTAGAATGTGAGGGACAAGGGGATTCTACCCTTGTTGGGGTTTGGGGGTTGGGTCGAGGGCAGAGGTGCAGGAAATAGAGGAGATGTGACTGAGGACATTGTTGATCACGAGGAGGGGAAATTATGGTCCTGGAAGTAGGAGGACATCTGGGGTATCCTGGAGCAGAATTGCTCATCCTGGAAGTGGAAACGGCGGTCGTGGAGGAATTCGGAGTAAGGGACAGTGTTTTTACAGGAGCAGGGGTGGGAGGAGGTGTAGTCAAGGTAGCTGTGGGAGATGGTGGGTTTGAAGTCGATGTCAGCATTAAGTTGGTCACCAGAGATGAAGACTGAGTGGTCCAAGGGGAACGAGGTGTTGAAGATGGTCCAGGTGAATTTGAGATCAGTGGTGCTGGAAGAGCATAGCAATTCAGGCAGCATCCGAGGACAGGCAAAATCGATGTTTCGGGCAAAAGCCCTTCATCAGGAATAAAGGCAGAGAGCCTGAAGCGTGGAGAGATAAGCTAGAGGAGGG
>NC_057718.1:75692354-75734853 GCF_004010195.1 Chiloscyllium plagiosum | reverse complement strand
TTTATTCCTGATGAAGGGCTTTTGCCCGAAACGTCAATTTTGCCTGTCCTCGGATGCTGCCTGAATTGCTGTGCTCTTCCAGCACCACTGATCCAGAATCTGGTTTTCAGCATCTGCAGTCATTGTTTTTACCAGGTGAATTTGAGGTCAGGGTAGAAGCTGATGGAGTAGTGAATGAATTTTTCAAGCTCCTCGTGGGAGCATAAGGCAGCGCTGATACAGTCATCAATGTCGCAGAGGAAAAGGTGGGGAGAGTGCCAGTGTATCTGTGGAAGAGGGATTGGTCCATGGGTAAAGCCGGTACCCATACAGCTATCCACAGAGGTAAGGTTGAGTCGATTTGTGCAGAACATTTAGACTGAATAGCCCATTTCTGTGCTGTCAGGACCATGCAATAATGTACAAATGGAAGCTACAGTCCCCTCACTAACTTTTAAATGATGGTGGGAGATAATCACTCTCAGATGGAGACAAAAACCCAAAAATTTAATTAGACAATAGACAATAGACAAAAGATGCATGAGTAGGCCATTCTGCCCTTCGAGCCTGCACCACCATTCAATATGATCATGGCTGATCATCCTTAATCAGTATCCTGTTCCTGCCTTATCTCCTTAACCCTTGATTCCACTATCCTTGAGAGCTCTATCCAACTCTTTCTTAAATGAACCCAGAGACTGGGCCTCCACTGCCCTCTGGGGCAGAGCATTCCACACAGCCACCACTCTCTGGGTGAAGAAGTTTCTCCTGATCTCTGTCCTAAACGTTCTACCCCGTATTTTTAAGCTGTGTCCTCTGGTTCGGCACTCACCCATTATCGGAAACATGTTTCCTGCCTCCAAAGTGTCCAATCCTTTAATAAACTTATTTGTCTCAATCAGATCCCCTCTCAGTCTTCTAAACTCAAGGGTATACAAGCCCAGTCCCTCCAGTTTTTCAGTGTAAGGTAGTCCCGCCGTTCCAGGAATTGACCTCGTGAACCTACGCTGCACTCCCTAAATAGCCAGAACGTCTTTCCTCAAATTTGGAGACCAGAACTGCACACAGTACTCCAGGTGTGGTCTCACCAGGGCCCTGTACAGCTGCAGAAGAACCTCTTTGCTTCTATACTCAATTCCTCTTATTATGAAGGCCAGCATGCTATTAGCCTTCTTCACTACCTGCTTTACCTGCATGCTTACCTTCATTGGCTGGTGTACAAGAACACCCAGATCTCTTTGTAATTAGAAGAATATATGTTTCAGCCAATGAATTCAGCTGAACTACATTTTTCAATTTTCACTACATGGAAAAGTGAGCAGCTTTTTTTACAGCAAAAAGTCAGTATATTCAACGAACTTGCCTGAATCTCAAACCTTCGGATAAGTTCCTGATACTCGAGTGAGTTCGGCTCACTCAACTCTCTGCTATAACTTTGATTGTTGAGTTTAATGCTGAACTCCACAACCTGTTCTGATGACTGCTCTGGGACAATGTTGGTTACATGCAGATCCTGAAGCAGATAGAAAGGATATGATCCATCACATAGAATGTGCTATTAAAAAAAGGAAATACTTAATGCACATTTACCACTATAGTGTTGACATCACCACCGAGTAATGAATCTCTTCACCTCATACCTACTTTGCAGAGAATATGTTCTGTGATACTTACAATTCTGCAAGTGCAGTGATAGGTTTGATCAAATTATAAATGTTAATGTCCTTATAACCTAGAAGATATACCAGGGGAGAAAAGAAACTAGCTGCACCAATCTTGAAGAAAATTAACCTTTACATAAGGCAAACCTCGAGGAAAATTAAACATTTTCAAAACTTGAATTATATTAAGATTCTGGAGGGGTGGATATTAAACACTAAGTATCAAGGAACATCAGTCCATTTAAATTTTCTCTGAAATACATGCACATCCACTGTTGAGAAAATGTAATCTCTAATTACTTTCACCAGTTTTCTAATTAATCTGATTGTTTTTTACAGTCTATGACTTGACTTTTCAACTGAGCCGTTGTGGGAATAGAAGATTTGTTTATGTTGACAATGAAAACAAATTATTCCCCTTCTTCAAATGTCCACTAATGTCTTTTAGGGAAGGAAAATGCCATTTAGTCTGGCTGACACGTGAATCCAGACCTTAACTGCCCTCTGGCAAATTAGAGTTAGGCAATGAATGCTGGTCTAGGCAATGATACCCTCATCCTGTGAATGAATTTAAAAAACACAGACATTGATTGGAACTCTGCTGTCTGGCCTGCCAACATATATTGTCTATGTAAATTTACAAAATTGTCGTGATTTCCATTTTGCATTTTGTAAATATTTAAATTCTGGCTCATCCAAATCTGACTAACATATCTCAGTGTACTTATTGCTTGTTCAGAACCATTTTATAGCACATCTAAACCATGATTAATAAGTAATTGAATTTTGCAAATCTCACCTTAACAGGAATTTTAGTTTCATTCACAATCTCATTAGAGACCACAATGTCTGGAATTGATGTGGTTTTTGACACTGGGACAGCAGGGATCTCTGAAGAAAATGATACCAATCAGAAGTTAGAGAAAGATACCCTGATGCTTTAAGTCTTGCTGTATGACAAAATTGACTGATAGAATTAGTCTCGGAGTAAAAACAAAATACTGCAGATGCTGGAAATCTGAACTTCAAAGAGAAAATGCTGGAGGAACTCAGCAGGTCTAGCAGCATCTATGGAGAGAGAACGTTTACATTTCACATCCAATACGACTCTTCTTTAGAAGAAGCGCCATGTTACTGCCAGACTTGGTACGTTTCTCCAGCACCTTCAGTAAAGGAAAACCTGCTTATTAACTGGAAGGTCAAAGATTGCAGCCCCAAAGTGTCCACCGACCCTGATATCTTACTAGGAATAACTATTATAGATTATTCTGGTGCTACCTGTCAATAGAAACTAGAAAACAACAGCAAGTTATAATACACTTGTTTGAAATCAATACCATCTGAGAAAAAAAAACAGAAAGTACAGGTCAGCCAATCAGGAATTCAAACCTCTATTAATTTAATACCCCTGGAGAAAGTGGGACCTGAACCCAGGCTTGATGGTCCAGAGGTTGGGACACTTCCATTTGCACCACAACAGCCCTTCAAATCTCCATATTCAAGTGGTGACTCGAAGGTGCAGGTGTTGGACTGGTGTAGACAAAGTTAAAAATCAAACAACATCAGGTTATAGTCCACCAGGTTTATTCAGAGGCACTAGCTTTAGCCACAACCACCTGATGAAGCAGCAGCACTTGGAAAGCTAGCGCCTCTGAATAAACCTGTTGGACTATAACCTGGTGTTGTGTGATTTTAACCTATATTCAAGTGGTGAAGTGATGACACATACCTTAGTCACTTTGATCTTACTAGATCAGATATATGCACATGAATTTTTGCCAATTTGAGTGCTGACATGATAGTTTATTAAATAGATAAATTTGATAACAAAAGGTGAGTCACAGAACCCTTTCTGCCTCTCTTAAAACTCCAATTATTATTATATACGTCCCATGTCCATCTCATTTATCTTCTAATGGCTAGTTCAAATATAGTGGGACATTCCCATTCAAGTAGATTATTAAGAAAATCTACTTAATGAGGATGCTGAATAGCCTTGGTTTTTAATCAATTTTCAAAGGCTTTGCAGTTTATACGTGAAACATTAAATAACACAAGTTGACATGAAATAATACCTGCTGTTAGTGTAGTGAGTTCACCTGGCTGATTATCCACAGGAATACTTGCTCAGCAAACAGAGAAAGGGATACACATTAGAAATTTGACATTGTCATTTCATTTTAGCTCATTTGTTATTATTCAAAAAGACACTTAATATGGACTACATATATAAACAATAATAATATAAATCACTTCAATTTGAGCTAATACCCAGTTATGAAAATATCTTGACCTGCTTCATTTTAGATTAGATTAGATTAGATTACTTACAGTGTGGAAACAGGCCCTTCGGCCCAACAAGTCCACACCGCCCCGCCGAAGCGCAACCCACCCATTCCCCTACATTTACCCCTTTACCTAACACTACGGCAATTTAGCATGGCCAATTCACCTGACCTGCACATCTTTGGACTGTGGGAGGAAACCGGAGCACCCGGAGGAAACCCACGCAGACACGGGGAGAACATGCAAACTCCACACAGTCAGTCGCCTGAGGCGGGAATTGAACCCGGGTCTCTGGCGCTGTGAGGCAGCAGTGCTAACCACTGTGCCACCGTGCTGCCCACTGCCACCGTGCCGCCCACAGTTTGGGATTTACATAGTCGTCACAATTACTCAGTCAGAACATTGTTATATTTATAGAAAGTGTGGAAACACAAGAGCTAAATACTGCTCTGTGGTATTTTTGTGATAATGTGACAATTTTTGACAACTTTTGATGAAGCGAACAGTAGCAAAAGGCCTAATGCAATAGGTTTCCACAACATATCTGTTGCTTACCTTGGTTGAAGATCACTATCTTGGATACGCAGTCTCTGTGAAGCAATGGAAAACCATCATTTTTAATCTTTTAAGAAAGTGTAATAATGATATGGAAAAATCTACAAGGCAAATTGGATTCTTACATTTAATATGACTGAATTTCATATCAGTGTAATATTAAAATGTTAGAATATCATTGATGTGAATATTTTAAATCTCAATGCTCATTATTGTGGAAAGCTGTGAGTAAAACTTGCACAAAATGAGTTAGCATCCAAGACTGTCTCTGTTCAAAGTTGATTCCTTACCTTTTGAACCATGGTTAGATGTTCTTGGGATTCACTGAAGTTTTGCCCAATCTGGAATAGATAATGTGTTTCTCGCTGACAAATATTGACCCATTGCTGGTACTCTTCATTCTCTGGAATTCTGTCCAAGAAAATCCGAAATGCTTCCCAGACGGCTTCCTGGCAAACTGAGCAGAGGACAATGCATCAAGACAAGTAGCCTGATTGTCAGATATAGCAAAGTCTCATGGTTTCACCATGAAATGTGACAATCTGAAATCTTGACCATCACTGTTGTCCATTAAACTTATTTTTGTCTTTAACTCAACCTTGTTAAATATTGTCTATGATATCAAAGGGAGTTAAGTGTGATTTGGCTATCATAGGCTCAGACACACATGTTTTGTTTCAATATTAGATTAGCAAAACATTAAGGAGGACTATAACTGAGACAGGTGTTTGGAAAATATGATCCCGTTAGTAGCTGAAGGCCTAAAAAGAGTTCAACATCTTTTATATTTGCGATCATACCAAACAAATTGCATCATTTAATCTAATATCTACACCCCCTTGATCTCGGCCCTTCAGCATTTAGGTTCCCCAATTTATAGGTAACAGTGAGTTTTTAAACACACAGGACAGACTTCCTCCAATGTGAACAATAAAGATTAATTGGTTCAAACTAAAAAGCTGCAACTTTATGATTAAATTATGACACAGAAACATGATTACACTGTCGGTTTTGATGATTATCCCCCACAAAGATTGGCGTGAATGGAGTTTTCAATCCCATAGACACATCGTATTCCTGAATATTGCATTCTTCTTTCCATCTACCTAACTTATCTTAAAATGTTAGCATGGTTTTCAGTTCAAAAACCAACTCCAAATGTGTTCCAAAATCAATCACTGATTATGGCAAGAACACAAAAAAACAGGATATATGACAAGAGATCAGAATTTCTCTTCACGTGGGTTATATTATCATTAGTGGCTTTTGATCATTGCTTTATTCTTACTTCTGGATGGGCTTTTCCAAGAACTAGTCTCACCATATTGCTTGCTTTGTTATGTATGTTCAGTGCTACCACTTTTGTTTGACATCAGGGAATTTTCCCTTGTGTCCTGCCCAAAATGCATCACTCAACTAACATCCTTTAAAACATTAACGGATTATTATTACATTGGTGTTTGTGGGAGCTTGCTGTGAGTAACTCGGCATGTGTGTTTCCGACATTAAATTTACAAGTGAGTACATTGTAAAAGTACTCCCCTATATAGGTTGTTTTAGAATATTCTGAGGTAATGAAAGGCATTATAGAATGCTCTGTAAACATTAGAGCAAGGAGGAATGTAGCATGTATGTGCCAGACATTTGTGCATGGATTTTAGGATTGGACAATGCATACTATTGAAGGGAAAATAATTATGTGCAGCATTTGCTTGGAGAATGGGAAGAAGGCTGGAGGGTTTGAGTCATAGGGAAAGGCTGAATAGGCTGGGCTTTTTTCTGTGGAGTGTCAAGGGCTGAGAGGTGACCTTATAAAGGTCTAGAAAATTATGAGGGGCATAGTTAGGTTGAATAGCCTGGGTCGTTTTCCTGTAGTGGGTGAGTCCAAAACTAGAAGGCATAGGTTTAAGGTGAGAAAGGAAAGTTTTTTATAAAGTACCCAAGAGTTAACCGTTTCATGCAGAGCACAGTGCCTATATGAAATGAGCTGCCGGAGGAAGTGGCAGAGTCTTGTACAATTACAACATTTAAGAGGCACCTGGATGGGTATATGAATAGCAGGGGTTCAGGGATATATGGGCCAATTGCTGGCAAATGGACTATGTTAGATTACGATGTCTGGTCAGCATGGACAAGTTGGACAGAAGGGTCTGTTTCCCTGCCGTATGACTGTTTCACTCTATGACTGAAAATGATTTGCAATGAGAAGTATTTCAGACTGATGATAATGACTAGCTGGTGCCTTCCTAAGATCAATTCTTATTGACCTTAAGCATTGAATTTGATTGTAATGAACCTACATAAACTTTGCTGTAAAATTGACAATCACTGGAGTATAATTGAGCATCCAGTGCATTTGCCAAATTTTTTTTTGTAGGACATTTAGGAGTAATTTAGGAGTTCTATCATGGTCAAAGCTCATTGAAACCAAATTTGAAACCCTGAGGCAGATTCTCAGCTACAATGAATGTGAAACAGTGATCAAAAACACCACTGCATCAAAATTGTTGTTAGTGCCAGACACATAGTTACGAACTAAAATTCATTAAGAAAATCTAAGATACTTGTAAATGAGCTTGTAATTGGAAGTTTAGTTAACAGATGCACTCGGTTACATTCAACCAGTGGAAATATAAGACTTAGGTTTTGTCTACTTTGAATCAAATGTCAATAATAGCAACAACAACAACATGAAGTTTTATCATTGTTAACAGAATAAAAAAACACCAGGAATGTCACCTGTGTCCAAGGCAGTCAAGCTACATCCTGGTGAATCCCTGGTGAAAATACTTCTGACTCCCTTTGCACCAAAATTCCACCTGGAACCAGGTTCCCAACAGTAATCAGAAACTCAGTCAGACTTTGTCACTCTGCTGCAGTCTTGTTCACATTGATTCTGCTCCTTAGTAACCATCTCTCACGATTGTACTTAATTATCCTTAATTAACAGAGCTTCTCCACTACATTTTCTGAGCTGTTCATGTGCAAACTTAGCCTTTTGCATTTCCATTGCCATGTCATTAACCATACTGCCTTCAATTGTGTTGCCTTTAGAATAATTTCACCTGTCTTTTGCCTCATGATGCGATTTAAACCAAGTGCCCAATGTTTGAACTAACCGACTAGTTCAATATTTTCTTGTAATTTCCTCAATGTCTAACATTAGGAAGACGGAAGAATCCGTGGCTGTAAGACAACAAAAGCTGGGACTTGAATATTCAAGAGCACATGACATTTTGGAGCAGCAAGAAACTCTGTGGTAGATGAATTGTCCTTTCAAACTGAGGTTTGAGCCACATAAATGCAGCTCCTATGTAATCCTGCATACCTATACTGATGCTCTGGGCAGGAAACAGACCAAAGATTACTGGTGCGAGGGGGATAATTTAATTAACAACTAAAGGCAAACAAAGAAATTTAATGACATTTTAAAGGTAGAAAGCAAACATTTCCTTTATGGCAGAAGTGCCTCTGCATCATAATTCTAATTATCTGTATATGTTGATGCAAAGTAATTCACTCATGTTTTAGATGCTATCAGATTCTTGTGGGCTTGGCTACCTCTTTTAATCGCACTCTATCTTCTTCAGCATCCTTGCCATCAACAGTGGCACCCTCAGCATCTCTGTCAGTCTCCCCTTTTTCCTCATTTGAGGTCGCTCTACCTCCCCCTCTTCTGGTTCTAACCCTGCCATTGAGCTAGGTTGTGAAAGGTGTTCCAACCAATCACTATTCTGGAGACACAATTCAGCAAATGATGAAATACTCCTCCTGAATAATCCATATGGAAGCACATCTTCAAATAAAAAAAAAATGCCCTTCAATGATGGACATGGCTAAAGTGAATATATGGGTAGCATTTTAGCATTTTTAACACTGGTTTAAAGGTTTGCAATGGATTAATTAGCTTGCTTTCAGGGTAAACCTTGTCACCCATGAGCCAGATCTGGAGATAATGCAGGTGATGCAGGGGAACGAATATTTGAGGAACCTTTGGAGTTGAGTAGAATGTAGCCATCATGACAGTCCCCTAAACAGCAAGCACACATCCGCAGGAATTGTTGCCTGTGTTGACAATTGAGCTGGTCATTTAAGGAATGAAATCCCTTCATGTTCATGAATCTGGTTGGGTGATGCCATGGAGCTCTGTGCACTACATGGATACAGTCAGAGACCTCTTGTACCTGAAGGAACCCAGCAATATCTGGAACATTAGCTTTTGGGTATTAGGTGACATTGAACAACTGTATTGTTTTACTGTAAGTGGCAATGGTGAACTCACCAGTACACTTGTGAGATAGCAATTGGGAGAAGCCACACACATCCACATTTCAAGCTTGAACTCAGCTGATGGCTAGGAACATCAATGCTCCTGTGGTATTCAGTGCCACAGGCCACTCAGTCTGCCTAGCTATAGATTTGCCCCTGTTATGTGAAAGTGTCTGGCACTGCCTTTCATTCACCCACAAGGTAGCTGCAATGCCTTTGGTGTATCCTCACCAGTTGTGCTGCTTGATAATGTTGGAAACCCTGGTTCCCCTCTCCAGATACTGCTTGTTTGTCCACTGCTGCAGTCCCTGAGCATTATATCTCTGGTTCTTATTGCACTAAGATTTCCTTCCTCTTCTCCTCCCCCTTCTTCATTCCAATAATCCTAGTACAACAACTGGATTTAATTGATTAACATCTGGCATGATAGTACTGTTTAGTGAAGAAATACCAGGAATGATACAGAATGTCAGTGACTAGGAGTCAAAATGTCAAGATTATCTGCAAGACAGCCAGGAGTGAATTGAGGGGAAATTGCTTTACTCAGTGGGTTGTTAGGATTTGGAATCTGCTGCCTGGGAAAATGGTGGAGTGGATTCCACAGGAGGTTTCGAAAAGAGCTGGATATATATTTGAAAGTGATGAATTTAGAGGGTGATGGATAGCGCTGGAGAAATGGACTAGCTGGGTAGCTCTTTCTGGAGCTGGTGCAGACATGATGGGTGAATGGCCTCCTTCTCTATTGTAAAATTCAATGATTCTATGATTCTGTAAAAACAGAGCTGGAGTGGGCCATTTGGCCCTTCAAGCCTGCTCTGCCAATCAATATGATCATAGCAATCATCCAACTCAATACCTGTTCCAGTTTTCTCTATATACCCTTTGATCCCTCTAGACCTAAGTCCTTCTTGAAAATATTCAATGTTTTGTCTTCGACCACTTTCAGTTTCAGAGAGTTCCATAGGCTCACCACTCTCTGTGTGAAGAAATTTCCCCTCATTCCAGTGCTATCCTGTATCCCTACACTGTGACTCCTTGTTCTGACTCCCTGGTTTTGGGAACTTCCTTCCTGCATAGTCCTGTTCGAACTTTATAGGTTTCTACAAGATCTCACCTCACGTTTTGAAACTCTAGTAAATTTGGACCTTACCAATCCACTCTTCTTTTTACATCAGTCCTGCCATCCCAGGAATCAGCATTTGTTTAATACGCTTGTTAATCAAGCTTTCAATTTGAAACATTGACAGGGTCGAGCCATCCTTTGTGCCCTTGCCAAGTTGCTCATGCGTTCGATGAAAGTCTGCGCTGCAGCAATCTCTCCATGGTAAGGTGTATCTTCCAATGACTGTCTTTCCCCTTCATGATGCTGCCATGTGCAAAATTATTTGTAGATATTTTTTCATAAACCTGTTTAGGATGTTTTTACACACCTCTGGAGCAGATGAAACTTGAATTTGGGCCTCTTGGTTCAGAAGTAGGAACACTACCACTGTGCCACAAGAGCCCTACTGCAAGTTATTTGTAGCTTGATCTTTACGTTGCTTTCCATGAATGTAGCAATTATTTTAGCATGACACTGGTGGCCTTCATTATCCTCTCTGGTACAGCCTTACAACATCAGAATCTATGGCCTACATAACAGTTTTATCCGCATTTCCTTAACTTTCAGAAACATAGACTGTGAATGCTTCTACATGGCTGCACATGTACATGTACATGGATGCACAGCAGCATCACCACTGTTGGTTTGAAACATATATTGTCTGCAAGGCTTTGTACAGAGAAAAACGATGGTTGTTGTTTTTTAATTTGAATCCTTCACTGTCTACTCTACCCCTCTAAATTATACATTTCCTAACACTGTAGATGGCCTTCTCCTTTCCTCTGGCATCCCCTCGGTCCTTTTCCAATTTCCCTCTGTGTCTACTTTTTTTTACTATCTCCCTTGATATCACTGCTCTTCCCTTTAATGCCATTCCCATCCATATCCCCAAACCAAGCTTTACCCTAAGCTTTACCCTTGTACTGCCCCTTACTCAATTCTCTTTCTCTTTCTCACTGCCCACCGAACTACTCCACTGACTTCACCACCCTAATATACAGTTTCCAATCTCCCTTGTTTCTATAATTGTGTTTCTCTCTTCTGTCTCTCAGTTTCTTTCCTCCACTGTCCAGGATCCTGTCATTTCCATTGACGACCATGCCCTTCATTTTCCACTCCTTACAGTTTCATTCCACGTAACCCATCTTTATTTCAATCTTTTGAGTTGAACTTAGTCGCACTTGCCTGCCCTGGTGAAGATTTTTGGTGGTTATCTCACTCAAGCAGGATTGTTGACCCAGTCAGGCTTCACTCATAGAATCACAGAATGCCTACAGTGTGAAAACAGGCCCTTCGGCTCAGCAAGTCCACACTGACCCTCCAAAGAATATCCCACCCAGACCTGTTCCCCTATTTCTCTACATTTACCCCTGACTAATGCACCTAACCTACACATCCCTGAACACTATGGTTAATTTAGCATGGCCAGTTCCCCTAACCTGCTCATCTTTGGATTACAGGAGGACACACATGCAGACACGGGGAAAATGTGCAAGCTCCACACAGACAGTCATCTCAGGCTGGAATCGAACCCGATTCCCTGGTGCTGTGAGGTGGAAGTGCTAACGACTGAACCACTGTTAGCGATGTAACAAGAACAACCAAAAGTACATATGACTGAGATAGCTCATGGTCTGCTGGACCCAGTCAGACTTCACCTTTCTTGCTATAAGAGGTTGCATATAAAATTACTTGCTTATGAAGGATCCAAGTTCGTGAAAAGATTTGTACTCACCAGAGGTTGGAGGAAGCAGTCTACCTCACTAGGTATTTGGCTCATATGTATTTGCATTTACGAATATGCAGGTTTCCATTTTTGTCCATCAGATTTGCTTTCCTCAGTGTCATTCCAGTGGCTGGAGCGTTAATGAGAATTCATGGCATGCTAATTAATGCAAAAAGCTGATCACCTAAACAGTTCTGAAGACTCTTCCCATCTTGCTGGAGGTGTCAGAAATGGCAGCTAATGATCCTCTGGATATGGATGTTGCTGAGATGGTAGGTGAGGACAAGGGGGACCCTATCGCTGTTACGGGAGGAAAGACAGGGTAAGGTCTGAAGTGTATGAGACAGACTGGACCCAGCTGATGGCCTTGTCAACAATGGTTCTGGGGAATACTCAGTCAACTGCATTCCATGCTGTCAGATCCAACCCTGACTTTATTATTAAACCAGCCAATAAGAATGGTTCTGTTGTAGTCTGGTGGACCGATCTCTACACTACTGATTGCTAGGTCTCTGATACCTCCTCCTATTCCCCCCCAAACCATGATCCCAAGATGGAACATCAGGCTATTGTGTAAACTACAGTCACCAACTTCATTTCTTCTGGTGATTCCCTCCGCCACTGCCTCCAGGTTGACTGTCCCCCAACCCCACATGGCTCACTTCCACTTCCTTCCCAAAGTTCACAAACAGGACTGCATGGACACACCCATTGTTTCTGCCTGCTCCTGCCCCATGGAGCTTAACTCTTCCTACCTTGACTCAGTCATTTCTCCCCTGGTCCAGTCCCTGCTGAGAATTTCCAGTTTGCAGGATCTAGCTGCCTCCTCTTCACCATTGACATGCAATCCCTTTACACGTCCATTCCCCACCAGGATGGTCTCAGGGCTCCCTGTTTCTCCCTGGAACAAAGGCCTGAGCAATTCCCATCCACTACCACCCTCCTTCACTTGGCCGAGCTCATCTTCACCCTGAACAATTTCTCTTTTACCTCCTCTCATTTTCGTCAGGACAGAGGGGTGGCCATGAACACATGCATGGGCCCTAGTTATGCCCGTCTCTTTGTGATGTACATGGAACATTCTTTGTTCCAGTCCAATTGAGGCCCCCAACCACAAATCTTTCTTTGATATATCGATGATATAAATGGTGCTGCTTCCATCTCTCATCTAGAATTGGAAAGGTTTATCAATTTCACTTCAAATTTCCACTCCATTCTCACTTTCCCCTGGTCCATCTCCGACTTCTCTCTTCCCTTTCTCAACATCCATGTTTCCATTTCTGGTCACCAATATTCACTATAAATCCAGCGACTTCCACAGTTATCTTGACTACACATCCTCGCACCCTGCTTCCTGTAAAGTCTCTATTCCAATCTCCCAGTTCCTCCATCTCCACTGCATCTATTTTGATGATACCAACTTTGACACGGGAGCCTCTGAAATGTCCACCATCTTCCTCAACCCAGGAATCCCCAGCACCTCAGTCTGGTCCGACCTATTTCCTGCACTTTGGTCCTTACACCCTCTCTTACCTCTCGCAATAGTAATAAGGTCCCCCTTGTCCTCACCTACCATCCTACCAACATCTACATCCATACGATTATTAGCAGCCATCTCTGCCACCTCCAACGAGATGCTACCACCATACACATATTCCGCTCCCCTCCTTTGTCAGCCTTCTACAGGGACCATTCTCTCTGGGACACCCTGGTGCACTCTTCCTTCACTCCCAACACACCCCCGCAGCCCCAAGGCACTTTCTCCTGCAACCACAGAAGGTGTACTATCTGTCTATTTACTTCGTCCCTCTTCAGTATCCAAGGGTCCAAACATACCTTCCACGTCAAGCAACGTCAACCTGCATTTCATGCAATCTAGTTTACTGCATTTACTGCTCACAATGTGATCTCTTCTGAATTGGGGAAAACGAAGCATAGACTGGGTAATGGCTTTGCAGAACACCTACATCCTATGCGCAAAAAAGACCCTGAGCTTCCAGTTGCCTACCACTTCAACACACCACCCTGTTCCCAGGTTGTCATCTCTGTCTCAGGCTTGTTGCAGAGTTCCAGCGAAGCTCAGTACAACCTGAAAGAACAGCAACTGATAGTCAGCATGAAGACCCTTCAGCTCTCCAGACTCAATATTGAGTTCAATTATTTTAGGACTTGAGCTCCCCATGTCTTTTTCCCAACCCCACATGTCAGGCCTTGTTAACACAATCCATTGTTAGCCACTAACAACCCGTATTAACAGCTATTCACCCTTCCAGCTGTATTGTTACCCGTTCCTTTTCCTGACCAACTGTTCTTTTCACTCTTTGGGCTCTACCCCCCACCCCCCCCAACTATCATTTACTCCTTACCCCCTCCCCCACACCTATCTTCCACATATAAACCAACATTTTCCTAGCTACCATCAGTTCTGAGGAAGGATCACTTGACTCAAAACATTAACTCTGATTTCTCTCCACAGATGCTGTTAGATCTGCTGAGCGTTACTAGCAATTTCTGTTTTTTTGTTTTTGATTTACAGTATCCGCATTTTTTTTGGCTTTTGCTGTCCTTGTCCTTTAGTTGGTCAAATCATGAGGTTTGGAAGTGCAGCAAAAGAAGCCTTGGTGTGTTAGTGCAGTGCATTTTGTGGATGGGGTATACACAGCTACCAATGTGAGCTGGAGGTAAAGGAATGCCTAAGCTGCTGATGAAGCGGGCTACTTTGTCCTGAATAAAATTAAGCATCTTGAGTGTCACTTGAGCTGCATTCATCCAGTGACATTTATCAGACCTCAAATATTGACTCTGATTTCCTCTTCACAGATGCAGTCAGACTTGCTGAGTATTTCTTGCACTTCCTGTTTTATATCAGACTTCCAGCAACTACAATATTCAGCATTTATTTCAGCATCTGAGGATTTGTGACTAGAACTGAATGCTGTGCAATCATCAGCAAAAATCCCAACTTCTAACCTTATGATGGAAGGAAGATCATTGATGAAACAGTTACAGAGTCAACTCATAAAAATGTGTTCTCAGCCCCCACTGTACTCCCTGTATACTCACGACTATGTTGCCAAATTCTAAACAAACATCATTTACAAGTTTGCTGATGACACCATCATGGGACGGATATCAATCAATGGTGAGTCAGAATATAGAAAGGAGCTAGAGGGCTTCATGACTGGTGCTATGGTAATCTCTCTCACAATTTCAGCAAAACTAATGAACTGATCATTGACTTCAGAAAGAAAGGAGTAGAACATGTCCCCGTCTACATCAATGGAGTGGAGGTTGAGAGGTTGGACAGTGTCAAGTTCCTAGGAGTGATGATAACTGACAACCTGTCCTAGACGTCCCACGTAGATGTGAATGTCAAGAAGGCACAACAACGCTTCTTCTTCCTCAGGCAGCTCTGGAAATTTGGCATGGCCATAAAGACCCTCACCAATGTTTATGGATGCACCATAGAAAGAATATTGTCTGAGTGCATAATGGCCTGGTATGGTAACTACCCTGCCTAGGATTGTAAGAAACTACAGAAGGTTGTGTGCACAGCCCAGACCATCAAGGAAGACAACCTCCCATCCATGGACTCCATTTACACTTCTCGCTGCCACAAAATGGCTGCCAACACCATCAACGATCCATCGCACCCTGGTAATGCTCTCCTACAACCTCTTCCATCAGACAGAAGATACACGCACCAGAAGGTTTAAAAACAGCTTCTTCCCTGCCGTTATTGAACTGATGAATGGATTCCCTAACTTCAAATAATGCTGAAGGTGTTACTGTTGTTCTTGCCTTGCACACGCTGTGTGAGATGTAACCTGTATGCCTTATTCTGTCCAAGTTCTTTTTCACGTGTATGTCCTTGTTTACTATGATCTGCACATACTGCTTGCAAACAGAGCTTTTCACTTACCTAGGTACACGTGACAATAAATTAAATCAAAGTGTACAGTCATAGAAGCATACAGCATGGAAACACACCCTTCAGTCCAACTCATATATGCTGACCACGTTTCCCAAACTCAACTTGTCCCAGTTGTCTGTGTTTGGCCCATATCTGTTGAAATCTTTCCAATTCATGTACCTTTCTAAATGCCTTTTAAATTTTGTAACTTTATCTGCATTACCACTTCCTTTGGCAGTTCGTTCCACATACGAACCACCTGCTATGTGAAAAAATTATTTCTCGGGTCCCTTTTAAATCTTCCTCTCTCGCCTCAAAATTATGCCATCTAGTTTTGAACTCCCCAACCCTTGAGAAAAGACCTTTGCTATTCACGTTATTTATGCCCCTCATGGTTTTATAAATCTCTATAAGGTCAAGCCAATTTTGTTTCCAAGTGACAAGCTTTCCCTAAATCCCATATGACCTAAATTTACCAACCACTCTACCATGCAGAAACTTGTCAAAGGCCTTACTGAAATCCATGTAGACAATGTCTATTTACAAAGGTTGTAAACTGCAACTGCAAGACAGAGACTGTTTGATCTCCCAGGGTTGAACAAGAATGAAGCTGCCCCCAATTTGTCAGCCTTGTCACAGAACAAGATTGGATGTGTAGATTAGGGGATGTGGCTAACAATGATAACAATATTGCATGTGAGCGTTATATTTGATTGGGGAAAAGCATTGTCCAAAGAAGAACTTCTCCCACATTACATTGGTAAGGAACTCTGAATAAAGGTCTATTGTGCTGCTCAATACAGGATTTTTTTTTGTCATTTATTTGTGGAATGCAGGCATTGCTGGGGCCAGCATTTATTGCCTGTTCCTAATTGCCCTTCAGAAGGTGTTGGTGAGCTGCCTTTTTGAACCACTGCAGTTCACTTTCTGTGGGTTGACTCATAATGCCATTAAGTAGGGAATTCCAGGAGTTTGACCCAACAACAGTGAAGGAACAATGATATAATTCCAAGTTAGGATGGTGAATGTCTTAGAGAGGAACTTGAAGGTGGTGGTGTTTCCATGTATCTGCTGTCCTTGTCCTTCTGGATGGAAGTGGTTGTGGGTTTGGGAGGTGCAGTCTGAGGACCTTACATGTCATTCACACTGCTGCTACTGAGCATTAGCATTGGAAGGAGTGGATGCTTGTGAATGTGGTACTAATCAAGCAGGCTGCTTTGTCCTGGGTGGTGTCAAGTTTCTTGAGTGTTGTTGGGGCTGCACTCATCCAAGCAAGTGGGGAGTGTTCCATCACATTCCTGACTTATCCTCCTAGATGATGGAGAGGCTTTAGGGAGTTAGTAGGTGAGTTACTCACCACAGAATTCCTAGGCTCTTACCTGCTCCTGCAGCCACTGTGCTTATGTGGTGAGTCCAGTTGAGATTCTGGCAATGGTAACCCCAATGTGTTGATAGTGGGGAATTCAGTCATTTTAACACTGTTGAATATTAAGGGGCGGTGGTGAGATTGCTTTTTATGTACAGGACATACCTGGGCAAATTACCACATTATCAGGTAGATGTCAGTATTGTAACTCTACTGGAATAGATTGGCGAGGGCATGTTTTAGAGCACAAGTCCTTAGTAATATTGATAAAATATTGTCAGGGGCCACAGCGTTTGAGCATCCAGTCTCTCCAATTGTTTCTCAATACCATGTGGAGTGAATTGAATTAGCTGAAGACTGGTATCTGTAACACTGGGGACCACAGGAGGGGGGTCGAGATGGATCATCCACTTGGCACTTCAGGCTGAAGTTCGCTGCAAATGCTACTGCCTTATCTTTTGTACTGATGTGCTGGGCTCTTCCATCATTGAGGATAGGGATATTTACAGAGCTTAGATCTGATCTGTTGGTTGTGGGATTGCTTAACTTAGCTCTGTCTACCACTTGCTGTTTATGCTGTTTAGCATTCAAGTACAGGAGAACCTCGATTATCCGAACTGGATGGGCTGGCACTATTTCATTCGGATAATCGATTATTCGGTTAATTGGTCAAATGCCTTTTCTCTGGGGCTCGGAAGTTTTAAAGTCTGCTCCTCCTTCAAGAGACGAGCAGCAACGCAGAGCGCATTAGCTCCGCGCCCCACCCCAACACCACCCCACCCCCCAACCCCGTCCAACACTACTCCCTGCCCGCCTCCCATCCCCGTAGATACTTGCCCTCACTCTGGGGCAGCTGGACAGGATACCAACAACGAGACTGCTGAAGTTGCCTTTGTGGGGTAAGTCTCCAAATAGTGCGTGCGGGCATGCACACACACACACACATGTTTTTACTGCAACTTTTTGACAGGTTCCACCTCTGCCCTGTACAGGACAATGTTGGAGAGATTATCTGGGGAAGGGGGATGGGGTTAGGGTACACTCTTCTGTAGAACTGCAGGGAAAGTGTGGGGAGAGAGAGCATGGGCGGACAGTCATTTGGAGACAGCACCTGTTTAATCACTGTAAACAAAAGACGCGATCACTGTTGGAAACACGTCTTTGATGTAATGTTTCCATCGCGACCTCCAGATCTCCTTCGGATAATCTGATTTTCTGATAATTGGTATCCGGATAATCAAGTTTCCTCTGTAGTCCTGTTTGGTAGCTTCACCAGGTTGACATCTCATTTCTAAGCATGCTTGGCGCTGCTCCTGACAAGCCCTCCTGCACTGTCTGTTGAACCAGGGTTGATCCCAGCACTTGATGGTAATGGTTGTGTGCCAGGCCATGAGGTTACAGATTGTGCTGGAGTACAATTCTGCTGCTGTTGATGGCCCACAGCACTTCATGGATGCCCAGTCTTGAGTTGCTAGATTTGTTCAAAGTCTGTCCCATTTAGAACGTTGATAGTGCCACACAACGTGATGGATGTTATTCTCATTATGAAGGCAGGACTTCATCTCCACAAGGATTGTGCAGTGGTCACTCTTACCTATACTTTCATGGACAGATGCATCTGCAGCTGGCAGATTGGTAAGGATGAGGTCAAGATGTTTTTTCCCTCTTGTTGGTTTCCTAACCACCTGCCACAAACCTAGTCCATCAGTTATGTCCTTTAGGAACCGACCGGCTTGATCAGGAGTACTGCTGCCGAGCCATTCTTGGTGGTGGACATTGAAATCCCTCACCAAGAGTACATTTTGTGCCCTTGCCATCCTCGGTGCTTCCTCCAAGTTTTGTTTAACATGGAGGGGTGAGGACCATACATGGTCGTCAGTAGGAGGTTTTCTTACCCATGTTTAACCTGAAGCCATTAGAATTCAGAGTTAATGCTGAGGACTCCCAGGCAACTCCTTCCCACCAGAATATCACTGTGCTGCCACCTCTGCTGGGTTTATCCTGCCAGGGACATATCCAGGGATGGTGATGGTGGCGTTTGAGGCATTGTCTGTAAGGTATGATTCCATGAGTATGACTATGTCAGGCTGTTGCTTGCCTAGTCTGTGAGGCAGCTCTCTTAATTTTAACATGACCCCAGATATTAGGAGGGAGGACTTTGCAGGGTCAACAGGGCTGTTTCTATTGTTGTTTCATTGAGACTTTGTAGTGTTGGTACAACTGAATGGCTTGCTAGCTACTTCAGAGGGCAAGTGAGAATCAACCATATTTCTGTGGGTCTGGAGTCACATAGAGTCATAGAGTCATAGAGGTGAACAGCACAGATACCAGACCCTTTGGTCCAACTTGTCCATGCCGACCAGATATCCTAACCCAATCTAGTCCTACTTGCCAGCAACCAGCCCATATCCCTCAAAACCAGACCAGATGAGGATGGCAGATTTCCTTCACTGAAGGACATTAATGAACCAAATGGGTTTTTACCAACAATCAGCAATAGTTTCCTGGTCATCAGTGGATTCTTAATTCCAGATTTTATTTACTGTGGGCAAATGTGAGGCTGTACGCTTTGGCGGGATGAATAAAAGAGCACAATATTATTTAAATGAAGAAAACTGCAGAAAGCTGTTGTTCAGAGAAATTTGGGAGTCTTTGAGCATAAATCACAAAAAATAAAAAAATTCAGCATATATTAGAAAAGACAAATGGAATAGTGGCCTTTATTTCAAATGAAATATATTAAAAAAAAGTTTTGCAAGGCACTAGTTGGATCACAGCTGGGATACTGAGAACAGTTATTGGTCCCTTTTTTCTGAGGAAAGGTATACTGACGTTGGGGGCAGTCAGAAAAAGTTCACTAGAATCATACAGTACAGAAGGGGCCCTTTGGCCCATAGAGCCTGTATCACCAAAAATATATTACTACCTACGAAAACTCTCCAAGGAGCTTCAGAGGAATGTACTGAACAATATTGTCAAAGGGGACATAAGCTCCTAATTAATGCTACCATAATGAATGAGGGCATTCATATTTTATTGCATAAATGCTACTCAATACTCCTTCACCGACGAAGAAGCAACGCTCCGAAAGCTTGTGATTCCAAATAAGCCTGTTGGACTATAACTTGGTGTCATGTGATTTTGACTAGATTGATTTGGTGATTATTTAAAATAGAAGTGAAATCTATAACCTTTAAAAAGTGCTTGGATGAGCACTTGAAAGGTCATGTGATCCTTGGTAGGAATGAATACACAATGAAGTTTTGAATATCTTATTGAGACATCAAAGATTTTCGTGGAGTTTAATGTGTAGCCATGCAAATGTTGTTTGTCCTTCTGGCAGCGTTTAGGGCCAGGGGTGCAATTTAAAATAGAGATGAGGAGGATTTTTTTCTCTCAGAGGATTGTGAGACTTTGGAACTTTTTGCTACTGAGAGCTGTGGAGGCAGAATCTTTGGGCATGTTTAAGGCTGAGATAGATAGATTCTTAATCAGTATGCGGAAAATGTGGAAAAGTGGTACATGATGAATGATTGATCCTATTGAATGGTGGAACAGGCTCAAGGAGCTGCATGGCTTCCTCCTTTTCCTTCTAAGTGGCATAATCTCAGAACAAGGGGTCGATGAGCTAGGACAGAGATGAGGCTGATTTTTGGTTCTCATAGGGTAGTCAATATGTGGAATTCTTTACTTCAATTGTCATTGAGCATATTCAAGATTGTGATAGATAATTAATCAGTTAGAAGAATCAAGGGTTATGGGGAAAATGCAGGAAAGTGGAGTTGAGTACCGTCACATTAGCCATTAGCTCATTAAATATCAGAGCAGATTTAATGGGCTGATTAGCCTCCTCTGCTCCTAAATCATACTTATGGTCTAAGTATGACTCCAGCAAGTGGAGAGCTTTCCACCTGATTTCTAAAGCACTTTATAAATCCACGATTCACTTTAAAGTTACGACCATTTCTATAAGGTATGAAATGAGGGAAGTAACTTGTACATTGTAAGATTCTACATACATTGATTGTATAGTGATAAAAAGTTGCTTTTACAGTGATCTTGACTGGGAACTATTGCTGTCAATATACTGAGAAAAGGTTTTCTGTGTTTCATTGAATTGTGCCTTGGAATCTTTTACATCAACCTGATGATGGACGTCCTTGTTTGAAACTTGGCACTTTAAGTGTAGCACTCAGTTCTGAATTCTATGGAATAATTTAGCTAGACTTTAAGGTCTTATGGAATTATTTCAGTTCAATTGTATTCGCCATACCCATCTAAATCAATCCAAATTGATCAAGCATTCTCTGGCTCTGTGACAAAAAAGAAGTTTTGTTTTGTTTCCACATTGCTATTTTTAATTGTCTTCAAATGAGCAAGTCAGTTTTGTGGATCAATCAGCTGAACTCAGAATCCTAATTTCACGCCTGGATTTGCAGTTGTTTCTATTGAGATGCAGTTTTCTTGCAACTAAAATAAGTGGTGTTCAGAGTATTTGAAATCCTTTAGTGCTATTTACTCATGACAATGAATGGGAATGAAGAAACCAGTGGAGTAGAAAATGGGTAAGTTATTGTACAGTACTGCAACAATGGTTTCATTTTGTTCTGTGCTCTGGATGAAACTGTTCAGGCCTTGGATTTTTTTAACCACTTGACTGCTAAATGTTTATCAATTCTTTCATTATTTTCTGATATTTTAATATGACTGTTTCAAATCATTCCTGCAAAGTGTAAAATTGTTTATATGTAGTCAACATTGATGTTATTTTTAAAAGTACATTGGCAGCCTCTTGTGAACCTGTTTAGTGACTGCACCAAAGTAAACAAATAACATAAGTTAAATTTATGGTCTATCAAACCAGTTTCACTATGGGATCTGACTTGTTCTGTATTACCATCAGCTGAGATCATAACACCGAGTGATCCAGCTTTCAAAACCAAGTTGTCACAGAACTGGAGAATGCCCAATCAATTTGGATTGATTTAGTTGCGCATGTCAAATAAAATTGAACTGAAACCATTTCCTAAGACTTTAAAATCTTATGACCTATCTGTGTCTCATCTAAGGACCTGCTCTGATCAGTAGCATGAGTGGTCTGATTGGCTTCATCTTGTGCACCTTTTCCACAACATCCGGCACCTAGAAGAGGAAGGGCAGCAGAAGTGTGGATCACCATGAATCATCGTCCTCCAAATTCCCCTCCAAGTCACTTACTGCGCAGACAGAGACATATATCACTGTCCCTTTTTTGTCACCAGCCGAAATCCTTGAACAATTACCTCCCAGCATGACAAAATTCCTTTTATTTCACAGAATTCAACATTTCATGAAGAAAACCACAGTGAACACCTTCTAGGGGTCAACTAGAGATGGGTATAAATGCCAGTCCAGTGCTACATAGACTGAAGTATTCACCCACATATCATTTAAGTGGCAGCCTAACTTCACTTGGCCTTCACTCTGTGAAAGATTATTACTCTGTGAAAGATTATCACTCTGTGAAAGACTATCACACTGTGAAAGACTATCACTCTGTGAAAGACTATCACTCTGTGAAAGGTTATCACTCTGTGTTATGACCTCAGCTGATAGTAATTCAGGACAAGTCAGATTTCGAAGCTCCTCGGATGCTGCCTGAACTGCTGTGTTCTTCCAGCACCACTGATCCAGAATCTGGTTTCCAGCATCTGCAGTCATTGTTTTTACCTGGATAGACCATTGTTTAACTTTTGCTATTTGTTTACTGTGGTCGTGAGTAACCGAACATATTCACAAGAGGCTGCTAACGTACTTTTAAAAATAACATCAACATTTATTAGTGACAAAAGGAACAAAAACATAAACAATTTTACACTTTGTAGGAATTTTTCAAAACAATCTTATTAAAAATATCAGAAATAATGATTCAACTCTTTTACAATTAACAATAACCTTACAGATACTCAAACCTGAGGGAAAGATTGCCCTATCGCCACTTTAAAGTTCCTTTTATCAGTTAATATGACTGTCATTGTTTTCTAGAGCTTTTCTTTTGATCATTGATAAACTAACACATAGAATTTCCATGCTTTCAGCTTCGAGTAGTTTTCTGTTGCTGGAGTTTTATTCTGAGCCACTCTGGACTTTTTCTTTAACTCAGATCTTTTGGAGCCAGCTAAATTTAACAGCACTTGTCACTCTGACTGAACTTGCACACAGAGCCTTTTTAAATGCATCTTCTTCGGCCAGATTTCTTGGTTTCTCAGTGCACTGTACAAGGAATTGAGGGAAAGATTTTTATCCAATAGTTGTGAACCCCTAGAATCCTCTGCCTGAACGGTTGAGAAGCAGAAGCCCCTGTTGCATTTAAATAAAATAGTTAGGAATATATTTGAAATGTCTTAGCCTAACCAGACCAAGAGGCAGGGAGGGAAATTAGGCTGAATAGCTCTTTCTCAGTCGGCACAGACATAATGGGCTTAATGGTTAATAGATTATTTTTGTGTTGTAACTTTTTTCTGTTTCTTGTTACATTTTTACAGGTCTTTGGTGAGATTAAACCTGGAGAACTGTTTTGGTCCTCATACTAAAGGAAGGATATGTCTTTCTGAATGAGGCTGTAATGAAAGCTCACTGGTTTGATTCCTGAGGTGAGAAGGTTGTCCTGGGAGGAAAGGTTGAGTAAACTACACTGTACTCAGATTTTAGAAGAATGAGAGGTGATCTCATTGAAGCATACAGGATTCTGAGGGGGCTTGATAGGGTAGTTATTGAGAGGCTGTTTTCTGGCTGGAGAGCTTAGAATTAGGAATAAAGCTTCAGGATAATGGTTTGCCTATTGAACACTGAGATGGATAGTAATTTTGTGGGGCATAAATACTGAGAGAGGGAAACGTTTCCTTTAACATCTTGTTGTTGTACACAGACAACTTTCTCAATGCACTATCCCTATAAAGTTTCTTCGGATGTAATTTGCCACAGGACAATACTTGCACAGAACGTTTCAACCTTCTGTGCAGCCCAAAACACAGTCGAGCTGAAGGAACATTGTTAAAAGTCTGTGGTTGTTCAGATATTCAATCTATTTGAAAGATCAATTTCATTTTTTAGACTCTAAGCGAACAAAGGGAATACAGACATTGTGCAGGAAATTGGAGTTAAAGTAGAACTTAGCCATTTATACAATGGAGGGACAAGCTCAAGGGGTGTACTAGTACTTCTATTTCTTATGGTCTGAAGTGGGTAAGACTTGAATAATCAGTTGCTCTGGTATAGTGAAGGACAATTAAGTGGCTTTTTAAATTGGCAAATCACATATAGAAGAAAAGATTTCAGAGCAGTGAATGTTACTTTAGAAACTTCTATGAAGTGAAAAACAAACTGATTTCATAACCATGAAACAATAGGGGAGCAGGACTGAAATGTACGCAAGTAATAAATTTACAATAACCCTCCGGGAATGGATTGTGGAAAGGTAAAATTATAACCCCTCGCAATTTGGAAAAAACTGCTTTTTAAAGCCATTATCCTTAAGGTTCTGTCAAGATATACATAAAATGTGACTTTTTGGTGGCTTAATTCATTGCTAAGCTATTATTTGATACATCAGTTTGGACTGAAAGCAATTAAAGAGCCTATTGGCAGGTGCTAATGTATCTCTTTATAACTGATGCACAAACAACCTTTACCTGATGAGAAGAGAAAAGTGTTTGAGACTTTTTTATTGACGATTTTGGGTCACACATTTCTTGCATAAATGTTTGTGGAGTTAAGGGTTAATCATTTCTTTACTATAGGAAAATGTATTGAATGTTCATGTAAAAGCTATGCCATTGTGCTGTCAGATCACATGGAATTGGAGATTGGGACTATATGAATCCAAAGTACACCTCCCATGCAATTCTCTAAATGTAACTATGCTTCAAAAGCTTGTTACTGCTCACTGATATGACTGTAGAAACCATCTTATTAATATATTTCTGAAACATGGCAGACAAAGGGAAAGTGGTGTCCTGTTTTACCAACAGGAACCTGGAGGCCCTAGTTGATGAAATGATGCAGAGAAGAACTACTTTCTTCCCCTAAGACTGTTAATAGGGGCCACAACACCAGAACCTGTTGCCACCCAGGTGAGTGCAGTCTCCAGCATCTGGAGGATTGCCCCAACAGTGCAGAAAGAAGACCAATTAACTTTTCAACTCCACCAGGTGAAGTGCCACCACTTTTTCTTGGATACAGATATGGCTCAAAGGTAGAAGACAGAGGGTGGTGGTGGATGGTTGTTTTTCAGACTGGAAGCCTGTGACCAGTGGAGTGCCACAAGGATCGGTGCTGGTTCCTCTACTTTTGTCACTTACATAAATGATTTGGATGTGAGCAAGATTCTGGGTAATCCAAGATGGAGGGCAGGAAAGATTTCTGGATGTAAGAGCTGCTCCTTTGTTTGAGGTATTTTAGGTGTTGGAGGTGATTTCCTCGAATTCCAGGAGCAGCAATTACTGTTTTATATGCTGTTGTATTGTTTTGGAACTTTGGAAAAAAAATGTCAAAACAACAGCAGTTTAAAAGGGAGAAGACAGACAAAGGAAGCACATGGTGAGGATAGTGCAGGAGAGAGAGAGAGAGGGAGAGAGAGAGAGAAAAAAAAAACCTGCACAGTTACTGCCTTTGCTGTTTGAATTTGTGTATCGCTGGACATTGGAGTGCATCTGGGAAAAGTAACAAACAGTGAAATTCACAACTAATCTTGGAGGAACTGTTTTCACAACTAATCTTGGAGGAACTGTTGGGCGAAGTTCACAGCCAAGAATCAGATAAGTTAATTGTTGTTTTAAGCCTGTCCAAGAGAAAGGCTGCAGTAGTGAGTATAGTGGATTCTTTCTTGATTATATGTGTTTGGAGATCAGTCTCTTGATTAAACTTAAAATATAAGCCATAGCTATTAATTTAACCTGGGGCAGTGTTTGTAGAGGAATAAGACGGTGTTATTTTCCGGGTCTGTAGATTGTGAAGGAGCAAAAATGGCCTTTCCAGTGATATGCACTTCTTGGCAGATGTGGGAGTTTAAAGAGAGTTAAAGGGTTACTGCGGATTATATCTGCCATAAATGCTGTTGGATGCGAATCTTATCAGATCGAGTGGATCAGTTGGAGACAGATAGAAGCGATGAGGAATTTGCAACAGCAACAGTATGTGATGGATGGCAGTTACAGGAAGGGGGGAACGTCTCAGATACAGTCACGTAGATGGGTTAACTCCAGGAAGGGTGAAAGAGGTCAGCACCTAGGGCAGGAGTCTTTTGTGGATGTACCTATTTCAAACAGGTAAGCTGTTTTGGAAAATATAGGGGGTGATAGATTCTCGGGGGAATGTAGCACGAACAGCCAAATTTCTGGTATTGAGACTGGCTCTAATGCAACGAGGGGTACGTCGGCTTCCAAGAGATCAATTATGTAAGGGAATTCTATAGTCAGAGGTACAGACAGACATTTCTGTGGCCAGCAGAGAAAAAGCAGAATGGTGTGTTGTTTCCCTGGTGCCAGGATCAAGGATGTCTCAGAGAGGGTGCAGAATGTTCTCATGAGGGAGAGGGGCCAGCAGGAGGTCATTGTCCACATTGGAACCAACAACATTGGAAGGGAAAGAGTTGAGACTCTGAAGGGAGATTACAGAGAGTTAGGCAGAAATTTAAAAAGGAGGTCGTGAAGGGTAGTAATATCTGGATTACTCCCAGTGCTACGAGCTAGTGAGGGCAGGAATAGGAGGTAAGAGCAAATGAATGCATGGCTGAGGAGCTGGTGTATGGGAGAAGGATTCACATTTTTAGATCATTGGAATCTCTTTTGGGGTAGAAGTGACCTGTACAAGAAGGACGGATTGCACCTAAATTGGCAGGGAAATTTGCTTGAACTGCTTGGGAGGATTTAAACTAGTAAGGTGAGGGGTGGGACCCAGGGAGATAGTGAGGAAAGAGATCAATTTGAGACGGATACAGCTGAGAACACAAGTGAGTCAAACAGTCAGGGCAGACAGGGACAAGGTAGGACTAATAAATTAAACTGCATTTATTACAATGCAAGGGGCCTAACAGGGAGGGCAGATGAACTCAGGGCATGGTTATGAACATGGGACTAGGATATCATAGCAATTACGGAAACATGGCTTAGGGATGGGCAGGACTGGCAGCTTAATGTTCCAGGATACAAATGCTATAGGAAGGACAGAAAGGGAGGCAAGAGAGGAGGGGGAGTGACATTTTTATAAGGGATAACATTACAGCTGTGCTGAAGGGGGTATATTCCTGGAAATACATCCAGGGAAGTTATTTGGGTGGATCTGAGAAATAAGAAAGGGATGATCACATTATTGGGATTGTATTATAGACCCCGCAATGGTCAGAGGGAAATTGAGAAACAAACTTGTAAGGAGATCTCAGCTATCTGTAAGAATAATAGGGTAGTTATGGTAGGGGATTTTAACTTTCCAAACATCGACTGGGACCGCCATAGTGTTAAAGGTTTAGATGGAGAGGAATTTCTTAAGAGTGTACAAGACAATTTTCTGATTCAGTATGTGGATGTACCTACTAGAGAAGGTGCAAAACTTGACCTACTCTTGGGAAATAAGGCAGGGCAGGTGACTGAGGTGTCAGTGGGGGAGCACTTTGGGGCCAGCGACCATAATTTTATTCATTTTAAAATCGTGATGGGAAAGGATAGACCAGATCTAAAAGTTGAAGTTCTAAATTGGAGAAAGGCCAATTTTGACGGTATTAGTCAAGAACTTTCAAAAGCTGATTGGAGGCAGATGTTTGCAGGTAAAGTGACGGCTGGAAAATGGGAAGCCTTCAGAAATGAGATAACAAGAATTCAGAGAAAGTATATTCCTGTCAGGGTGAAAGGGAAGGCTGGTAGGTATAGGGAATGCTGAATGACTAAAGAAATTGAAGGTTTGGTTAAGAAAAAGAAGGAAGCATATGTCAGTTATAGACAGGATAGATCGAGTGAATCCTTAGAAGAGTATAAAGAAAGTAGGAGTATACTTAAGAGGGAAATCAGGAGGGCAAAACGGGGACATAAGATAGCTTTGGCAAATAGAATTAAGGAGAATCTAAAGGGTTTTTACAAATACATTAAGGACAATAGGTTAACTAGGGAGAGAATATGACCCCTCAAAGATCAGCAAGGTGGCCTTTTGTGGAGCCACAGAAAATGGGGGAAATACTAAATGAATATTTTGCATCAGTATTTACTGTGGAAAAGGATATGGAAGATATAGACTGTCGGGAAATAGATGGTGAACATCTTGCGAAATGTCCAGATTACAGAGGAGGAAGTGCTGGATGTCTTGAAATGGTTAAAAGTGGATAAATCTCCAGGATCTGATCAGCTGTACTCGAGAACTCTGTGAGAAGCTAGAGAAGTGATTGCTGGGCCTCTTGCTGAGATATTTGTATCATCGATAGTCACAGGTGAGGTGTCGGAAGACTGGAGGTTGGCAAACGTGGTGCCACTGTTTAAGAAGGACGGTAAAGACAAGCCAGGGAACTATAGACCGGTGAGCCTGACCTCAGTGGTGGGCAAGTTGTTGGAGGGAATCCTGAGGGACAGGATGTACATGTATTTAGAAAGGCAAGCACTGATTCGGGATAGTCAACATGGCTTTGTGCGTGGGAAATCATGTATCACAAACTTGTTTGAGTTTTTTGAAGAAGCAACAAAGAAGATTGATGAGGGCAGAGCAGTAGATGTGATCTATATGGACTTCAGTAAGGCATTCGACAAAGTTCCCCATGGGAGACTGATTAGCAAGATTAGATCTCATGGAATACAGGGAGAACTAGCCGTTTGGATACAGAACTGGCTCAAAGGTAGAAGAGAGAGGGTAGTGTTGGAGGGTTGTTTTTCAGACTGGAGGCCTGTGACCAGTGGAGTGCCACAAGATCGGTGCTGGGCCCTCTACATTTTGTCATTTACATAAATGATTTGGATGCGAGCATAAGAGGTACAGTTAGTAAGTTTGCAGATGACACCAAAATTGGAGGTGTAGTGGACAGCGAAGAGGGTTACCTCAGATTATGAGGGGCATGGATAGGATAAATAGACAAAGTCTTTTCCCTGGTGTTGGGGTGTCCAGACTAGAGGGCATAGGTTTAGGGTGAGAGGGGAAAGATATAAAAGAGACCTAAGGGCCAACGTTTTCACGCAGAGGGTGGTACGTGTATGGAATGAGCTGCCAGAGGAAGTGGTGGAGGCTGGTACAACTGCAACATTTAAGAGGCATTTGGATGGGTAGATGAATAGAAAGGGTTTGGAGGGATATGGGCCGGGTGCTGGCAGGTGGACTAGATTGGGATATCTGGTTGGCATGGACGGGTTGGACCGAAGTGTCTGTTTCATGCTGTACATCTCTATGACTCTATGACTCTACAAGAGGTACAGTTAGTAAGTTTGCAGATGACACCAAAATTGTAGGTGTAGTGGTCAGCGAAGATGGTTACCTCAGATTACAACAGGATCTTGACCAGATGTGCCAATCAGCTGAGAAGTGGCAGATGGAGTTTAACTCAGATAAATGTAAGGTGCTGCATTTTGGGAAAGCAAATCTTAGCAGGACTTATACACTTAATGGTAAGATCCTAGGGAGTGTTGCTGAACAAAGAGACCTTGGAATGCAGGTTCATAGCTCCTTGAAAGTGGAGTCACAGGTAAATAGGATAGTGAAGAAGGCTTTTGATATGCTTTCCTTTATTGGTCAGAGTATTGAGTACAAGAGTTGGGAGGTCATGTTGCGGCTGTACAGGACATTGGTTAGTCCACTGTTGGAATATTGCATGCAATTCTGGTCTCCTTCCTATCGTAATGATGCTGTGAAACATGAAAGGGTTCAGAAAAGATTTACAAGGATGTTGCCAGGGTTGGAGGATTTGAGTTATAGGAAGAGGCTTAACAGGCTGGGGCTGTTTTCCCTGGAGCATCGGAGGCTGACCTTATAGAGGTTTACAAAATTATGAGGGGCATGGATAGGATAAATAGGCAAAGTCTTTTCCCTGGTGTCGGGGAGTCCGGAACTAGAGGGCATAGGTTTAGGGTGAGAGGGAAAGATATAAAACAAACCTAAGGGGCAACTTTTTCACACAGAGGGTGGTATGGGTATGGAATGAGCTGCCAGAGGAAGTGGTGGTGGCTGGTACAATTGCAACATTTAAGAGGAATTTGGATGGATATATGAATAGGAAGGGTTAGGAGGGATATGGGTCGGGTGCGGCAGGTGTGACTAGATTGGGTTGGGATATCTGGGCGGCATGGACGGGTTGGACTGAAGCGTCTGTTTCCATTCTGTACATCTCTATGACTCTATGACCTCACATACAGCCTTTTTCTGCTACTGCACATGCCTTGCACCAAAGTTCATGCTCTAACATTGTCATGAATGCATGTCCTCTCTCTCAATCACTCTCAACACCCTCAATCCCCCTATTCTATTCATCCTACATGCCCTCTGCAGTTCCTGATCTCTTACTCAGGGCACTCCATCACTATTCCCCCACCTGGCCCTTTTAACCCAGAGGCTGCAGGATTGCAGCAACATGATGGCATTCCTGCTGCTTTAATCATGTAATCATCTGGCTGCCTCCAAGAACAGGTTGATGTTTGCCATGGCAAGTCACATCAAGCAGATATAGAAGGAATACTAGGACAGTCCAGAAAGCAGAGGAGAGAACATGAACATGATAAGGCACTTGGGAGAACTGGAAAACTAAGTTATATCTACTTTAATGCAAAGAGTCTGACTGGTAAAGCTGACAAACTTACAACATTTGTCCACACATGGGAATATGATGTTGTTGAAGTCACTGGGACCCGATGAAGGAAGGGCAGGACAGGAAGTTCAACATTCCAGAATATAAACATTTCAGGCATGATCGGGGGTAGGTACAAGAGGTGGGGGCACTGAATTATTAATAAATGAGGCCATCACTGCAGTAATAAGGAACTAGGTCTCAGAAGGCTCTTTAAATGAGACCATCTGGGTAAATCTTAGAAATAAAAAAGAGCAATCACTTTACTGGAATTATACTATAAGCCTCCCAACAGTCAGAGAGAGATACAGGAACAGATAAATAGGCTAATCGCAGAGGGATGTGAGAGAAATAGGATTATAATTGTTGAGGATTTCAAGTTTGCTAACATTAACTGGGATCGCCTTAATCTGAAAGAACCAGAATAGGTAGAAATGTTGAAGTGCATCCGAGAGATCTTTTTGTGCCAGTATGCAAATATTCCCACTAGATATGAAACAGTGTTAAGTATATTGCATGGAAATGAAAAAGATTAAGTGGTTGAAGTGTCAGTGGGTGAACACTTTGGGGATAGTGACTATTACTCTGTAAGTTTCAATTTCATAAAGAAAAGAGATAAGGATAATGCAGAATTTAAGTACCTAAACTGGGGGGAGGTCAATTTCAATATCATTAAATGAGGTCTGGCAAATGTAGATTAGGGACAGTCTACATTTGGAAAGTGACGTTTCTGTAAAATAGTATGGTGAGAGTTCAGCGCCAGCATGTTTTTGTTTAGATTAGATTAGATTACTTACAGTGTGGAAACAGGCCCTTCGGCCCAACAAGTCCACACCCTGCCAAAGCGCAACCCACCCATACCCCTGCATTTACCCCTTACCTAACACTACAGGCAATTTAGCATGGCCAATTCACCTGACCTGCACATCTTTGGACTGTGAGAGGAAACCGGAGCACCCGGAGGAAACCCATGCAGACACGGGGAGAACGTGCAAACTCCACACAGTCAGTCGCCTGAGGCGGGAATTGAACCTGGGTCTCTGGCGCTGTGAGGCAGCAGTGCTAACCACTGTGCCACCGTGCCGCCCACATGTTCTTCGAAGAGTGAAGGAAGGTGCAGCAAGTCCAAGGAACCTTGCATATCAAGGAATACTGAGAGTTTGATGAAGAAAAAGAAGGAAGAATAGATTAGGTGCAGATCACTAAAAATAGGGCAGACCCTTCAGGAGTATGGAGAGTATAGCAGGGATGGCTAGAAAAGAAATTAGGAGGGCAAAGAGGGGCCATGAAATATCTTTGGCCCACAGGATTAAGGAAAATCCCAAGGCATTTTATAAGTATATTAAGAGCAAGAGGATTACCAGGGAAAGAGTGGGGCCCATTACAGACCAAACGGCTAATCTGTGGTGGAGCCAGAGGATATGAGTGAGGCATCACATGATTATTTCTCTTCAGTAACCATAAAGGAGAAAGATATTCTAGTTGGAGGTTTCAGTTGAGATCTGAGTATGTTAAGATTAATAAGGAGCAACTATTAGATGTTTTAGCAAGCATAGAGGTGCATAAATTCTCAGGCCCTGATGACATTATCCCAGGCTGATATGAGAGGCAAGGGAGGAGATTAATGGGGCCCTGTGGAGATATGTACTATTCCACTGGCCACTGCTGGATAGCTAATGTGTTTTTTTTTCAAGAAGGGCAGCACATATAGGCCAGGTAATTACAGACAAGTTAGTCTGATGTCAGTGGCTGTGAAATTATTGGAAAAAATTCTGAGGGACAGAATTAATCAACACTTGGAAAGGCAAGAATTGATCATGGATTGTCAGCATGGATTTGTTGGTGGGAGATCCTGACTAATTTAATTGGGTTTTTTGAAAAGGTGACTAAATATATTGATGAAGTAGCGCAGTTGATGTGGTTTACCTGGACTTCAGTAAGGCTTTTGACAAGTTCTCCCATAGAAGGCTCATCTAAAACATAACAGCCCATGGGATCGAAGATGTGTTGTAAACTGGATCCAAAATTGGCTTGCAAGTAGGAAGAAAAGGGCAATGATGGAGGGTTGCCTTTGTGATTGGTTACTAGTGCTACATTACAGTGATCAGTGCTGGGATCCTTGCTGTTTCTTATGTACATTAATAACTTGGATATGAATGCAGATGATATCATTAGTAAGTTTGCAGATAATATGAAAATTAATGGTGTTGATTGTGAGAAGGATGATCCCAGACTGCAGTTTGATATTATTCAGCTGGTAAATCGGGAAGAACAATGGCAGATGGATTTAATCCTGATAAGTGTGAGGTGATACAATTTGGGATGTTGAATAAGGGAAGGATTTATATAATGAATGATGGGTCCCTTGGGATTACTGAGGGATATTTGTGTACAACTCCATAGATTCCTGAAGGTGTCAGCATAGGTAGACAGGATGGTGGAAAAGGCATATGATTGCTTGCCTTAATTAGCTAAGAACAGAATATAAGAGCAGGGAAGTGTCATTGTAACTTTACAAACTATTAATTAGGTCATAGATGCACTAATGTGTGCAGTTCTGGTAACCAGACGAGTGGAAGGATGTGATTTCATTGGAGAGGGAGCAGAGAAGATTCACCAAGATGTTGCCTGGATGAAAAATCTTGGTTATGAAGAGAGACTGTATAAGCTGGGGTCGCTTTCCCTGAGCATAGGAGGCTGTGGTAGAAATATGGAGTGTGTTACTTGATGGGATAGTGGAGATAAGTACACTTCTAACTTTTAAAAAGTATTTGGACAAGCAATGAAATTATCAGGGCACAATAGGCAATGGACAAAGTGCAGATAAATGGGATTAGTATAGAACCTTTGAAAAGATTTGTAGCTCGGGTTGTGGGTGAAGTCATAGATTTGTTCACCGAGCTGATTTTTTTTTTGCAGACATTTTGTCAGCTCACTAGGTGACACCATCAGTGCTCCTCTGGTGAAGCATTGGTGGTCTGTCCCACCTGATATCTATGTGTCTCTGTTTTCTGGTACTTCTGGTTCTGTATCTAAGTGGTTGTATATGGGGGTTCAATGTGCTTATTGGTTGAGTTCCAGCTGGAGTGCCAGGCTTCAAGGAAATGACTCATGTGTCTCTGTTTTGCCTGTGCTAGGATGGGTACATTGTTCCAGTCGAATTTGTGTCTCTCATTGTCTGTCTGTAATAAGTGAGAGAGTACTGGTCGTGTCTGTCAGTGGCAAGCTGATGTTCATGCACTCGTATGGTCAGTGTTCTTCCTGTTTGTCCTATGTAGTGTTTTTCACAGTCCTTGCAGGGTATCTTGTGGATTATGTTTGTCCTGTTGGATGTGGGTGGCTGATCTTTAACTTTTGTGAGGGTCTGGTGAAAGGTGTTTACTGGTTTGAAGGCCACTGTAATTCTTAGGGGTCTGAGTAGTCAGGTAGTAATTTCTGCTGTATGATCACTGTTGTGTCTGGCCATGTAGTGTTTTCTTCCTTAGGCTTATGGCTTAAGTACCTGAGAATAGTGCTCTTGAGGTACCCATTCCAATTAAATTCCTTGAATAAGTGTTCCTGTTCTTCCCTCTGGCGTTCTGGATTGCTGCAGTGTGTCATTGTTCATTTATACAGCGTCTTAATGCAGCTTCATTTATGGGTGCTGGGATGGTTGATTTGATAGTTCAGTGTCTGGTCTGTATGGATGTTCTTTCTGTACACACTGTCTAGAACATCCAGGAAGGGGAGCCTGCTGTTGTTCTCCGCTTCTTTCGTGAACTTTATTCCAGTGAGGATGTTATTGATGTGGTGGAGAGTTTCTTCCAGTTGTGTCCATTTATTGATGACAAAGGCATCATCTACATACTTGATCCAGTGTTTGGATTGGATTGTAGGGAGGGCAGTATGTTCCAAATGTTGCGTTACTGCTTCTGCTAGCAATGCTGGGATTAGTACAGTATGATGTTTGTTGGTCAACGTAGGCATGGTGGGCTAAAGGACCTGTTTCTGATGCTGTTTGACTTTATGGCTCTGTATGCACCTGGACTAAAATTAAACCATTTGGTTATAGCTTGAGGATCATGTTTCCAGGACAGTGTCAGACTTCAGAGATCAGAGGTAAATTACAGCATGGGACCTTTACATCCTTGGTTCACATACTATGTTACAGTGATGATATCCTGAGTATGTGTCTTCTCATCAGTGTCAGGGTCTACTGGTATACTGTTCATGAGATATCACGTAACAGCAATTCCTATTCCTCAAGATTTTTCCATTCTTGATACATATGTGTATGTTGGCATAATTCCACATGTGTGAACTTCAAGTACAGCAAGTCAGTCAACCACAACATTGAAAACTAACAATAGACCCTGAAGCACAACATAAATTTGTGAGTATTTCAGATATAATAGAGTGAATCATGTCAACAACTAAGTGGAGACAAACACAAGAAAAGCCTATTGCGAAGAATGTGGAAGAATGAAAAACGATGTCTGAAGAAGCTGGTTTCTACAGATTAGAGGCTCAGCAAAACCATGCAAGTACTAAGATGTTTTGTGACTGTGGGCTGTTGGGAGTTGACAATGAAATTAATTGCTGAATTGATCAATTTGTTCCTTTGTATAATATTGTGACCTCTATTCTTATTGTGCCTGGGCACCAAACAAAATTACTTTACATTGCCATCTCTATCCAGGGCACATTGTAAAACACCAGTCAGTGTGGTTGGAAAATCAAAAAAAATTAGTTGAGGATAACCAAATATCTGTTTTGACAGTGAGCCAATCTCTTTATTATGCCTGATTGTTTTTTTCTGATGGGTATGAAATTATCTTGCTACAAACCAGTTTCAAGCAGGTAATTCTTCTTCCCAGGAAACCAAATGTCCAACTTTCTCTGACTTTGGAAGTTCCTGATTTATCAAACAATTCTCTTACAGTAAAAATTGAATCTTGGCATTAAAATGCAGAATATTTTGATCATCACAGTATATTTGGACATTCATGGAGTTGTACCTTGTTCTGTTGAAGAACATTATGGATACTGAAGAGATACTTGGATAGATTCACTTTCCAAACAGCCATGTGAACTGTAAGTTTTGTTGAATACTGTGTTGGTGAATATTTAGAATGGAGCAATGAGTATCTGCCAGAAGGATGCAAGGTAGGTGGATTATGGCATCAAGCAGTATGTCAAATAGATTTGACTCCTCCACCTACTCCAACAATGCTACTTAAAAAGATTATCAATTATTTTCAGTTTGTTTCTGATTGACTCTACTAGTTGTAACTGTAAATGTTAAAGTGCAGAAATAAATTGAGGCGTTGTAGAATCGATCAAGCTGCTTGAAGTGGAAGAAGGAGGAGGGGAGAAAGTAGGAGGCCATATTTGTGCAAAGTGTTCAGATCTCATATCTGAAGATTAGCCAAGGAATAGTATGTGAGAAGTCCATACTTTTGTAAGGGTATCTTCACTGCTGGAGCAACAATTACAACTCTAGATCAGGGCAAGAATGATATTGTTTCGTGACTTTGAAGCTAACTGCAGCAAAAACATTTATGGGTCTGTCTCCTTTTAAGATAGAGCTGGAGATATTTATGAAATATATCAGAATCTTCTATCTATTATTGTATCGGATAAGTTACTGGGACTTTTTATTTTGTTGTCTTTTGCCAGACAGCGGCTGTGGAATGACGATGCTATTGATTATTTGCACATTACTCTGCGGGTACCACAAGTCAACTGTGAATAAAAAGGATTCCTGTCCCTTAACAGCTACCAAGTGCAGAGAATCAGTCACTAATATTCTAACACTAGTCACAACCTTGTGGACTTCACAGTACCAGCTTCATTTAAGCAACTATGACAAACCAGAGAGGCACCTGCTGATGATATGCCTCATGATTCTAACGTGTAATCTACACACGCACACATGGGCAACATGCATGCAATGGAAGCTATACAAGAAATGAAAAAGCAGACTGGTACCATGCTGTAACAACACTTCTGCTACCTGATCCCCTCTGGGCGAGCCCTGTAATACTCAGAATAGCGAGTATCAAAATACATGATGGTTTGGTTCATGCTGCACAACATAGTTATCATTAAGTGACAGGCCTTTCCACCAGCTATATAATGAGCAGAAGAGAAAGAGGAGGAGCAAGTACAAGGGCGAAGGAGTCCAGAGTGTGGTGCTGGAAAAGCATCAGAGTAGCAGGAGAATCAACGTTTCTGGCATAAGCCCATTATTAGGAAACAACATTGGGCTTATGCCCAAAACATTGATTCTCCTGCTTCTCCGATGCTGCCTGGCCTGCTGTGCTTTTCCAGCACCACACTCTTGACCTGATCTCCAGCATCTGCAGTCCTCACTTTCTCCAAGGGAGAAGGAGGAAAAGAAGGTGGAGCAGTTTAGACAGTTGAATTGAAATCAGGCTATCTATGCGGAAAGCTTCCAAGTATGACGACAATAAACTCAACCTAAATTTCCCTGATGAAGGAGCGTCGCTCCGAAAGCTAGTGTGCTTCCAATTAAACCTGTTGGACTATAACCTGGTGTTGTGTGATTTTTAATTTTGTACACCCCAGTCCAACACCGGCATCTCCAAATCATAAATTTCCCATTCACCACAGCATCAAATCTTACTGTTCTTCCATCAATGATATCACATTGTCCTTTGACAGTAAAAGAGAACACAAAGTAAACATTCCAAAAGTAATCACACTCTTAAATTTCTTAGTGCCTATCTTCCATGTACCTTACTCAGTCCAGGGGCTCATGCATAGTGTTTACATTATGGCTATTAGAAGGCTGCTGCCTTTCAGTAGGAATCTAAGATGGAGGACAGTCATAAGCAACCTAGGCCAGAGAAGGTCCTGCTTTAGGTGCATCTTTTGGTATGGTTGACAGCAGTCTAGGCTAAATGAGTCACAGGCAACAGTAAAGGAATTGGTAGAAAACTAGTGGTGGCATCAAGAATCCTGTCACCCTATCATACTGTCCCTATAACAGACCACCAGACATGAAACAATCTGCTTGTATCAGTGCAATTTGTTTGGTTGATAGGCTTACTGTAGTTAAATAGTCTACAAGGTATGACATTTTTTGTAAGGTTTGCGATGGTGATAGGTGAATGAGGATGTGATAGCTATAATGCTAGTTTTCAATCCTGATTACCTGTCTGTAGTTCAGTAATGGGAATGTGATGAATTGAGCAGTATCTGTATCAGATTAGTTGATAGTTATGTGTCACAGTTATTGTAATGACCAAGAAACGTGACGTTGCTGTGCTGCCTGCATCATACTGAGTGAGTATGGAATAATTACACACTGCATGTGCGTAATTATTCCATACTTTTTTGGAGGGATAGGGTCTGTTCAGTCCAGTTCCCATTATATTCATCAGAATATTTGTTTGTTTGTCAGTACAGTGGTGAAGACGAAATTGTGTGTTTAATTTACTAAGGAATTTCGGGGTTAAGTAATGTTGCAATTAAGTTAAATTTGTCTCTTAGGTGTTTATTTCTGAGGCTCACAAGATATCTAGGCTTCTGTTTAGTCAAAAGATTGTTGGAATATCATACGTTTTAGAAATGAAGTTTTTGTAAATCATATTGGTTTGAGGTAATGGGTTAAACTAACAAAATGACAGAATGGTCAGAATACAGAAGGAGTCTTTTTGGCCTGTATCAGTAGGGATTATGTATCCCCTTATAGTATTGAACTGACTTTGTTTAGATTAGTTACAGAGTGGAAACAGGCCCTTCAGCCCAACAAATCCACACTGACCCACCCAGAACCATTCCCCTCTTCACCTAACACTACAGGCAATTTAGCATGGCCAATTCACCTAACCTACACATTTTTGGACTGTGGGAGGAAACCGGAGCACCCAGAGGAAACCCAAGCAGACACAGGAAGAATGTGCAAACTTCACACAGTCACCTGAGGCAGGAATTGAACCCAAGTCTCTGGTGCTGTGAGGCAGCAGTGCTAACCGCTGTACCACCGTGTCGCCCGTGTTCATTGAGCGTAGCAAGAACCAGTCTGAACATGTCATGGCATTTGTCACAATTCCTACACTATTGAGAGATGAATTTGTCCATTCAAGTTGGTTGTCTTGATTGGAAACTTAGTGTTAATGGTCATCTCAGAGATAGCAGTGCCTAAATGTTTGGTAACTTTACACTTTCATTGTTCACCATACATTGTGCATTTTCACTAAAAAAGAGATTTTACTTCCAGACGGCAATTAATGAATGTTAACTACTGCCGTGGCTCCTGTGTGAAATGCCAGTTCTAATACACAGTTCTCAAAGTATTATTACTGTCTTAGTGTAAAATCATTACTCATTGTTTATGCAAAGTTTTATTTGCAACTGAATATTTTAGTTTTCAGTTTTTGACATCACAGCTTCCCTTCCTTTGCCTTGTAAGTAAATTCTGCAGTCTCTGAAATGCTGAACTTGTATCTCTGGATTAGCTGAAACTGTCAACACCAGCCCAAGTTTAGGTGTTGAGATCTTTGGTCATACTGCCTCACATCTAGCACAAACACCTTGAGCAAAGCATTCAACAAGGTTCCACATGGTAGACTGGTTAGCAAGGATAGGTCACATGGAATCCAGGGAGAGCTAGCTATTTGGATGTGTTCGACAAGGTTTCATGTGGTAGATTATTTAGCAAGATTAGATCAAATAGAATCCAGGGAGACTAGCTATTTGGATACAAAATTCATAGTTCCTTGAAGGTGGGATCATAGTTGGACAAGGTAGTGAACAAGGCATTTGGAACGCTTACCTTTTTGGTCAGTGTATTGAGTATAGGAGTTGGGAGGACATGTTGCAGCTGTGCAGGACATTAATTTGGCTACTTTTGGAATGCTGGGTTTAATTCTAGTCCCCCTGCTATAGGAAGGATGTGGTTAAACTTGAAATGGTGCAGAAAAGATTTACAAGGATGTTGCCAGGGTTGGAGGATTTGAGCTACAGGGAGAGGCTGAATAGGCTGGGGTTATGTTCCCTGTATTATTGGAGGCTGAGGAGTGATCTTATAGAGTTTTATCAAATCATGAGGGGCGTGGATAGGGTGAATAGCCAAAGTCTTTTTCCCATGGTAGGGGAAACTAGAAGGCATAGTTTTAAGGTGAAAGGGGAAAACAAATGGACTTAAGGGGCAACATTTTTATGCAGAGGGTGGTGCACGTATGGAATAAGCTACCAGAGGAAGTGGTGGAAGCTGGTACAATTACAACATTTAAAAAACTAGGAGAAATGAGGATTGCAGATGCTGGGGATCAGAATCGCCAGTCAGGCAGCATCTGAGGAGCAGGAGAATCGACGTTTTGAGCATAAGCTCTTCATCAGGAATGTTGACAAAAAAAGTCTGCTCAAAAAGTCAACTGTCCTGCTCCTTGGATGCTGCCTGACCGGCTGTGCATTTCCAGCACCACACTCTTCCACATTTAAAAAGCACCTGGATGGGTACATGAATAGGAAGGGTTTAGAAAGATATGGGCCAAGTGCTGGCAAATGGGACTAGATTAATTTAAAATATCTGGTCAGCATGGACAAGTTGGACTGAAGGGTCTGTTTCCATAACTTTATGACTTTTTTTATGGAAAAGGGCTGCTTGATAAAGATTTGTGTTAAGAACAAACAGAGTGAGTAGAGGCTACTCACTCATTGATGATGCTGATTTGTAAAGTGAAGTAAGTCCTAGAGAATATTTTCACCATATACATATTTGCACATGAGAGACCTAACTTCAAATTGTTAAACATGAAATGCATTTCTTACCCTTTAACTTGTAATATGCAAGGTGACTGGCCATGATCTGCCGCATTGATTCTGTGGTGCAAACTTTAACTCCATTTGGGAAAAAGGTTGACCTTTTGGCCCGGTACTTGGCAGTCCAGTTGACTATCCTTCCAATGGTTGAGGATTGTCGGTTGTTTGTTGCATTCAGAGACTCTGCAGATGCAATATTACTTTCCCTCTCTCGAGTATTCTCTATTGCAACACCATCTGCAAACACAAAATAAAACATAATTACTTTAATTATTTTCTTACTACAAAGCTGTCTTGTTTTTAGTGGTTATAAGTTTCAGCTAACTGAATCATAAAATCGTTTATGACCGACTGAAGCTAATAAGCCCATCATTCTTGTACCAGCTCTTTCCTAGGCTAACCAATTAATTCTACTTCTCATCCCTGGAAATGCTTTCATTACAAGTGTATATTCCCTTTTATAGGAGCTAATGAATTAGCTTCCATCACTCTGTCAGACAACAGATTCAGATCAGAATAACTTGGCCAGTAAATTCTCAGGAAAGTCATATTAAATGACAATCTAAGTTGCATTTCAGTCTAATATAATAAAAATGAAATACTGTGCAATTCAAACTAGCAATGAAAGTGTGGGGGAGATCTATCATAACCAAAGGTGACAAAAATAGAGTTGACCAAACTCAGCCTCAGTCTGAAGTCACACAACACCAGGTTATAGTCCGACAGGTTTATCTGAAATGGCATAGATGTTTGGAGTGCAGCCCCTTTGTCAGGTGCTGTGAGAGATTAGGGCACACATGTACCCTGCTCTTTCACTGTACCTGATGAACAGCTGTGCTTTGAAAGCCTGAGTGATTTCAGATAAACCTGTGGGACTATAACCTGGTGTTGTGTGACTTCAGACTTTGCTCCCCCTCGCACCCCAGTCCAACATTGGCACCTCCACATCAAATTCAGCCTCAAATTGAGAGAACTAGTGACCATTCATTAACTTCAAATGAGGCCATTTGGATCCTTGGAGTATCAGAAAAAAAAGAGCCAATGAATGAATAGTAACAGCAATAAATTATATTTTATATTTTATATTTCAATTTAATCTGAACTGGAATAGTAGGAAGAAGAAAATAAATAGACTGTTCCTAAAAAATAACATATACACCCTTTACAAGAAGCAAAAGAGAACATGTCTCATTTTAGAAATATCTGTCATGTCATACAAAAGAGCCATACCTGAAAAGTGTTACAACACCTAATTGTCCTGTAAATTATGATGACAGGCTTTAATAACTCCTACCAAATATCCAAATAATAAAATATAAATAAATCATAAAGTGAGGTGAGGAATAATAGACCAGCCAAAACACAATTATATCTCATCATGTTTCTTCCCTCAAACAGGTATCACAAAATCATTGATTAAATTAATCAAATTTTTTTTCAGAATTTTAGTTTAGGGTGAGAGGGGAAACTCTTTCACGCAAAGGGTGGTGCATGTATGGAATGAGCTGCCAGAGGAAGTGGTGGAGGCTGGTACAATTACAACATTTAAAAGACATCTGGATGGGTATATGAACAGGAAGGGTTTAGAGGGATATGTGTCAAGTGCTGGCAAATGGGACTAGATTAATTTAGGATATCTGGTTGGCATGGACAATTTGGACTGACCAGTCCTGTACACCTCTATGACTCTAAGACTGTAGTGTAACTTTTATAATCTACAAAGAGGTGAATTTGTACAAAAAGGAATAGAAAATTAACTTTTAAAAACACATACAATATTGAAACTTCTGTAAAACCTCATTAAGCTATTAGTAAATTTTTGTTCCTCCTCAGATAGTTCTTCATACACTTTACCAATGATCAGTCTCATAAGTAACCTTCATTCTTTGTCATACAGAGTATTCTCTTTTCTTTGTAATGTCTAAGTAGTGTAATGTGCTCATCAATCAAATAGGGAATATTGTTACTATATTAGCTTTTGGATATATCAATGTTGTAATCTGTAATCCCTTATTATTAGACTATTATTGTGGGCGGCACGGTGGCACAGTGGTTAGCACTGCTGCCTCACAGCGCCAGAGACCCGGG
>NC_057718.1:75681503-75691851 GCF_004010195.1 Chiloscyllium plagiosum | reverse complement strand
GTGGGTCAGTGTGGACTTGTTGGGCCGAAGGGCCTGTTTCCACACTGTAAGTAATCTAATCTAGACTAAAGGTACTCCTAAATCATAGTTTTACTGACAATTATTAGAATACCTTCACTATTAGTGCATGAATTAAAGATTACTTCAGCTGGTTGGGTGATCAACACAGACATTTAATCCTGAGGTATTGCAACAGCAAAATGTTTTACTCTGAACCAAAATGGTGCCAGGCTGTATTTCCAGAAGTTCTAACCCTGAACCCAGGACTCCTACATGTCAAACAGAGGAAGTAGCTTGCTATAAACAGAGCTATAGACATTCCCACAACCAATGAATCAGATCTAAGCTCTGCAGTATAGGCACATCCAGTCAAATATGGTAATGGACATTTAACAATTATCAGGATGAGGAGGCTTCATGAGTGATCCTATTCTTAATAATAAGGGAGTGAGGGCAGTATGTCAGTGCAAAAGACAAGGCTGAAGCATTTGCAGCCATTTTCATCCAGAAATGCTGAGTGGGTGACCCTATTCCTGAGGTCCTCAGCAATACAGTCTTCTGCCAATTTGATTCACTGCATGTGAAGGGTATGAATGCTGTCAACACTATAGGCTCTGATAACATTCCAGCAACTTACTCCAAAACTATCCATATCCCGAATAAAGCTGGTTAAGGTATGCCCAGTCCACAAAAAGCAGGACAAATCCAATTGCCCCCTGCTAATTACCCCCTCACCTATCTACTCTCAATTAACAATAATGAGGAGATGTTAACAGTGCAATCAAGTGACACTTACTCAAAAGTAACCTGGTCACTGATGATCAGTTTGAGTTCCATTCGGACAACTCTTGACCTCTTTATAGCTTTGGTCCAAACAGGAACAAAAATGCTGAACTCATAAAGTGAGGTGAAAGTGACTGTTTTTGGCACTGAATATGGCTTCAAAGAACCTTAGTGGAACTTGAGTCAATGAGGACTGGGATGAAAACCACCTCACGAGTTGGAGTCAGACCTAGCAGGAAGATGGCTGTGGTAATTGATGATGCATCATCTCACTCCTGGAATATCACTGCTGGATTTCCTCAGGGTAGTGTCTTAGGCTCAGCAATCTTTACCTGCTACATTAATGATCTATCCTTTATCATAAAGTCAGGAGTGGGGATGTTCACTCATGATTTCACAATATTCAGCACCATACACAACTCCTCAGATATTGAAGTAGTCCATGTCCATATAACAATATCTGGCCAACATCCAGGCTTGGGCTGATGAATGACAAGTGACATTAGCACCATGTAAATACTGATCAGTCACAATTTCCAACAGGAGAGAATCTAAACATTTCTTTTAAACATTAGAAGTCATTACTATTTCTGAATTCCTCCACTATCAATATTTTGGGAGTTAGCATTTAGCAGAAACTGAACTGGATGAGCAATTTAAATAATGTAGCTACAGGGCAGTTCAGGTGCTGAAATTCTGCAATAAATAAATCAACTCCTGACTCTCCAAAGCTTATCTACCATCAGTAAAGCTCAAGTCAGGAGTGTGAAGGTATATTATCCACTTGCCTGGATGAGCGCAGTTCCAACAAAATTCAAGAAGGTTGACACTATTCAGGGCAGAGCAACTCATTTGATCAGCATCCCATCCACCACTTTAAACATTTACTTCCCCACTACTAACACACAGTGGTGGCAATGTGTGCATGTATAAGAGATACTGTAGCATCTCATCAAGACTTCTTCAGCAGCATCTTCCAAATCATAATCTCAATCATTGAATAGAACAAGGGCAGAAGGTACATCACCAAATGTAACTAACCCTCCAAGCAACACATCAGCCTGACTAGGAACAATATTGTCATTCCTTCACTGTTGCTGAGTCAAAATCCTGGAACTGTCTTCCTAACATAACTTTTCGACACCACGTGAAATATAATGGTTCTAGAAGAGCACTTACCTCCATCTTCTCAAGGGTAATTAGGGATGGGCGATGAGTGTTGACCTAACAAGCGAGCAATTTTTAAATTGCTATTAAGATATCCAAAACATGGTTTGTGGGCTTTTCATTTGTCCAGAAAACGTTTAAAGTTATTGTAGTTACTTAATTATGCAGAGAGTCCTTATTTAAAGGCAATAGATCGTTTAGGTAGGTTCAGAGAGACTTTTGAAGAGATAAAGTGCCCTTTGGGAGAGGGAAAGTATCTTTTGGGATTGTTAGAAGTAGGCATAGCTGTGTATTAAAAGTGGATAAACTAATTGAATCCATAAAATCCATTGGAAATGTCAAACTGCCAAGGGAACTGTTAATCTATGAAGGCATTCAATATTTTGAAGAAAATGTCTACAGTTTCAAAAAATTAATTAGTTGCTATTTCACTTTATTGACACATTTTATAGTATTTGTTCTGCATCACTGGTTTAAGCCCTATCATTATTACAATAGGGTCCCTGTAGGTTCACAGTTTGATTGATAGCTCCAAATGGTTATAAAGTCTTTGATGTGAAATTATGATGCAATTTTTAAACATAAGGAATTAAGTTGTTGTAAATATTTTAATGCAGTGAATTTTTTAATCAATGGGAGTTTTTTCTAACATAGTTAAAAAAACATACTTTTTTCAACATATCAATTGATGCCTAAAACTTTTTAAAATTTGTCTCAGCAGGGATCCTGAAGTTTACCTATGGTGGATACAAACTAAATTGGCATGGAGGGTATAACTGGTGGCTAGGGGCATGGGTTGGCTTGAAATAGACAGGGGGTGATAAAGGACTTCATTGATGTGTAGAGGATAAGGACGGCATGGATGATGTATGAAACATGGGAGGATAGGCCATAAGCCATTTGGCCCCTGGAACAACCACAGATATTATCCCTTAGATTTTTTTTGCCTATCTAGGAATTTATTGGTGGGTAAGGATTGTCTGTTTAGAGGCACAGAACATCACAATTATGTGGGACAGGCTGGATGAACCTTTAGATCCTGTCATTTCTAATATGTTCAAGTGTAAATTATATGTTGTATAGAATGGCTTTAAGCTCTCAAAGACAAAGGTATGTTTGCTGCTCATAGCACATTTTTGCTTTCATTAAACTTCAAATCTGTGATGAAGGAAGATGACTCATTTGCACTTAACTTACCTGAGGGCAGAAGCTGTAAGCATGTTAATGGTATTTCTTGGAATGTTTTATTTATTTCTCAGGCTCAGCAAATGTTCAACATTATATTAAAAAATGAAGCAATATATGTTATATCTTGTGGTAAAAATGTGACATAGTTTACTGAAAGTGAATATTTTGACTCAAGATAACAGTAATATGCTTTAGTTTAACCTTTCATTTGCTTGTTCTATGAAAATTTTATTCAGTTATAGGGACATATGCTTTTGTTTTGCTACTGCACCACAGAAGAAAGATTTTAAACTTAACTAAGAAAATTACAACAATATAGGTAATGTGAGTCCATCTAGAGCACATGAACTGCAATGGTTCAAGATAGCAGCTCACCACCACCTTTTCAAGGACAACCTGGTTCGGGCAGTAAATACTGGACAGCCAGTGACACCCACGTCCCATGAGTGAATAAGTAAAAAATAACAAATGGGTGAAGCGGAAACCTTACTGAGATGTGTTTAAGATGTGTCTAAACCTTATAATAAGAATACTACCCAATCCTCCAACACCCAGGATCTGTGTTATTCAGTATATGAACTACCTACTTGCCTTACTTCATTGCTCTGTCGTCCTTTGATCAATCTTTTTAAAAATCAGTCAAAAATCTAAAGTAGGTTTGTGAAGACCCATAGAATCCTTCAGCTTGTGAAAGATTGCCCACTCCATGATGGGGTGCTAACAAACTGTTCACTATGAAAATGGTAATGGTTGAGTACCCAGAATTAAGGGAAGATACAAGACAGGGTGGAAGGCAGCAGTCAGTAAATGACAAGAGGGATGATGTACAAAGCAAAAGAAGGGGGCAATAGGTTAAACTAAATCGCTAAAGGTGGATGCAGAGGAGGTATAAATAGAAATAGGTTTACTACTATCTAATGTCTGCAAAGATAGTGGTGGTAGTTGTGAATTAAAGTTGTTGAACTCAATTTTGAGGCCACATAAATTCTATAACAGAACAATTAGGCTGTTAATCAAGCGTCTTTGAGTTCCATTAGAATAGTGTGGAAGGCCAAGTAAATTAATCATAGCAGTGGGATGGTATTATGTTCTTAAATAAGATCCCTAAATTTCACTGTGGTCCAATTAAGGGCTAGAAACCTTTTTGCTGTTAATTAGAGACAATTTGAAATCCCAATTACTCACTTAGAGAAGAAATAAACAAGATTTCATTGTTGTTAAACAAACACAAAAGTACAAAAGCCAGAAAAGCAAATGGTCAACAATATTTATCTTATGCTCTAATGAGTAGAATTAAGTTGCTGTAAATATGAATTAACAGGCAAACTGTGGTCATACACACCTCTAGCTGCATATTAAATGGCAGAGACATCAAAACTAGATCCTGCTGGTTAATAAGTTATAAAAACAGATCAATAAAAAAAGAGCTACAGACAAAAGATCTATTTGCTGACTGCTACATATAGAAATAACTTGTACCTCATTAGTGAAGAAAGAAAACGGGATCTTGGGGTATACGTTTAGAAGGATAGAGTACTGATACTTACACGTCAATAACAAGTGTTCGATGTTGCAACTGCACCACTGTCACCTTTGTGAAAAATGTCAGGGAGATTTGCAGCCATCATCCTCTAATTTGAGAACTAAAGTTCCTGTTTCATCTAAGTGGTAGAGGAAAACCACTTGGTAGTCTAACGAGAAGAGGCTGTTGTCTTAAACAAAATTGATGGCACAGTGGCTCAGTGCTTGCCACTGCTGCCTCAGAACACCAGAGACCTAGGTTTGATTCCAGCCTTGGATTACTGTCTGGATCAGTGCAGTCATTGTTTTTACCTCTTTGGATTACTGTCTGTCTAGAGTTTACACATTCTCCCGTCTCTCTTTGGGTTTCCACCGGTTGCTCCAGTTTTCTCAAAAATGTGCAGATTAGATGGATGAGCCAGGTAAATGTGGGATTCTGGGATAGGGTGATGGGTTTGAGTTTGTGTGGCTTCGGCTCGGATGCTGTTTGGCAGGTCAGTGCGGACTCACTGGGCTGAATGGCCTCTCTCCAAATTGTTCAGATTCTAGGATTCTAAGATGTAGTTTATTCTCCAACAGCAATCGGATAGAAGCAAAATTGGTATAATAGACATTGTTACATGCCTATGAAGGAGATGTCCTTTGAGATCCAAAGCCATTCTCCTATCCAAGTCCATATGACATCATCACGTTGTGCAGTGCTTAATGCACTCCTCAGCATTAACCCCTTCAGTGTCTAACATCTTATACACTATCTCTCCTCAAGTGTTTATCCATTATTAATCCTTATATATTGATATAATTAAATTTACCAATACTCAATCTCTATCCACGTGTTTGGCATTACAAGTGATCCAATGGTTTTGCTACTTTACTGAAGAGCACTTTGGAAAATAGCTAAGTCTTTGGTTTGAAGACTGTTGATCTTGATTCAATTCATGACAGTAAGAAGACTATAAAGTTCCTGTCAACTTTAAGCTTTCCTGCTGAAAAGACATCTGCTCTATTACCTTATCTGTGGGAACTTTAATCTCATGAATTTCCTTTGCAGAGGACATGTTTCTGGCTGAACCAGGCAATTGCTCATAGCAGAGTCTGGAGGATATTCAATTACCCGAATTTCCTTCACAGAGGATGGGTGCCCTGTTGAAACAGGAACCTTTTTATGAAATCCTAGACCTCTGAACCAGGCCATTTTCTGTTTTTGCAAGCATCCTGGACCTTTGAGCTAGGCAATTTCTTTTTGAATGCATTCTGAATCTGTGAACGTTTATCTTCCCACTTTTCATGGTGGCATATGCAACTTATCTTCAATCCACGTGAGTAAACCTTTATTCTTTATAATATAGTGCAGAAGTAGCAAGAATACAGCTGGGCAGCAGAGGAAAAGCAAGATTGGCATTGGGAATAAAAGCAGCATGTTGATGGTGAGAACAAAGTGGGGGGGTCAATGGGGAACTGCGAGACCAGCAGTAGAGGTAAAAGTGGCACTGAGACAGCGAAAACACAGTGAGAGCAGTGGAAAATAGCAAGTCCAGCATCAAGTAATCTGATTTCCTGTGATAAGGTTGCTCTTCTCTTGTAGGGTTGAACTATGATGCTTCTGGACCTCTATGTAATTAGATCAATATATAAGGATTAATAATGGAGAAACACTTGTGGAGAGATAGTGTATAAGATGTTAGTCAGATCTTCTATAATAAATCTGACAATAACAACAATTTGTCGCTAATTTTGTCTCTTATGAACTCTGATTTCAAGGCTCCATAAGTTACATTTTTCCATTATCAGTAAGGGTTATTAACAAATTTTACTGAATGCTCAACTCTTCTGTTAAGTCTTGCTCTTTCAGAAAATATATTCATCCTACAGTTAAAATAATTGTCAAAGTTTGAAAAACTTCTTCAAAAGTACCTATTTTTCTTGTACGTATAGTTTAATGACAACATCATCAGCTTTGTTCCACTTGAATACAGGGTGGTATAGTGGCTCAGTAGTTAGCACTGCTGCTTCACAGCACCAGGGACCTGGATTTAATTCCAACCTTGGGTAACTGTCTGTGTGGAGTTTGCACATTCGTCCTGTGTCTATATGGATTTCTTCCCACTATCCAAAGATGTGCAGGTTAGGTGAATTGGCCATGCTAAATTGCCCATAGTGTTCAGGGATGTATAGGCTAGATACATTAGTAAGGGGGAAATATGGGGGAATGGGTCTGGATGGGTTACTCTTTAGAGGGTTGGTGTGGACTTATTGGGTCAAATGGCCATTTTTCACACTGTAGGGATTCTAAACTCTAAAAGTGAACATAGAACATTACAGTGCAGTACAGGCCCTTTGGCCCTCGATGTTGCACTGCCCTGTGAAACCAATCTGAAGCCCATCTAACCTGAGTGCGTTTGCTCGTTCAGATTCTGATTTAGTATCTAGTTTGGAAACAATTCTGTATCTTAAGAACTACCTTTTCTGAGGTGTGCAATCTATATTCTATTTGTCCCAACTCTAAAATTTCCAGGATTTACCAAATGAATTATGCTTTTTATAGTTCAAAAGGATGAATCTTATTCTCTTTAATGTATTTCACTAGTTGATTTGTGTTGTCTGCAGTGCAGTGGATGATGCTGTTGATTTCTAATTGTTTTTTACCCTGGATGAGTCTCACTGTCTATGTTCTTAACAAGTTTGTCCTGCTTTGGCTAAGGTATAAATAGCTGATCTCTAACTTTCCTCTGTAGCCTCAGTAATCTTCTTACATTCTTTTCCATTAGCTTTTGCCTGCCTCAGCTTCTAAAGTGCCCCATAATTATTTTAATTGGGACTTTGTGATGTTCTTGCTGCTGCAACCTTATTTTTAATTTACTTCTGTGACTCTTAATTTCCCTTACTGTAGCCATGCCTCATGGTAGTCACATGCAATGGTGGCAGTGCTCACTTTGCGCTGTAAGAACTTTCTTATAGTTTTCTCAGCCTATATTTTTATATACTTTTCTTCTTGTCCACCAGGGATTTGAACTTTACTCACGCAGCCACTGGTGTTTGTTTGCTCACCAAATGAACCTTGTCTCAGGTCTGCCTCTACTGTTATTCAGCATCTATGCAATCTGTTTGAAGTGTGACAAGTATGACTATTTCCGTATATGATCTCACTCACACTGTCTCATACCAAGTCTGAAATGCATTTTTCCATTGTTTTTGGATTTTGGCTTGTTGAATCTTACCATCAGTTACTCTTCTGCAGTTGTTTTTGAATATGCAGCTTTCCCAACTGCAGACTGTCTGGACAACTAGCCTTCTTAAAGCTATGTCTGGAGATTACTTTAAAGCTCACTCGAATCCGTGCCACTGTTCATCAAATTACATGGGCAGTCAAAATAAATCTGTATCGTTTCTCACTATATGATGGCTCATCGTCTCTGACATTAGATTAGCTTCCATACAGTATGGAAACGGGCCTAACAAGTCTACACCGACTCTTTGAAGAGTAACCCACCCAGACATATCCCCTCCCCTATATTTACCCCTGATTAATGCACTGAACACTATGGGCAATTTAGCATGACCACTTTACCTAACTGGCACTTTTTTTGGATTTTGGGAGGAAACTCACGCAGACACAAGGAGAATGTGCAAACTCCACACAGACAGTCACCCGAGATAGGAATTGAACCCAAGTCCCTGATGCTGTGAGGCAGTAATGCTAACCACTGAGCCACCATGCCACTTGATGGAAACTATATCACGTAGATTTTCTGCCACCATCCTTCTTTAAGGTTTGAATCTGAAGGGTTGCCTGTTCTGGTGTGGTAGAGAAAAAAACACATGGTCAGTTGCAATAAGGGGATCTTGCCTTAAACAAGATGTAATTTATTGACCAATAGCCATCATGTTCACGTTACATTGCTATTATAGATATTGTTGTTAAAACTGAGGGAGTCTTATTTGATAGAATCATAGGAGAAAGTGAGGACTGCAGATGCTGGAGATCAGAGTCAAAAAGTGTGGCGCTGGAAAATAACAGCCCATCAGGCAGTATACAAGGATCAGGAAAGTCGACGTTTCGGGAATAAGCACCTCATCAGGAAAACCATTCCTGATGAAGGGATTATGCCCGAACCGTCGACGCTCCTGCTCCTCGGATGCTGCCTGACCTGCTGTGCTTTTCCAGTGCCACACTCATAGAATCATAGACTCCCTACAGTGTAGAAGCAGGCCATTTGGCCCACCAAGTCCACCCAGACCCTCTGAGGAGCATCCCAACCAGACCCATCGCCCATCCTATTCCTGTCACTCCATATTTCCCACGGCTAATCCACTTAACCTGCATATTCCTGGATACTATGGGCACTTAGCATGGCCAATCCACCTAATCTGCACATCTTTAGACTTGATACGTCCATTTCTTTGGAGATCCAGAATTGTTCTCCTGCCCAAGTCTGCATAATATCACTATATGCCATTGTGAGCACAACTCAGACTGAATCCTTTCAAATCCTAACACTTTTTACAGCAATAAGTTTCTTCAGAGACCTGGTCTGGTCCCCATCAGGGCTATTGCATACAATGCTGGTTAGCCATAATAAAGTCACCACACCTTTGTCTTAAACAATAGATCACAAAGCAATGATAATTGGGATAATCACCATAGTCATCAAGAGAAATAAGAGCAAGTAGAAATGCTTCAGCTGAATCATAACGTATGGAAAAAAAAGGACAAAGACTTGCATTTGGACAATTGCTGATCCATCCCAGATCAGCAAGAAGGTTGAAGGTCAAAGAGTTGCAAGAAAATTGGCTGAGTCTTATAAAGGGTCCTGTTACATTTTTTCTTCCTCCCCTCAAGTAGTGTTGACTCTTTAAATAATTATGAAAAAATACTATATCATCTTTTGATTCACATGTCTATTGTTTTTTAAAATGATTTGCTTCAAATTTCTGTCTGGTGGGCTTCTCTGGTGTCTACTACATCTAAGGTACTAAGTGATCATTTTTCTCATGCAACTCTGAGTTGGCTGCTTCTTTTTCCATTATGAGGGCGGACAATACAACTCAACCTGATTCTGCCCTCACCTGACTTTCTTTAACAATCTTTTCAACATTGTTGGAAAGTGATCATTCAACAGAAAAGGAAATTTTGACCACTTATCATGCTTGAGCTCAAGGTCCTGAAGGAGAAAGTGAGGTCTGCAGATGCTGGAGATCAGAGCTGGAAATGTGTTGCTGGAAAAGCGCAGCAGGTCAGGCAGCATCCAGGGAACATCGATTCTCCTGTTCCCTGGATGCTGCCTGACCTGCTGCGCTTTTCCAGCAACACATTTCCAGCTCAAGGTCCTGAAGATAGCTTCAGGAATTCCCAGTAACAACCAGCTGACGCCACCTACCAATGCAACAGAGACCAGGAATACAAACTCAATAAATTTCTGTGTGATATAAATGAATTTATTTTCAACTAAGGCTGAGTTAAAAAAAAGGCTCAGTTCCAACATCTGTGTCTAGATTAGAGTGGTGCTGGAAAAGCACAGCAGGTCAGGCAGCATCCGAGGAGCAGGAAAATCGTCATTTCGGCAAAAGCCCTTCATCAGGAATAGAGCCTCTATTCCTAATGAAGGACTTTAGCATGAAACCTCGATTTTCCTGCTCCTTGGATGCTGCCTGACCTGCTGTGCTTTTCCAGCACCACTCTAATCTAGAC
>NC_057718.1:75637191-75677705 GCF_004010195.1 Chiloscyllium plagiosum | reverse complement strand
AGAACTAGAGGGCATAGGTTTAGGGTGAGAGGGGAAAGATATAAAAGAGACCTAAGGGACAACTTTTTCACGCAGAGGGTGGTATGTGTATAGAATGAGCTGCCAGGGGAAGTGGTGGAGGCTGGTACAATTGCAACACTTAAGAGGCATTTGGATGGGTATATGAATAGGAAGGGTTTGGAGGGATATGGGCCGGGTGCTGGCAGGTGGGACTAGATTGGGTTGGGATATCTGGTCGGCATGGNNNNTACAATTGCAACATTTAAAAGGCATCTGAATGGGCATATGAATAGAAAGGGTTTGGAGGGATATGGGCCGGGTGCTGGCAGGTGGGACTAGATTGGGTTGGGATATCTGGTCGGCATGGTTGGGTTGGACCGAAGGGTCTGTTTCCATGCTGTACATCTCTATGACTCTATAACTATGACAGCGAAGTTGAACATTACTTTCTAAAGCTTTTACACAGGTTATGTAATGTGTCAGCTATAGCTCAGTTGTAGTACTCAATGCCTGTAAATCATAGGTTATGAGTGAACGTCTTCTTCTAGAGACTTCTATACATAGTCTGGTTGTCACTGCCAGAACAGTCCAGTCAGCCACTTAGGTGGGCACTGGTAGGCCTTTCCATCCTATTGTAGCACCAGCACAGGTAACTGTCCCCAATGCATTCACCTGGTGTAATGGTTGGAGTTGAGTGAGGGCATATGGGGTTTGGTGGGTCACTGGCGAGGTCAAGCAGCTCGAATAAAAGGGCAGGGATGTGATTCTCAATAGGGTCCTTGTTTCCTGATGCCTGGTTCCTTGATCAGGCACTGAATGTATTTGAACAAGAGATTTTCCCCAAGAACCTGAAGGCAAATTTGATGGTTGGTTTCTCAGTTTTCCGGTGTTGCAACTTCCTGCTGCTGATTGATTGGTGGCTGGATGTAATCCTTGTTAAATGTCCATTTAAGGGCATCATTTGACATCAGAATGGGAAAGCAGTCCTTAAACCTTCCTTTCCTAGACTTAATTCGACCAGAGGCAGGAAGACGATAGAGTTCCAATCCATGATTAAATGCTTCTCTCTCCTGCCTCAAACTCACCTTGGCAAAGACCACTGACTTCTGCCATGAATATAGATTGGTTTTACAACCTCACAACATCCCAAAATGTGTCACATTTCAGAGTTTAGGTTAGGATTTGCTATGCAGGCAGATTCAAAGTGAGATTAGAAACTTACAGTGTGTGTATCTTAGTTTTCTTCAAACATTGAGCAAGAAAGTGGTTTACAAAATGAGGAGCAATTAAACGTCTCCAGCTCAGAAAAAGCAATGGAATGCATTGGAGGGAAGTGAGTAAAAACTCAATTTGAAGGTGCATTTTTCAACTTTTTAAATTTTAAATTAAAGCCATGATTAATTAGACAGATATTCTAGAGAGGAAGGTTCTCAAAACCCTCCTGTAGCATTGTTCCCCCTAACATCCCACTCCTTCACCCCAGCTACCATCCAAATGCCTTAAAGGAGGCTCCATTCAGCAGCTACATTGTTCCCTGACTCCTCTGGGGAACCTGGAGGCTCACTGGAAAATCCAATCTTAGGCCTTAATAGGGCTTTAGCAAAATCGATTGGCTATATACTGCCTGCTGCTGGGTGGCCCTATCTTACCCACTCACTAATAGCCTCTGGACAGGTTATTATTGGGAAAGTGGTAAACCAGTAAGTAGTTTGAGTTTATACTTTTGTTCCTACTCCCATCAGAGCCATGAAGTTCAACCATAATTACATTGGAATGAGAGAAATTGTCTGATTCCCAGGGTTGGCGAATGATGGATGAATAAAAGTCTAGATGTCACAGGCTAATAATTTAGTTAGAACATTTTGAACAAATTAGAACAGCAAGTAACAGAAAGTGTGTCAATTTCTATCTTGTAGATTCTGGACATTTCAAAATCTTACCGCAGGTTTCAGTTATTTTATATAAAAATATTTTTTTATAAAAACACTTTGTTCATTCTATTATCTTATGTTGGAAGAGAGGATAATCAGAGTTTTCTTTTTGTCAAAATTATCAATTATGTGCAACAAATTATCAGAGGTTTAGCTATAAACAAGAATCTATCCAGCTCTATGGAGACAGCAGCTGTCCTGCCTTCTGAACCATGATTATTTATGCATAATCAAGTCTCGCTAAAACCATTAGAGAAACTAATGCAATAAGCCTCTATTTTGTCAACAAGCATCACATCAACTGTGTTCTGCAAGCAATTAGTCAAGATAAATTAATATCATTTACCAAGTCCAACAGAAAGCCATTGTTTTACTCCATAATGAAGTAAAGTGAGCAACATTCACAGGTTTGACAGAATAAATCATGTTTAACTGAAACAAAAATAAGTAGCACAGAATTATTTACAGTCGCCAAACAAGAAGTAGCTCCAACAAAATATCAGGGACCAGTTATAGTGCAAATTTTACGTCAACATAAATTGGAAGTGCTTGTAACAATAAAATATTAACTTTGGAATGTTTTTCTTTATTTAGATGCAGTTTGTGACTCCACCATTGCAGGCAATCTCATGCTATCTGTACTTCATGTGGAATATAGGTACTGGTGAAAGCCATTCAATCGCTCCAGGGTGTTTTGCTGTTTATGGCCGATGTGTATCTATAGTCTGTATATCTACTTGGTGACAAATTCCTCAAATCCTTTCCTAATAAAAGATATTTCAGCCACAATCTTGAAAGTCTCAATTGATCTGGACGCATCAACTTTTTGGGGAAAAATATTCTCAAAATACATGCACCTTTGTGTGAATAAATTTTGCTGCTATCAACTCTGAACAGTGTAGCTCTAACATTTGGTTTACGACCTCTTGTTCTGTACTCCTCCCCCCCATAGGAAGTGGTTTCTCTCTATTCACTGTAATAAATTATCTCAGGCTCTCAAAAACAGTGCCTGATGACAAAGCAAATTGGAAAGAAGACCATTCATTGACAGCTCAGATACGTACACTGAGAAAAATGTGTACAAATTCTGGAAGGACCTGAATTTACCAGTCAACAATTAAAAAGTGATCACAGTTAAAAATCTAAGACCTTAAAGGCTCTCGGTACTTTCAAACTGTATAAGCTTTATTCTTTCAGTCTGTACAAAGAACTCCCTTTTTAATTTATTATCTCTGTGTTTGATCTTATAATTTTCTTATTGTTTCTGTATTGGTAGATAATAAAATTTGTCTTTCTTTCCCTCAAGAAAACTTCAATGATTTACCTGGATAGCATGCAAACCAATACTTTTCACTGTGTCTCAATACCTGTGACACTAATAAATGCAAGTCAAGTCAAATAAAATCATTTTGATTTTCTTAATTGCTTATTTAACGGAAATGGGGTTCCCAACTGTTAAAAGAAATAAAGATATTTGTTATGACTGACAAAGACAGGAGCCAAATAAACAGAGCCAAGAAGGTGGCAGATTTTGAGGAAATCTGCAAATTAAGTATCCTTCTCATCTTAAAGATCACCACATTGGGGCACAGCCCTTCAGGAAGGGCTGAAGAAGGGCTCATGCCCGCAACGTCGATTCTCCTGCTCCTTGGATGCTGCCTGACCTGCTGCGCTTTTCTAGTAACACATTTTCAGTCCTATTCTGCTTAATAGCATTCTTTTATTTTCCCCAGTTCCTGTGTAATATGTTGAGGCACTTACTGTTTTGTTTTGAATTCCAGAGGTTTGTGACAGTGAATTCCTTTGAAATTAAGGCAACATTTGACAAAATACTGTGTCAAGATACTTAACCAACAATTACCTATCCACTGGCACTCAGTTCGGGTTCTACCAAGCTAACTCCTCATCTAATTTTTGACTTGTTCCAAACAGGGATAAAGAAGCTGAACTCAATATGTGAGGTCAGAGTGACTGCCTTGACATCAAGGTAGCATTTGACAGAGTGTGGCATCAAAGAACCTTAGCAAAACTGGAGTCAATGAGAATCAAGAGGAATGCTCCCCATCTGCTAAAGCAAAGAAGATGACTCTGATTGTTGGAGGTCATTCGTCTTACTGGGACATCACTGTAGGAGCTCCTCACGGTAATGCTCTAGCCCAAACATCTTTACCAATGACCTGGCTTCCATAGTAAGGGTGCTGTTCATATATGACTGTACAATTTTAAGCATCATTTGTTGCTCCTCAGATATTGAATCAATCTGTTTCCATTAAGGAACAAGACATGGACAACAGGCTTGGACTAATCAGTGGCAGTTATTATACAGACCGCTGAACTGCCAGACAATGACCATTTGGGCAAAAGAGAATCTATCAATCTATCCTTAATAATTAACTGCATTATCATTGCTGAATCTTTCACTCTTAACATCCATTGCATGACCATTGACCAGAAACGTAACTGCATCAGCCATATAAATAATTTGGCTCCAAAAGCAGGCAAGAAGGTATGAATTCTGTGGTGAATAACTCATCTCCTGACTCCCCAATATCTGTCCTCCAACTGCAATGCATAAATCAGGAGTGTGATGAAATGTTCTCCATATGCCTGGACAGGTGCAGTTCCAACAACAGTCAACAAGCTCAACACGTCCAGGACAAAGTAAAGCCTTAATTAGCACTCCATCCAGCACCTTCAACAATGCACAGTGTCCTCCATTTACAAGATGCACTGTAGCAGCACACCAAAGCTGCAATCTCTACCATTTAGAATGTCAAGTGCAGCAGATGCAAAGGAACACCACCATCATCTCCAAGTTCCCCTTCAAGCCACATATCTTCCTGACTTGGAAATATATTGAGTTCCTTCACTGTCACTGGGTCAAAATCTTGGAACTTCCTTCCTAACAGCCCTGTAAAGTGTATGTACCTTGCATGTACTGCATTGGCTAAAGAAGGCAATGCAATACAATGTTTTCAAGGGCAATTAAATATGGGCAATAAATACTGGTCAAGAAAATGACACGTGCATCCTATGAATTAGTTAAAAAATAGAAAAAGAAACATCCTTGCAATTACTTAATGGACTATAAACATCACTCACAACTGGCAGCAGTAAGAATTCCAGATACAAAACAGCGAAATGAAGCAGCTTGTTGGAGCACCTGTGAGTACCATTGTCCACTTCACATCTAGAACTTCTCATCTTAGCTGTGCTGCTGTGGGAAGGCTGTCCAGGCAAAGGATTTAAACTCAAAGGAAGAATTAAGACCGTAGGAATTGCTAAAAAAAAATGCCAACTATCTTCATCTATTTTCGCTTTCTGTCATTCAGTTAGGTAGACAGTACAACAATAAATAATTCTAGCATAAATATATATCAATTAGTTTATAACAGACTCAGCTTTGAGATGAGGAAAATCCTGATGGTGATAATAGGTAAGTTCTAGAAATTGTAGGTCCAATTACCTGTTTCTCCCAATATCTCCCATACCCATGGTAATTTCTGAAGGCAACTACCTAACTTGCATTTGGATAAATTAATATGGATTCTACCACCTCCCCAGGCAACATTGTTCTTTGAAATATTTACTGGAGCAGACTGCCTCATACTGTGCACCAGAAGATGTTTTTACTGCACCATTCAGATCAAATTGATTTTACTGTGTAAATTGCTGTAAGTTTGAGCTGATAATAACAAGACAAAGGCAACTAAAGCACTGAGACTCCACACCTTTAATTATTCACTTTCTGCCAAGCAGAGATTAGTGGGCAATCAGCAACAATTATCACATGAAAACATGCACATGCTGTTAATTATTAAATTCATTTTCTAAGGTAAGTTAGTGCAATACTGCAGCAATTTAGATAGATAGAGATAGAGATGTACAGTATGGAAACAGACCCTCCAGTCCAACTTGTCCATGCTGACCAGATATCCTAGATAAATGTAGTTCCATTTAGCAGCATTTGGCCCACATTCATCTAAACTCTTCCTATTTATATACCCATCCAGATGCCTTTTAAATGTTATAATTGTACCAGTCTCCGCCACTTCCTCTGGCAGCTGATTCCATACATTCATCACCCTTTGTGTGAAAAGTTGCCCCTTAGGTCCCTTTAAAATCTTTCCCCTCTACCCTAAACCTATGCCCCCTTGTTCATGCAATTCATGTTGGGGCTAATCACAGGATAATGCATTTGCAAAGCCAGTCATGGAATAAAGTAAATCTTCCAGCATCTTGTGGTGAATTACATTTCACTGGATTTCTCCTCCTCACTAACTTGTGGAGAATTCACATATTAATAATAGTGTGCATTGCTCATTTTCCATGAAATCATAGCCCATTGTTTCCACAGATTAGTTGAGAATTTATCTCATTTGAATGCAAGTTTCTGTTGTCCTGGTCTAGTTTTCTTCAGGTGAAGTAGTTGTTCATGGTCCAAAGAATGTATATACCTCTCTTTCAGCAAGTGAAATAAGGGCTAAAAGGGTATTGGGAAGGAAATTGCATATTGTAGCTCCTGGAGACTTTAGACAAAAGAAGAGAAAATTCTTATACCGTTATAATGCTTCCTAACTCCTTTAAGTCACGCTATAAATAGAATACTGATCTTTCTTAAGTCATCGTCCATTGAAATATTTTGTACAATAGAATTAGCAAATCCAACATTTCATAATCAACTTACCTTTGTTCCCATTAATTTGGTGTGTTGCAAAAATGATAAAAAGTATTAATTCAATTTGCAAATGCATGCTTAATAAATGCATTTACTTATGCTGGATCCTTCACTTTCAGTAACGGAGCCTCTGATTCTTGGTAGTTTTAGATCTGGTGATGTTATTTCAATAGAAATTTCCAAAACATTTGTTGAAGGGGAAAATAATTGCAGCTGCAGGTCTCTGTCAACAGGATCAGAATGGCTCACACCAAACGACTTCCAAAGTAAGTAGTAGCTGAATCTCTTAAGGTTGGGTGGAGATGTGGATGGGATGGACTAAGCAATCTTCCTCCCTTCAAAATTGCCCTTGCCAAACTCAAGAAGGCCAATTTGGGATAAATCGTTCCTGAGCTCACAATTACAACAGGGTGACGAAAATGACAACGTGAAAATGAAGCACTCTCTGTTCAGGAAATAATCTGATCCTGACGATCAGTTGTAAATCTCTTTTACACGTCAGCTAGTGGGACCCTGCTCATCTTATTAGCAGCATTTGCCAGAGGCAGCTTTTAGTTCCCAGCTACTTCAATTTCCGAATCGCTCCCAATTACAGATTCAACTGAGCAACTCAAAATGCTTCAGACTTCTTGTGTTTTAGAACTTGTGGCAGAGAGTGCACTAGAGCCAGATCCCAGTTCTTCAGATGTTAACTGATCTTCTTTGATATTTGGGTACTTCAGTTAGATTTATTCACAGTGGCAGTTCAAAGTGATGGTTACCAGAAAGCGGTTACTCCATTCATAACAAGCCACTGATGCTGGCTTGTTTGTCTGTAGTTTTTATCTGAACTGATAAAGTGGGACATTTATTCCAGTCTCTTTACCTTGTCTTTATATAAATCAAGGTACTGTGTTACATTTAACAAAATGCATAGAAGACCTGATAATTTAGTGGGTGAGTGAACAATACTCTGTGGCACTGTATAACACACATCAGGAGGAGCAAAATTGGGTCTTTTGTTTGTGCTTGGTTAATTGATATCACCCAGGGCAACAGCGAAACACTGTGATTTTCTCAAGCATGGAGGGATGAGCTAAAAATAACATCAAGATATTACACAAAATACACAGCGTGGTAAAGAGAGATTTGCATTTATATAGTACCTTTTATGATGTCAGGACACCTTGAGTTACTTGATAGCCAATGAAATGCATTTGAAGCATAATCAGTTAGAGCATGAGAAACATAGCAACCATTTTCTGCAGAAGTAGGTCCCACAAACACGAGTCTGATTGTGGTTAGAAAATGTGTTTTAGCGAAGTGGGCTGAGGAAAAATATTGGCTGGAACATTTGGAAATTCCCCTTGCTCTTCTTGAAAATAGTGCCATGAAATCTTTTAATTTACCCAAGAGGATTGATGGGACAAATTTGATTTGGACTTCTGCTTCTAACTCCTGAGTTAATGGAGGATTGATAATTCCCTCCACATTGTGGAAAAGCTTATCATTTTGCAGCTGTATTCAAGGACTGCTACTAAATGCAGGATTGTTCCCTGACATGAATCACAATTCACAAAGACCTGAGGATAAAACTGGAGAAACAAAGATAAATGAAGAGAATTAATGACTGCTTCTTAGAACATACTGACAGTGAGAAGCTCTGATTAATGTGTTACACATCAAGATGTATGTATTTGATTAGCATGTACCTAATGGTGTAATCAAGAGAGGAAGTAATCTGTGAATGTGCTGTGATACTACTTCATTTATTGGTTAATTAAATATTGGGAAAAATCTTATAGGGGTCTGAATGACACGATCTATGATGAGATTTGAGGCAGAATTGCATGTGAAGTCCAACAAAGGCTGTCTTGAAATCGATAGCAACTTTAAAATACCAGCAACAAATACAATGGCTTGCCATCCTGGATCCTGAAGAAAATGTTAACCGTTTGGCTGAGGCTTGGCTTTGTTTTTGGGTTTTGCTGTGGGCTGACTGAGAGACCCTCTGTTCAGGATATGGCCTGAGTGAGGCTGTGCAATTGCCTTCAGTCAAGCTGTGCTCCCCAAGCTCAGTCGGACTTGCAAAGATGTCCATTCCATTGGAATACCCTGTACCTCATATGCTCCACTTGCTGCATTTTTCATTGATAAAGCCAGTTGTAGTGCCTGTTGAATTCCAGTTGGATTTCAACCAGTAGGTATTTTTGCATGGTTGCATCATTGATCTTGAACACCAAATGGCTTCTCAGCATCACATTAAGGTTTAAACCAAAGTCACTTGCTTCTGCGAGTCATCTTAACCTTGTTAAAAATCCTGATATGGATTCCCCTCGTCATTAAATTGCTGAGTAAAACTGATGGTATCTCAGTATTAGAGGAGGCTTCAGGTTGTAATATTTCTTGACTAAACCTGAGGGAAAGTTAGGCTCCTAATAACCAAAAAAGCTATGGGTTCACAAGCTGTCAGGAGAATTATTTGTTGCTTTTCAACTGCTCCAATGCCATTTGTTAGGAAAGAATAATGCATTCTTTCCACACATTGGGCTCAGTCTTTAACTGCAAGATCGATTGTGTCAAGTTTCCCAAAAAATAGCATTATGCCAGAAATGCTTACTCCAACGCAAAGATTGTTGCGAGCAAATTTCTTCAGGTGCATGCTTTTCTCTTGCCACTGCTGAACTGTCATAAAGATGAACAAATAGAAAGAGAGCTGCTTTGTCATCTTTGAAGAAGTTCAAAGTCCTGGGTCTTGTGGAAGGACATACAGACTGGTAAAGTTTTGTAAACAAAAGTATTCTTAATGTGATAGATGTGATTTGCTGTAGAGTATAGAATCTCATGTTTCTGTTTTTTTGTATACAGAAGTACTTAGGGATGAGAAATTCTTGTTTTTCCAAATGATCTGCATTTTAATTGTGATCGTTGTATATCTTTTGTAGCTTCCAAAGTTATAGTAGAGCAAAATAAGTTTAATCCCTCAAGGGCAAGTTGCAAATCCATTCATAATTTTCTTCTTATACTTTCCTTGCCTCATCTCCAGAATGCATTGCCTTATAGTAAACTGAGTTAGTACTAAAATCATCCATTGAGATCAAGGATGACTTTCTTGCAGTCCGGTTTGATCCATTCTGAGGTGGTTGATAAATCTAATTTACAATTAGTAGATTTGGTTACACATGGGGCAGGTGGTGTTTCAAGAACTCAGTAGATCAGGAATTTTGAAGTTGTATCCTCTATATTCAATACCTCAGTTTCCTGTCTAGACGCTGATGATGAAGTTTCTGTGATTATACCTCATTTATTTGTCAGTCAGCAGCATGGAACTCCAATGAGTTGGCAGGTATTTTTGACCTCTGCAGCAATGCTTTGAGGGTACCTCTAAAGCATTCCTGTTGTCCTGCTGGAAGTCTCATGCTGTACCTGACTTCTGAATAGACAGCTGCTTCATATGTCTGGTATTGAATGGCATGTCCTCCCAGTGAAGCTAGTTTCAAGTGATTAGTACCTTGACATGCGATACGTTGGCTTAGCAAAGAATGCTGCAGTTGGGACCACCTTTTCTGCAGTTGGATGTTAGAAGGTGTTATATATGAAGACATTGCTGATAGTGTGTCTGTAGTATTTGGAGCTACCCACTGTTGTCCAAATCTCTGATACATATAGGAGTGTGGGAATTGCTGTTCCCTGATAAACTATCACCTTGCTCAAATTCTCTTATTCCCCAATCAGCTGGCTGATTAGAAGTGAGAGTGAATTTTGTTTTTTTGTTTGCCCTTGTTGAGAGGTGCATCTCAGCATACAGAAAATGCCTGCATTATCCAGGATCATCTTGATCTTAATTGATAGGATAAGGTGGTGTGTTGTTGTTCAGAAGGAGGATATGCCGAAAACATTGAAAAACAAAAGGATAGATAAGTTGCCTGGGCCAGATGGGATATACCTAAGTTTACTACATGAAGTGAGGGAAGAGATTGCTGAGCCTTTGGCGATGATCTTTGCAGTGTCACTCCTATTCGTGAGTAATGTCCTGTGCATAATACAAAACTTAGGTTTGTGGTTTTCCCTGAACTATTGTTGCTCCTGCTGAACAGGAACTAACCAACTGCAATTCCAAGTACCTTTGAGCATGATGCAAAATGTGCTGGAATCATGGGCTTGTGCCTGACAGTTGTTGCTCTCCTCTCTTAATTTCCTTTGCTTATATATAATCCAGCAGATGATATTGCATTGTTACCTGTATTACATGCACTAACTGAAATGAACCAGAATTGCACACAATATTCCAAATTGGCCTAACCAATGTCCTGTACAAAACCTCCCAACTCTTGTACTCAATACTCTGACCAATAAAGGAAAGCATACCAAAAGCCGCCTTCACTATCCTATCTACCTGCAACTCCACTTTCAAGGAGATATAATCCAGCAGATGATATTGCTTGTTAACTGTATTACATGCACTAACTGAAATGAACCAGATTTGCACACAATATTCCAACACTGGCCTAACCAATGTCCTGTACAGCTGCAACAGAACCTCCCAACTCTTGTACTCAATACTCTGACCAATAAAGGAAAGCATACCAAAAGCCGCCTTCACTATCCTATCTACCTGCAACTCGCCTTGCTGAAGTCCATATAGATCACATCTACCGCTCTGCCCTCATCAATCTTCTTTGTTACTTCCTCAAAAAACTCAATCAAGTTTGTGAGACATGATTTCCCATGCACAAAACTATGTTGACTATCCTTAATCAGTGCTTGCCTTCCAAATACATGTACATCCTGTCCCTCAGGATTCCCTCCAACAACTTGCCTACCACTGATGTCAGGCCCACCAGTCTATAGATCCCTGACTTTGTAATATGCATTTTGCAAGATGTCACCATCTATTTCCCTACAGTCTATATCTTCCATATCCTTTTCCACAGTAAATACTGATGCAAAATACTCATTTAGTATTTCCCTCATTTTAATAGGCTGGGGCTGTATTCCCTGGAGCGTCAGAGGCTGAGGGGTTACCTTATAGAGGTATACAAAATTATGAGGGGCGTGGATAGGGTAAATAGGCAAAGTCTTTTCCCTGGGGTCAGGGAGTCCAGAACTAGAGAACATAGATTTAGGGTGAGAGGGGAAAGATGCAAAAGAGACGTACGGGGCAACTTTTTCACACAGTGTCGTACGTGTATGGAATGAGCTGCCAGAGGCTGTGGTGGAGGCTGGTACAATTGCAACATTTAGAAGGCATTTGGATGGGTATATGAATAGGAAGGGTTTGGAGGGATATGGGCCGGGTGCTGGCAGGTGGAACTAGATTGGGATGTGATATCTGGTCGGCATGGATGGGTTGGACCGAAGGGTCTGTTTCCATGCTGTACATCTCTATGACTCTATAACTGTGTGGCCAATTGGGCCTAACTCCACAGATGCCAATATGCCATCATTAAGTCACCCTCTATTTACATGTGGAGAGTCTTGACACTGATAAGTTCCCTCAGAGCCAGATCTCAGAGTAAACAGAACCTCTGATACTCCTGTTTATATCTGTCAGCCAGAGCTCCCTGATTAAATTTAGAAGCAGGCTAATCGGCCCATTAAGTCCACACTGACCTTCCGAAGAGCATCCTATCCAGACCCAGATCCCTTACCCTCCCGCTGTAATCCTGCATTTCTCAAGGCAAATCCACCTAGCCTGCACATCCTTGGACACAAGGAACAATTTAGCATGGCCAATCCATCCTATCCTGCACATCTTTGGATTGTGGGAGGAGCACCCAGACATAGGGAGAATGTGCAAATTCCACACAGACAGTTGCTTGAGGCTGGAATCAAACCCAGGTCCCTGGTGCTGTGAGAGAGCAGTGCTAACAACTGAGCCATCATGCCGCACATCTGATTGGACCAGATTAACAGCCCCAATCAGGGAACCCATTTTCAATGAGGTCCACCTGGCTGACTGTTATGAAGATGTGGGTGTACTGTATCTTTAAGTGAGTTAAAAACTTGTAGAACTACCTGACAGCACCAAGTGTTCTGAACAAGATATAATGTAACATGTGGTCCAGTAGCAAGTGTAGCTGTTTGCCTGGAAATGACAAAACAGATTCGAATTAGGCCAATCAGTTTAAATTATACCCCCCCCCAAAAATCTAAACTTCAAACAAGTTTGAATTGAGTATATTGATGATCTTAAAAGCCAATGACACAATCTGATATTTTGGGGGCATAAAACCGGGGAAAATTGAACAGTTGGAGGAGAACTCCCCTTTAGAATGAAGAATGCACCCGCCACATTCCAAAGATTTATGAAAAGAGTTGTGGCTGGGTTAACAAACTGTGCAGTTTGTTTGGATGAAGTAGTCATCTATAGTAAGTCTTGGAAAGATCACACGGTACAGTTGGTAAAGCTCTTTGTATGACTATGAGAAGCAAAATTGGTGATAAACTTAAATAAAACTGAATTTGCAAAAACAGAGGTGACCTTCTTGGGACATAACATCGGTCATGGAAGCTTGACCCCACGACCAACCTCGAAGAAAGAGATGCTTCAATTCTTAAGATTCAATGGATTCTATTGGAAGTTTATTTCAAGCTTCAACAGTGTAGTGGAACTGTTAACCGATTTGCTGAAGAAGAACACAAAGGTTCGGTGGACAGAGCCATGCCAGGAGGCATTCAACCATTTGAAAGCAATATTAACCACCAAACCAGTTTTAACCACACCAAACTTTTCAAAACTGTTTAAAGTCACCATCGACACTAGTGACATAGGAGTTGGAGCTATATTCCTACAGGAAAATGAGGATGGGATTGAACTGCCAGTTGGTCACTTTTCAAAGAAGATTAACATTCACCAAAAGAAATATTCCATGATTGAAAAGGAACTATTAAGTTTGATACTGGCCTTACAAGATTTTGATGTGTATGTCACTGAACAATGTGTCGGAGACGGTTGTGTACACAGATCACAATCTGCTTACATTCTTGGAACGCTCTAAAGACAAGAATATGAGACTATTTTATTGGAGTCTAATATTACAGACTGTTACTTTAAAAATTGTATACGTTGTGGGTCATAAGAATGTAATCGCGAATGCTTTATCACAGATTTAACTGATAAAGTTTAGATGAGATTTGTATTTATTTAATGGGAAGAAGTTAAGGTGATCTTATATTAAAGTTATCTACATGTTAGGGTAATGTGTTAAAAAAAAGAAAAAATGAAGCCATCTTAACATTATGATGGTTCATTTTTTCTTAAGGGGGAGGAATAAAGGTGTAGGTGTATTCTACCTTTAAGGGAGTTATAAGCTAGCAGAACTACCTGACAGCACCAAGTGTTCTGGGCAAGATATAATGTAACATGTGGTCCAGTAGCTAGTGTAGCTGGGTGCCTGGAAATGACAAAACAGATTTGAAATAGGCCAATCAGTTTAAAGTATACCCCCAAAAAATACCAACCTCCAATTAAGTTTGAATTTAGTATGTTGACAATCTTAAAGGCCAATGACACAATCCAACTCTTTGGTGGTATATGACTGGGAAAAATTGAACAGTTGGAGGAGAACTGCCAAACCAGTGAAGGCTGCAGACTGCCCAGAGAATAGTTCTCTTAAAGGTACGTGTATCAATCAGTGACCTTTGAAGCAGAAATCCTGAAGAAGAAGAAAAGAAGTTTCGACATCTGGCTGGTTTTGAAATTTGAATCTTTTTCCAGTAGATCTTAATCGGGGGTTTTATTGGACTAGTATTATAGAAGGGAAAGTAAAAGATAGATTAGAGGCAGGAGTTGTAAATTGTTGTTAGTTAATTATTCTCTGTTATACTTTAAGAAATAAAGTTGTTACTTTTACTTTAACTAGTTCTTGGCCACTCAAATTTTAACAGATTACCACACGGGATAAATCTTTTCAGCGTTGCTGGTTTAAATTAAGTAGGAGGGTTTACCCCAGGTCGTAGCACTGACCTCATTACAATCAGTACAAGCTTGCTCCAATATTTATGCCTTTACCAAGCAGTGAGGCAAAGTTCTCACCAGGCCATAGAGAATGCCAATTAAGGGGGATTATAGCTTGCTAAAAGCCTCACTAAAGCTACAATTTGCTTCATTAACATTCAGTTTCCTATCATAATGTGCCAAGCATGCTAGACATCAAGAATCCTTCACATGGAAGTCAGAGTGGGTGCCCGGTGAATGCAGCTTGCTGCTGGCTGCAAGCTGTGCCCCATGTTGGTCAGCACCAAACAGCATCTCAGGGCATTACCCATGGCACATGAGCATTGGCATCCAACATGTCGACCCCTCATAATCCTGAGAGCATTTCTCTGATCCATTTGCAGGACCCTTAGGAAGCATATTGCAGGATGCACCCGAAGTGAAAGGACACTTTGCGGGCAAGGACAGGCACCCAGCTTACTCGTTCAATCAGGCTGCATCTCAGAGCTACCAATATATGTGGCACGTACCTGAGAAGTCACTGTATCCTTGCCTTGCCTTGCGATGCCATGGCTTTTAGGTTGTTGGTTCTTTACCCAGAGCAAAGTCTATCACTACTGCTGTACTGAAATGTTCTATTCCACAGATATAGGGTGATTGCTTGTCATTAGGATCTATCCGGGTTGGGGAGAGATATGATGCTTTGCTGTACAGCACACCAAAACATCAAACTAACATCTACAGCATGTATAATGCTTGTAAGTAGAATATGTCAAACTACAAAATTAGAGAGGGCAATGATCATTCCTACAGGGCCATCATAAGCATTCAGGGGAGTTGCAATTGTGAACTGGGGAGCTGCAAACAAAATAGTCAGAGGTCTAGTCAGTCATGTTTAGGAACTGTTTGTCAAAGTCAGTTGGATGTCCAGGGCAAATACATTTCTGGCTGTTGATCGTTAGGGAGAGTGCAATTGGCCTGCAGGTTGGGGTGTGGAGGTGGGGGGAATCACTGCCAAAAGGAGAGAGGAAGTTATGATTGTGGGGAAAAGCAGAGGTATGTGCAGATATGGGGACAGAGACAGTGACAAGAGGGAATCTCAAGGTGCATGGAAAAGTAAGATGAACAGCATCAGAGGACATGGTAGTCTACAGAAGTTGGGGTTATTGGCAGTGACCATCTATGTAGTCTCTACAGGGGAGGCTAGGTGGAGGGTGGCATGAATACAGTATAATACTCAGGGGCAGGGAGGACAGTTGGGGACAATGTTCAATGTAGTAGATTTCAGTGTGAGGGAATGGAAACCTGTTGTCGAGGTAGTGGAAAATGGTACATGGAGGCTCTGGGAGGTGATCAGATGGACCCCAATGCTTACAATATTCACTGCAAACTATATTCCCTACCATTACTTGATGGTGTCTAGATGTGAAATGCAACAGAAAAATGGCTTATCCGATACCCAGGGTGCATGGAGCAAGAGTTAGTTTGATGGGTGAAAGTGCAGGATTTATGTCTGCTGACCATCAGGGCAAGAAAATGATGCATACACTTACAAACTCCATCTCCATTTCATTTCCAATCATTTTTTTGCCCATTTGCAACACATGGGGAGTGAACGTGCTAAGACTTCAAATACTAGTCAAGAGTGTTCGGTTCCATACCATTGATGCTTGCAATAATACCATCTTAATGAAGCAGAATTTAGCAGCAATGGTTTAAAAAGAGGAAATTGCTGGCCAAAAATGTCCCATCACTTCTGAAATTCTAACAGTATTGTGGGAAGAGGGGACCATCACTTCAGCATATGTCATGTCAGTACAACTTGATGGTATTAGGCAAGAATATTCAAAAGCTGATTGAGGGTAGATGTTCGCAGGTAAAGGGACGGCTGGAAAATTGAACGCCTTCAGAAATGAGATAATGAGAGTCCAGAGAAAGTATATTCCTGCTAAGATGAAAGAAAAGGCTGGTAGGCATAGGGAATGCTGGATAACTAAAGAAACTAAGGGTTTGGTTAAGAAAAAGAAGGAAGCATATGTCAGGTATGGACAGGATAGATCGAGTGAATCCTTAGAAGAGTATAAAGGCAGTAGGAGTATACTTAAGAGAGAAATCAGGAGGGCAAAAAGGGGACATGAGGTAGCTTTGGCAAATAGAGTTAAGGTGAATCCAAAGGGTTTTTGCAAATACATTAAGGACAAAAGGGTAACGAGGCAGAGAATAGGGCCCCTCAAAGATCAGCAAGACAGTCTTTGTGTGGAGCCACAGGAGATGGGGGAGATATTAACTGAGTATTTTGCATCAGTATTTACTGTGAAAAAGGACATGGAAGATGTAGAATGTAGGGAAATAGATGGCGGTATCTTGAAAACTGTCCATATTACAGAGGAGGAAGTGCTGGATGTCTTGAAATGCATAAAAGTGGATGAATCCCCAGGACCTGATCAGGTGTACCCAAGAACTCTGTGGGAAGCTCAGGAATTGATTGCTGGGCCTTTTACTGAGATATTTGTATCATCGATAGTCACAGGTGAGGTGCCGGAAGACTGGAGGTTGGCTAACGTGGTGCGTGTATGGGAAATCATGACTTACAAACTTGATTAAGTTTTTTGAAGAAGTAAAGAAGAGGATTGATGAGGGCAGAGTGGTAAATGTGATCTATATGGACTTCAGTAAGGTGCTCGACAAGGTTCCACATGGGAGACTGATTAGCAAGGTTAGATCTCACGGAATACAGGGAGAACTAGCCATTTGCATACAGAACTGGCTCAAAGGTAGAGGGTGGTGGCAGAGGGTTGTTTTTCAGACTGGAGGCCTGTGACCAGTGGAGTGCCGCAAGGATTGGTGCTGGGTCCACTACTTTTTGTCATTTATGTAAATGGTTTGGATGTGAGTATAAGAGATACAGTGAGTAAGTGTGCAGATGACACCAAAATTGTAGGTGGAGTGGACAGCGAAGAAGGTTACCTCAGATTACAACGGGATCTTGATCAGATGGGCCAATGGGCTGAGAAGTGGCAATTGGAGTTTAATTTAGATAAATGTGAGGCGCTGCATTTTGGGAAAGCAAATCTTAGCATGACTTATATACTTAATGTTAAGGTCCTAGGGCATGTTGCTGAACAAAAAGATCTTGGAGGGCAGGTTCATAGCTCCTTGAAAGTGGAGTTGCAGGTAGATAGGATAGTGAAGAAGGTGTTTGGTACGCTTTCCTATATTGGTCAGAGTATTGAGTATAGGAGTTGGAAGGTCATGTTGTGGCTGTGCAGGACATTGGTTAGGCCACTGTTGGAATATTGCATGCAATTCTGGTCTTCTTCCTATCGGAAAGATATTATGAAACTTGAAAGGGTTCAGAAAAGATTTACAAGGATGCTGCCAGGGTTGCAGGATTTGAGCTATAGGGAGAGGTTGAATAGGCTGGGGCTGTTTTCCCTGAAGCACCAGAGGCTGAGGGATACCCTTATAGAGGCTTATAAAATCATGAGGGGCATGGATAGGATAAATAGATAAAGTCTCTTCCCTGGGATGGGGGAGCCCAGAACTAGAGGGCATAGGTTTAGGGTGAGAGGGGAAAGATATAAAAGAGACTAAAAGGGCAACATTTTCATGCAGAAGGTGCTACGTGTATGGAATGAGCTGCCAGAGGAAGTGGTGGAGGCTAGACAATTGCAACATTTAAAAGTCATCTGGATGGGTATATGTATAGGAAGGGTTTGGAGGGATATTGGCCTGGTGCTAGCAGGTGGGACTAGATTGAGTTGGGATATCTGGTCGGCATGGACCAAAGGGTCTGTTTCTGCGCTGTACATCTCTATGACTATGACTATAACTAAGGACTCATACGAGCAATGAATACTTGAAGAATTAATATGGATCGAGGGTGGGAAAGGGATGGTATGCAGCAGCCACACCGTTTGATGTCGTGTGCTGGTCACTCAGCTGGAATCTATAAGGCCACCCATCAACCTCCAACCATGTACATGCTCTGACCATGGTTCTGCAACTTGGACTAGTGGGCTCTCCAGTACAGTCCAGACAGAATGTGTCACATATCCTCACATATGGTGCTTTGCACAGTTGGAACAGGCAGTGAGGCGATGTGATAGATATTAAGGAACTGTGGGAACAGGAGCATTCTTCTTTTAAGGACGAAGAGGACAATGGAGATGAGAAGGCCCTCATTGTGCATGACAGAGCTTTGGACACTCCAGGACCTGACTGACATCCAGTTCCATTGGGTCAGAGCTGGGTGCAGCAGACTATCATTGAAACGTAAAATAGTTGTTGGTCATGTCACCAGCATTTGGTTTGCATTTTGGGAGCAATACTGCAGCCTCCCTACATATTTCCCTTATGTTAGGCTTTGCTGGATGTAAATACAATCTCATTTTCGGATTGCTTGTCTGTGTATGATAATATTCCCCTACTGGACAATGACACGTTATGGGACTTCAGTAGGACAGAGCAGCAGTGAGGCTGTAAGGGAGGCTGTTTGGGTGGGATGTAGCAAAGGACAGGTCAACTCCGTCGCCTAGTAGTTAAAAAACAAGTATGGTGTGAGGGTGTGGTTCTATTTGTGAAGGAGCATCATCCATGCTAGTTATGGTTTTGTGGCTGAAAGGCAATACCAGATTGCTGATGTTAATCCAGATATACAGTGGCCTTTTAAAGATGACAATGGTGCCAGGAATACCAATCTTTCAGTGGTTATCCATTAAGTGGCAAGTTGTTTCAGAACTGTTGCATGGTAAGATGTGGGCCATATTGAATGAGAGAGCCACTATGGGGTGGTGGTAGTAGGTAGTTAATGAGGTGTGTTGAGCAAAATATAATGGGAAATCTTGCTAGGCCATGTGACAAGAAACCTCTCCAAACAACTCAGAAATTAGCCAAAACATTCAGCCTTTAATCTTACCCAAATAAATATATAGAGAATCAAAAAATAAATATCAAGGGGAATAACTAGAAAATACTCCCTTTCGAGCTTATAAGTAGACTCTGCTGAACGTATCTATTAATAAGTCTTGGAACTTAGCTAAGCATTCATAATGATGCTATCTGGTAATTGTAAAAATAGAGACCGATTACCAGACAACTTTTTTTCCAAAAACAAAAACAGAAATTGCTGGTAAAGCTAAGCAGGTCTGGCAGCATCTGTGGACAAAGATCAGAGTTCTACCCTCAGAGAGTAAACTCTGACTTCTCTCCATAGAGAAAGCTGGCAGACCTGCTGAGCTTTTCCAGTAACTTCTGTTTTTGTTTCTGATTTATAGTATCCACAGTTCTTTCAGTTTATATTGTTTTCCCAGAGTAAAGTCTTTGATTAAGTGGATTCTTCCTGACTGAAGGAACTACTTTGTTAGTTATTTGTTACATTCTCTTGCAAATCATAGAATATAGCATTAAAGCTTTTGGTTCATCACTTGAAATATGTATTCCTCATTACCAGCAAACTTTCACTGTTCAAGTATTTATCTAATTTTCTCTTCAGTGTTACTGGTGAATCTATTTCTACTGTCATTTTAGGAAGTATACTTCAGATCATAAAAAGTGCACTGTAATTTTCATAATTCTCTGCCTTTGGTTACCAAGCAACCTGCCAGCAAAATGGTTTTGCCTTGTCTACCCTCTTACAACCTATCAGCATTTTGAATCTGTCCCTTTTAACCATCTCTGCTTTAAAGAGAACAAACCAAATTTCACAATCGTAGACCCCAATCCCTGCAAGTGGTTATGTTGGAACGAATGAGATGAAAGAAGATAAATGTCATCCAATGTCATTGCCCAATGTCAACGTTATGTGAATCTCTGAAAGTATAATAGCCATGGTCTAATGGAATGCAGACTACGTTCAAAGGGCCAAAATGCTTCTACTTGTCTTTATGTTCCTATTGGCTTCAGAATTCTTTGGAATGTCTTGAAGGCATCAAATACAATGTATCAACATTTTCCTTTCCTCTTTTCCTCTCTCTTTCATGTACTCTCCTTTACTTCTCTTACTATCACTGAATGTCTCAACTTATCAGTACAATTATGGATAGAATTTTTATTTAAAATTATACAACTGCAGTAGAAGGGATGGCAGTGAACTAGAAACATAATCACTGCAGCAGTGAGCTTACCTGTGGCTGCTTAACTCACAGTCTGTGGTGAACTGAAAGTAGAAGTTACCATAACTTGAGAGGACCTTGGGTTACCCTCTCATTTGAGAAAGACAACTGGTGTGGAATTAACATAGGAGTCACCATGCTCCACATTGAGGATCGATCATGAGAAGATGGGAGCCTTCAAGGTGACCTCAGTTGGTATAGGAATTGAACCCACGTTGTTGGCAATGCTTTGTGGAGCCCTCAAGGAATAGTGCACACCAAGAGAAAGCAGTATTACATGACTAATGTGCACCTTGTCTACGCACAGACACACAAACTTTCCTATAGCTGTAAAAATAGGCAGGGTTATGAACAATGAACTTTATAAATTGGCAATGTTTTGAAATATGCCTTTAACTCAGAGTTGAACACACAATTCCAGATGAACATCTCAGATCTGAAATATGCCAGTTTAATCATGGTATCATCAGAAATAAACTCACACAGAAGACCATTGAAATGTAATTAACTTTGACCTGGAAGCAGTAAAGGGAAAGAAAAGCAATAATTAATTTGACACCTCTGGGTACTCTGTAATTATTTTTAACAACGTGTGAAATTCACTTTTAAGAATTTGATCTTTTAAAGACATTAATTAGAGTGCATGAGCAATTAGAAATGTTGGTCATTTGACCTATAGTTTCCTGACCAGGAACTATTACCAATAGAAAAGATGCTAATACATAGAATCCATGTGCCCACAGAATACAGCAAAGCAGACATCTACAAAAAGAAAAGAGGGCAGAAAACAAGAAAGGATGCACATGCAAAATCTGTTTTATCTGAAAGCTGCTGTGGAGACTCGGTTTGAAGTTGAAATTGGGACTATGCAGGTTCTGTAGACTGCTTATCAACACAATGAGGTAGTCTCTATTGTTTCTGTAATTCCATGTGTAAGTTCTAATCCACTTTGTGATTTTATTGTTAATGTATATGTTTATACTGATTCTGACTTGTTCACAAGAAGTGAGATATTGTCCAATTCTTTGTTCATTCAGGGTTGGTTAGTAAATTTGGTTATATTGGTCTACAGTTCCCAAGTTCATTGGAATTTTCTAGGGTTTGAATTAACAAGATTTCCCATTTACATTTTCCAGTTCAGTGAAAAGTCAATATGACTAGTTTTAAAGCTTAGGCATTTGTGGAAAGAGAAGATTTTTCTGATGGTGCTTTGTAACAGTTAACAAATATAGACTCAATGAAGCATGTATAGAATAATTAAAGATTGACTTTCATACAAGAACATTTGGATCCCTTCATACATTTCCCTATATATCACCATTTATAAAATACTCCGCATTTCTGTTTTTCATACTGAGAAGGCAAGAAGTCTGAAGAGTTGGTTAGTACCCAAGGCTCAAAGAGGAAAGGAAAGTTGTATTAGTGATAGAGTAACAACTAATCAGAATGAAACAATAAATCCAAGATAGATTGACTTAGAACAAGCAGAAATTATCAACAGAGAAAATAGATAGCAAGTTGAGAAAACTCAAAATAGTAGCAAAGAAATATAGAAGCCAGAACGAGGAGTAGGATATTTGGCCTTGAGACTGGTCCACCATTTAATCTGATCTTGACTGATCCTCTCTCTCACCACCACATTGCTTTCTCCCCACACCCTGTGATACATTTAATATCAAAAAATATATCTACTCCTTCCTTGAATATATTGAGTGACTTGGGATCTCCATAGCTTTCTGTGATAGATAATTCCAGAGGTTTACTAATTTTAGATTAGATTAGATTACTTACAGTGTGGAAACTGACCCGCCGAAACGCAACCCACCCAGACCCATTCCCCTACACCTAACACCACGGACAATTTAGCATGGCCAATTCACCTGACCTGCACATTTTTGGACTGTGGGAGGAAACCGGAGCACCCGGAGGAAACCCACGCAGACACGGGGAGAATGTGCAAACTCCACACAGTCAGTCGCCTGAGGCGCGAATTGAACCTGGGTCTCTGGCGTTCTGCCACCATGGCGCCCAAGATATTTTTCTTCATCTTCATCCTAAATGGTTTGCCCTGTACCTTGAGACTATGTTTTCTGATTCTAGATTTCTAAACCAGAGAAAACATCCTCTCTGCATCTATTTTATCTAGTCCTTTTAGAATTTTATATTTCCTTCAAATCCCCTCTCATCCTTCTAAACTCTGGTGAATACATGCCCAATTTCTCCTCATAGAACAGGTATACTAACCCTGATATCAACCTAGTGAACTTCCACTGCATTCCCTCTATGTTAAGTATATCCTTTCTTAGCTAGGGAGACCCAAATTGTATGCAATACCTCAGGTGTGATCTTATCACAGCCCTGTATAATTGCAATAAGATGTCAATACATCTGAACTCTGTTCTTTTTGCAATGGAGGCCAATATACCATTTGCCTTCCTAATTGCTTACTGCAGCTGCCTATCTACTTTCATTGACTTTCATACAAGAACACCCAGATCTCTTCATACATTTCCCAATATATTATTACTGTATTTCTGTTTTACATGCCAAAGTGTGTGTATAGTTTCACATTCTGTCACATTACATGCCAGATATAGTGCATTTGCCTACTCACTCAACTTGTCTATACTACTGCCTTCTTACATCCTCCTCACAACTTACAATCCCATCCAGTTTTGTGTCTTCAGTAAATCTGGAAATGTTACATTTAGTTCCCTCACCCAGGTAATTTATACAGATTATGTATAGTTGGAGCCTAAGCACTGACCTTGTGGTTCCCCATTAATCACTGCCTGTCACCTGGAGAAAGATCCATTTAATCCCACTCTGCTTCCTGTCCATCAACCAATTCTTGATTCACGCCAATATATTACCCTAATCCCATGTGCTTTTATAATAGCCTCTAGCATTTTCCCTATTACTGATTTTAAACTGACTAGTCTGTAATTCTGTTCTTTGTTCTCTCCCTCCCCTTCCCTTTTAAATAGTGGAGTTACAGTTGCCAGTCTCCAATTTGTAGAAACTACACCAGAGTGTATAGAATTTTGGAAGATGACCAGCAATGCATGCAATATTTCTTTAGCTCTCCAGGATGTAGATTATCAGGCCCTGGTGATTTATCAGCTTTTTAATTTAATTTAATAACTCGATTAATTTCCTCAGTACAATTTTCTTACTAATACTGATTTCCTTGAATTCCTCCATCTTACTAGACTATTGGTTCCCTAACATTTCTGTGAGGTTATTTGTGCCGTCTTGTGTGAAGACAGAATCAAAGTACGGTAAATTCTCGGTTTCCGCAGGTTCACAACTCACAAATTTGCTGACCAGCCAAAATGTAAGTAGCAACAAAATTCAACATTCGCAGTAATACTCATATCTGCAATTTTTAACCTATTTTTAATCTATATTTTTAATGGGCTCCACACTTGCGAATTTCATCATTCACAGTGGTTTCTCAGAAACAGAATCCTCATAGATATGAATGAAATGTATGTGTGCAAGTTTTCTGCCATTTCTTTATTCCCCAGTATAATATTCCCATCTCCTGACTTTAAGGAACTTAACTTTGTCTTTACTGATCTTTTTCTCTTTATTTGTCTTTAGAAGCTTTTGTAATCAGTTTTTATGGTTCATGTAAGTTTACTCTCATACTCTATATTTACCCAATTGATCAAACTTTTAATCCTCTTTTGCCAAATTCTAAAGTGCTTCCAATCTTCTGGCTTTTTTTATATAGCAATTGTAAATTTCTTCTCTTTGAATTTAATAAATATGCCTAATTTCTTTTATAAACCACGGATGAGCCACCTTTTCAGTTTTGATTTTGCACCAGGCAGAAATTAATAATTGTTGTAATGTATACATACATTCTTTAGATATGAATCGTGTTACAATGTAGAGACAGTCAGCTGAACCAAAGCAGTAAACTCAGTAAAACTAAGCCGTCGAAGGTCCCGAATAGTCACTCCAATGGTTCCTAACCAGAGTTTTCAATATACAATCCCAGATTTTATTAACCTCCAGACACCTGTTTTGTATCTTAAACAAAAGACTTAACGACTGATTAAATGTAAACTAGTATTAGCAAGAGAAAATTAAACAGCATTGTAAAAAGATCAGTTCAAAACAATTATTTCCAACCCCATTCACACAAAAGACAGAATGACAAACAAACAAAATGAAGGAATATATAAAATAAGAAAACTGGCCAGACTGCTTAAATGGCTTTCATGATGTGTTATTTCACAGGTATAAAAGTGGACTCCTTGTCTGGTTCTTTGAAATGTTGATCAGGGTCACCTTCACCCAGGCAAAAGCAGCAATATCCGTAACTCAGATATCCTCTTTTTGTGTTTTGGGAAGCTGATGTATCAGATTCAGCAGGGAACGTTCAAATCTTCATAAAAACTGAAAGAATTGCTGTAATCTCAGAATTACTACAATGCCATATGCAAGCAAGAGTAGAAATAATTAGATATACAGATGAATAAGTGTCTGGAACAATGGTGTAAGATGGAGAGATTCAGGTTCCCAGGACATTGGAATTGTTTCAGGGGAATGTTGGACTGGTACAAGCAGGGGGATTGCATCTGGGCAGGATTGTGAACAATGTCTATGGGGGATGGTTTGCTAGTGCTGTTGGGAAGAGTGGAAACTAGAATGACAGAGCGATGCGAACCTGAGCAGAAAGCAAAAAGATAAGAAGTAGAAGTGGAAGGTGAAAACAACAAATGGGGCCATGGTACAAAATAAAGCTAAAATGATTAAAACTAGCCTTTCACAAGAAAAGCTTTCACGATCAGATAGCTGAATTAGCAATGCAATAGATATAAATGGCGATGACAGAGTTGGGATTATGGAAACATTTCTGCAGGGTGACCAACAATATTAACTGAATATCCAAAGGTATCATTTGGGAATGACAAAGGGGGAAAAGAGGTGGGGTATTGTAGTTATTAAAGGAGTAAAGCAATAGAACAATGAGCAAGTATATTAGCTTAGAAAATCATGGTGTGAAATCTATGTGGATGGAGTTAAACACCAGGAGGCAGTAAACATTGTTGGGTATTGTGTATAGGCCCCCCAAACAGTATTGGAGATGAAAGGAAATGCATTAAACAAGAAATCAGAAACACAGGTAATAAGTACACAACTGTAATGATGAGCAACATTTCATAGACATCTAGATTGGACGAATCAAAATAGCAATGATATGAAACAGGAAGATTGTCTGGAATGTGAAGGTTAGGTTTATTTTAGACCAGAGCATTGAGGATCCATTCAGAAAAAAGTTCTGACTTGAATACTGTGAAATGAGAAATGCATAACTAACACTCTTCTTTTGTGGGATCCCTTGGGAACGAGTGACCAGAATATGTTAGAATTCTCCATTTAGATGGAGAATGGTCGATTCTGAAATTATGATCTTGAATCTTAAAAAAAAGGAACTATGAGGGTATGAGGTACAAATTTGCAATGCTAGATTGGGGAACCTTATTAAAGGGGTTGATTGTTTATAGGTAATAATTGTTAGAACCTTTACTGATTTTTTTCATTTTATTTTATAATCATTTTTGAATTATGAGCTATAAATGACTGATGGACTTTGGAACAGCTTGGGTTAAAAATAAATAAACAGGCCAAGCAAGCTTACTTTTTCTGTAACCAGGCTATAGTCCAACAGGTTTATTTGGAAATACAAGCTTTTGGAGTGCTGCTCTTTTGTCAGGTAACACTGACAAAGGATCAGTGCTCTGAAAGCTTGTACTTTCAAATAAACCTGTTGAACTATAACGTATAACTTATAGGGGTGGCATTGTGGCTCAGTCGTTAGCACTGCCTCCTCACAGTGCTAGGGACCCGGGTTCAATTCCCACCTTGGGTGACTGTCTGTGTGGAGTTTGCATGTTCTCCTGTGTCTGCATGGGTTTCCTCCCACAATCCAAAGATGTGCAGGTCAGGTGAATTGGCCATGCTAAAATTGCCCATAGTCAGGGGTAAATATAGTTTTGATTAGAGTGGTGCTGGAAAAGCACAGCAGGTCAGGCAGCATCTGAAGAGCAGGAAAATCGACTTTTCGGGCAAAAGCCTTTAATCAGGAATGAAGGCAGAGAGCCTCCGGGGTGGAGAGATAAATTGGAGGGGGAGTGGGGCTGGGGAGAAGGTAGCCAAGAGTACAATGTGGGGATGAAGGTGATAGGTCAGAGAGGAGGGTGGAGCGGGTAGTTGGGGAGGAAGATTGGCAGATAGGACAGGTCTTGAGGATGGTGTTGAGCTGGAAGGTTGGAACTGGGGTAAGGTGGGGCGAGGGGAAATGAGGAATCTGGTGAAGTCCACATTGATACCCTGGGGTTGAAGTGTTCCAAGGTGGAAGATGAGGTGTTCTTCCTCCAGGCATTGGATGGTGAGGGAGCGGCGGTAGAGGAGACCCAGGGCCTGCATGTCCTTGGCAGAGTGGGAGGGGGAGTTGAAATGTTGGGCCACAGGGCGGTAGGGTTGATTGGTACGGGTGTTCCAGAGATGTTCCCTAAAGCGCTCTATGAGGAGGCATCCAGTCTCCCCAATGTAGAGGAGACCGCATCGTGAGCAACGGATGCAATAAATGACATTGGTGGATATGCAGGTGAAACTTTAATGGATGTGGAAGGCTCCTTTAGGGCCTTGGATGGAGGTGAGGGGGGAGGTGTGGGTGCAGGTTTTGCAATTCCTGCGGTGGCAGGGGAAGATGCCAGGAGGCTTCCTCTCCCGACGTCCCCAACAGTACCCTTCCATTGACAATCTTATTCGTTTGGCTCAACTGGTCCTCAACCTTAACAACTTCTCCTTCGAATCCTCCCACTTTCTCCAGACAAAAGGGGTAGCCATGGGCACCCGTATAGGCCCCAGCTATACCTGTCTCTTTGTCGACTATGTAGAACAATCCATCTTCCTTAGTTACACCGGCACCACTCCCCACCTCTTCCTCTGCTACATTGATGACTGCATCGATGCCACCACGTGCTCCCGTGAGGAATTTGAGCAGTTCATCAACTTCACCAACACATTCCACCCTGATCTCAAATTCACCTGGATCATCTCTGACACCTCCCTCCCTACCTGGACCTCTACATCTCCATCAATGACAAGCGACTTGACACTGACATTTTTACAAACCTACTGACTCCCACAGCTACCTGGATTACCTCTTCCCACCCTACCTCCTGCAAAAATGCCATCCCATATTCCCAATTACTTCACCTCTGCCGTATCTGCTCCCAGGAGGATCCAGTTCCACCACAGAACACACCAGATGGCCTCCTTCTTTAAAGACCGCAATTTCCCTTCTCACATGGTTGAAGATGCCCTCCAACGCATCTCATCCACATCCCACACCTGTGCCCTCAAACGCCACCCCTCCAACCATAACAAGGACAGAATGGCCCTGGTCCTCACCTTCCACTCTACCAACCCTTGCATAAACCGCATCATCCGCCAACATTTCCAACAACTCTAAACAGACTGCACCACCAGGGATATATTTCCCTCCCCACCCCTTTCTGCTTTCTGCAAAGACCGTTCCCTCTGTGGCTACCTGGTCAGGTTCACACCCCCCCCAAAAACCCACCATCCCCTCCTGGCACCTTCCCCTGCCACCGCAGGAATTGCAAAACCTGCACCCACACCTCCTCCCAAACCTCCATCCAAGGCCCCAAAGGAGCTTTCCACGCCTATCAAAGTTTCACCTGCACATCCACCAATGTCATTTATTGTATCCGATGCTCCCGATGCGGTCTCCTCTACACTGGGGAGACCAGACGCCTTCTCGCAGAGCACTTTAGGGAACATCTCCGGGACACCCGCACCAATCAACCCCACCGCCCTGTGGCCCAACATTTCAACTCCCCCTCCCACTCTGCCGAGGACATGCAGGTCCTGCGCCTCCTCCACTGCCACTCTCTCACCACCTGACGCTTGGAAAAAGAACGCCTCATTTTCCGCCTTGGAACCCTTCAACCCCAGGATATCAATGTGGACTTCACCAGTTTCCTCATTTCCCCTCCCCTCACCTTACACCAGTTCCAACCTTCCAGCTTAGCACCATCTTCATGACCTGTCCTACCTACCAATCTTCCTTCCCACCTATCCGCTCCACCCTCCTCTCTGACCTATCACCTTCATCCCCACCTCCATCCACCTATTCTAGTCCTGGCTACCTCCTCCCCAGCCCCCTCCCCCTCTCCCATTTATCTCTTCACCCTGGAGGTTCCCTGCCTTCATTCCTGATGAAGGGCTTTTACCGGAAACGTCGATTTTCCTTCTCGTCGGATGCTGTTTGACATGCTGTGGTGTTCCAGCACCACTCTAATCTAGACTCTGATGTCCAGCATCTGCAGTCCTCACTTTTGCCTAGGGTAGGGATTGGGTCTCAGTGGGTTACTCTTTGGAGGGTTGGTGTGGACTTGTTGGGCTGAAGGGCCTATTTCCAGACTGTAGGGAATCTAATCTAAACCTGGTGTTGTGTGATTTTTAACTTTGTCCACTCCAGTTTAAAACTGACACCTCCACACTTAGTCTGTGAGGCCAAGCCTGAAGGTCGGAGGAAGAGTCGTTGGATACAAAATGTTAACTCTGATTTCTGTCCCCAGATGCTGCTAGATCTACTGAGCTTTTCCAGCAATTTCTAGTTCACATCTTCATGTATCTTAGCAGCATTCTAGAACCATCTTTTAGAAAACACAGTTAAATAAAATAACTTTAATTCTGGTTCTGCTCTGATACAGATCAACTCATGTTGAGGCTTCTGTCACCATTCAATACTGCCATCTAGTTGAATAGAAGCTCTTCTGAAGACTTACTGGAACCATCTTCCAGGTTCTGATCTTATTAGTAACCAACTTCTGCTATCTATTCAAATACAATACTCTTCCTGCGAGTTGCTGTGTCTTTTAATCTAGAGTCAGTCTGCAATTGACATTCAGCACTTGCAAACAGTTCCCCATGCTCATTGATCTCAATCTTGCCCAGATGCAACCGGTCCGGATGTCACGGGAACCTGAATCCCTCCGTCTTACCTTATGTTTCCATCCACATATTCATCTAGTCTATCTACACTTGTTACCATGTGGCATTGTAGCAATCCTGAGATTACTACTTTTGACGTCCGGCTTACTTTACATCTTAAATCCCTATATTCTGCCTGTAGGACTCTTTCTCTTTTTTTAACTTATGTTGCAGCTACCAAAACATACGTTGGTTGTTCACCCTCTCCCTTCAGAACACCCTGCAGCTACTCTGAGACACACTTGACCCCAACACTTGAAAGGCAACATATATCCTGGAGTCTCCAGTGCACTGCAGAAATGTCTGTCTGCTCCCCTTACTATTGAATCATCTGTCACTACAGTTGTGTCACCCTTCTTACAACCATAAGATCCCTAAGTGCAGAAAAAGGCTATTTGACCAATTAGGTCTGCACAGACTCTCCGAAGAGCATCCCACCCTATCCCCATAACCCTGCTTTGGGTTTTTACCATGACTAATTCACTTAACCTGCACATCCTTGGACACTACAGGGCAATTTTAGCATGGCCAATCCACCTGACTTGCACATCTTTCGACTTTGGGGGGAGGGGGTGTTGCAGAGAGATGGGCAGAGCACCGAGAGGAACCCATTTGCAGACACAGGGAAAACGTGCAAACTCACACAGTCAGTTAAAACTAGGGTTGACCCTGGGTTCCTGGTGCTGTGCGATAACAGTGGTAACCACAGTGCCAGCGTGCTGCCTACCTGTGCACCAGAATTATTCTGGTGCCATTGACTTGACCTGCTAATATTCCCTGGGAAGTTGACGCCAAAACATTATCTCTGTTAGAGAGAGAGGGATAGTCCTGGGGGTGTCTTGCACTGCCTGCTTTCCTTCCTCTAATCTTATGGTTACCCGCTCCATTCTGTTTGCTCAGTCTTTATTTGTGGTGTCACCAGTTCACGGAACATGTTATCCATTATAATCACAGCATTATGGACGTGTCAGAATGAGTCCACCCTTTGCTGCAGCTATGAAATGCAGTTAACCAGTAGCTGCAACAGGACACACTTTCAGCAATGTGGTCACTGGGGATACTGGAAGTGCCAATGACTTCCAACACAGTATAGGGGGAGCATATCATGAGTATGAACTTTGCTGTCATGACTTCCCATGAAGGATGAGTTACACCAGTAGATCTGATTTGATGAGGAAATGTGAGGCTCACTCAGAAAGAACTCTTAATTTTGGATTGATGAAGAATTTTTGCTTGGTATATAAATTTAGTGATGAGGCAATAGCGACGTACTGTGTAATGTGAGAAAATGACCTCAAATCTGAATTTGCTGATCAAATGTAGGGTCTCCTACAAAACAGTTGGTAGGGAGAGCTTTGGAGGTATACTGCAGAGCACTCATATTGCTTGAAAGAATTAAAGATTGCTGTACTTAATGCCTGTAAGTTGGTGCCAGAGGCCTGCAGGCTGAAATTTAGAAATCTGTGATAGAGAGAAGGATGTACTCTAAATGATAAAGTCCTGAACAATGGAGTTTACAACTCACAGAAATTCCCCTCCTCTCTGGCCTTGCACTGACAGGCTGAATCAGGTGATTGCAAGAGTAATTATTTTTATTCATGGGCAAAATGTCACTCATTCTTGTCCATTTATGCAAAGTAGTGAATTATTATTCTTAGAGACACAGATCAATAGTTACTGATGTTGTCAGGTGACATTAAGTGCACTCCAGGATGTTTGCTCAATAAAGACACACAGATGCTGGTTTTGATGGAAATTGTGCGTCTTTGTTTGTGTGGAGCTCATTTAAAATGTGACCTAATTACTGCAGTATACTTTGGTGGTGTTATAGATTTGTGATGAAATCCTCAATTTATATCCATTTTTTTGGACTCAGCAAGTCAGTAATCTATGACTGAGTAATATTTATGGAACTGTTAGTTTTATGAGTTGCTAGGTAGCAACATATAGTTCTACCCAGCAATAGAGGAGGGGCTTAGAGTCATGCAGCACAGATCAGACCCTTCTGCCCAACATGCACTTGCCGACCAGGTTTTCTAAATTCAACTAGTCCCATTTGCCCACATGCCTCTACACCTTTCCTATCCATGTATTAGTCCAAATGTCATTTAAATGTTGTAATTGTACTCGTCTCTAACACTTCTGACATCTTATTCTATACAGACACCACCTTCTGTGAGAAAAAGTTGCCCCTCAGGTCCCTTTAAAATTTTTCCTCTCTTATGCCTTGTAGTTCTGGACTCCCTTACCCTGGGGGAAAAAAAACCTTGGCTACTTACCTTTACCTATGCCCCTCATGATTTTATAAACTTCTATAAGGTCACCCCTCATCTCCTCTGTTCGAAGGAAAAGGTCCCAACCTCTCCTGCCCCTTCTTATAACTCAAACCTCCCAGGCTAATTGAAAGGTTGTCGATGGCTTACTCAGGACAGTTCAGGTGCCACTGAAGTTCAATGATTACAGGTAGTGAGTAGGAGAAAGAGACAGACAGACAGATCATGCAATGTTGAGAGAAAACAATGCGAAGACACCGTTACTGTGTCGGAGATTCTGTGAGGAGTCAACAGCAGCTGGATAGCTCTGCTGTTAGAACTCAGGGAAATGTCCTAGTAATTAATAGTCAGCTAAGTGTCAGAGTCAGGACACAGAAGAAATCCTGGGAAGCTGACGAAATAGAAGGGTCTCTCACTCTGTTGTTGAAAGCTATGAGTGGCTCAGAAAAAGCCTGCAAGTATTAATCCTCAGTAGACCTGACAGAGTTGGGAGTTCTGAAAAGTTTATAAGCAGCATTTGCTTGATGCAATTGAGCAGGATTGGTGCTTATGGAAGAACAGAGGGACAGAACTGGGTCAGTGAAGTACTGGAGGTTTGCCTGTGTATGAGTGTTGGAGTGGCCTTATGGAGGTTATGGGAACTTCCATAAGGGAGGTGATTGACCAGAACAGGAACATCACTGAGACATTCCATGATAGTTCTTAAAAAGTAGTTTCATCAAAAGTGAAGAATTGTGATCCTTAGGAAACTTAATGAGGTTTGATGACCCACTATATCATTAATATCTTGGGGAGTTGCTGAGAATTCCATGGGATCTGTTATTTGATGTGCATTGTGGGGTGTTCAGTTACTGTCTATTATGCATATTTACTACATATTAATTCTGAGTATTAGAAATAAGTTGTAGATATACTGCAGATTCCATTACTCTTGTAGCTAATATATAGAGTTTCAGTTCTTCAGCCAGCCTCACACAGGGCACCTCACACCTTCAATGCATTATCTGGGCCAACAAAGTTCACTTGAGAATGTAACTTTAAAAAAGTTATAGGATTTATATATGAAATAATTGAAACCAACATGCCCATTCTAAAAGATGAGAAACTTAACAAACAATCCAGGTCTTCTTCAATATATCATTTCAGTTACATCACACTGTAAGCGTTTACTATAAATTCTGTGCCTTACAATCTTATACCGCACAACCATCTGATAAAGGAGCAGCACTTTGAAAGTTAGTATTTCCAAATAAGCCTGTTGGACTATAACCTGGTGTTATGTGATTTTTAACTTTGTATACCCCAGTCCAACACTGGCATCTCCAAATCATAGAGTTTGTTTAAAACTGTGGAATCCTGTGGCTTTATTCTTTTAATTAAATGTCTCAAACTTTGTCTACTTTAAAAATTACAGGTCCTATTGTAACTGGTCAGATTGTAACATTAGCTTGGTGGTTTGGTTTGGGTTTGTACCAATTTTCATATCTTCAATGTACATTTTCCATGAGTAAATCTCTTGGCTGGGTGTCAGGCTTTGCCATCTTGCATATTTTGGGGAAAGCTTGCTGAGACTGTTAAAACTAAAGCTTTACGGGCAATGTTGAGGGACGTTTTTAATATTTAACCTATTTTTCTAATCAACCAGGTCAGAGATGTTATTACATATGTCTGAAGCAGGTGGTACTTGAACTTAGGCCTCCCATTCCAGAGGTGGGGACATTACCACTGTGCCACAAGGACTTAAAAAGTTCTCTGTAAATCTGATTGGACACATCTTTCGTAGAAACAATTTTTCAATGAGTCAGAAGCTCCACCTGTTAAGAGACATTGCAGCATAAGGCTGAGAAGAAAATATTGATGGCAATTGGAGCCAAGTTGAAATTGCCAAAATTAAAATTATAAGCGAAACATAAGCAAGATATGGCACGGCAAATAGCAATAGCACTTAATGCTAATGATTAAAGAAAGGAAAAGAATGCTTTGCAGGAAGTGAAGAAGTTGCATTCATTGGTGAAGCCTTACAGCTACAGGTGAAGATAAAAATGAAAATTTTGAAAGTCAACTGCTCTTCCTAGAGCAGAATTAAAGTTCAAATGCAATGAGAAGACAAAAGACAAAAGCAGATGTTGGGCTGGATCTTATCAGGGTCAGTGTGATATGGGCGATGGTGTGATTTGTGGCAGAATCAGATGAGAGGTATATTGAGGCTCAATGTTGGGAGCATCTTGTTCAACTTGTAAGCTTCTGAAAAGCGATTTTTCAATTAAGGGGAAATATTTGTTAAATATTTTGTTAATGGCCCAGGAAATTTAAGCAGGTACCTCATGCTGTTGAAAAACATATTGCATAGGATCAAACAGCATGATCCATAGAGTCCAGCTGCATGCAACCCTTGTCTACAGACACAGGCTTCTGGCATTTGCCAACTCTTCACAACCATCATGTCACCTTTCTAGTTCACAGGCAGAGCACTCTGGAAGCACAAATGTACAATGGAGGACACACATGCAGTTAGCATTAGGTGCTAACAGGAATACTTTGAGTGCTCAGACGTGGTCCCTGCCCACTGACTGCAACAGGGCAAAAAAAAGCTGTGGATGCTGAAAATCAAAGGCAAAAGTAGAAATTGCTGGAAACTCGAAACTTCAACTCTACTCTCTCCACAAATGCTGCCAGACCTACTGAGATTTCTCAGCAATTTCTGCATCTCAGGGCGGCTTGCTTGCTCTCCAGGCACTCACTCATTCACTCACTGATGTGCCTACTTGCGTGCTTGTAGCGTCCATATCTTCTTTTCTCTTGATATCCCAATTAGCAGTCATACAACCAGGCAGCTTGCCTTGCTGGTCAGCATTGCTTACTTTCTTTATGTCAGTGTGCTATGAACCTCACTGCACCATCTGCCAGCAACTTAAATGTCAAACACATCTGATGTGCAGACAGCTATGTCTCAAAATATCAGGGAGCGAGTCCACACTAAAGTTGATTGAGTCACCCATCAGTCAGAGGGCACACGTAGTAAGTCAAGGGCAGTCTCAGTTACCAGTTCAGGGGATTGACTACGATCAGTCATCTCCTTGGAATGTTCTCAGTCAGGAGGTTCATGCCTCTGAAGTCCAGGGAGTGGGCCACAGTCAGTCCTGTGACTCCATAGTGGAGAATGGGGCTAACACAGTCGGGGAGATGTACAGTCACCAATCAGGTGGTCTGGGCACTTTTGGTCTGGGCTGTCTGGTTGGATAACTCAAGGGGGTTGGCCATGGCCAGTTGATCAGATCCATAAGCAGAAACTACACAGTAAGGGGTGGTGGCAGGGGGAACTTGGGGGCCACTTATACAGGAAGAAGACTTAACAAGTTTTTCAATACAGGGACTGCAGGTTGGGAGGTAAGTGGGATGATAATTGTCAAGAGGATCAGAGTATCTGTGAAGATGGACACATTAAAGCATGGACAGCAAGTGGGTCATGCAGGAGAGTTTAGTCCCTCTAGAGCAGGCAAAAGTGAGTACTGCAGATGCTGGAGATTAGAGTCAAGATTAGAGTAGTGCTGGAAAAGCACAGCAGGTCAGGCAGCATCCGAGGAGCAGGAAAATTGACGTTTCAGGCAAAAGCCTGATGAAGGGTTTTCCTGCTCCTCAGATGCTGCCTGACCTACTGTGCTTTTCCAGCACTACTCTAATCTTGTCCCTCTGGAGCAGTCTAGTTTCAAGGAGGAAGTGTGAGGGCAGGATATGATCATACTTGTCATGTCACATCATATCCAAGGGCTGGGAGAGAAGGTGAGCAGACTCGCTGGATGTGGAGTGATCACTGTTTCCTTCCCTCATGCTGGAAATCAGAAGTGCGCATTGGGAAGGAAATGGCTGCAATCATACACAGAGTGGACAGTGTAAGTGACTCAACCTGTGAGGGAGGGGCTGCAGGAACAACAAAATAAAGGCTTTTAATGGGAAAGAAAAGTCTACACAGACCGATAATCTATATGGGTCACAGCCCTGTGGGACTCTAATTCTTGGCCATCCTAATGCATTGACATCTCTCCCCCAGGCATCACCAACACATTCACACCAATACTTATGGGCATTTTTCAGTTGGAAAAAATGGGATGTTGTAGGATGAGGGCCAATGATGTCAGCAGACAAGTGGTATATATACTAAACAGTTGAGAGGTTTGAGGGGTGTGGAGGTGTGGGAAGGATTATGGTGGAGGTGAGCAGATTTGCGGTGATGGAACTCAGAGAGAAAACAAGAGATATGAAAGGGGTAAGCAGACAAGTGGATTATTGATAGTAGACCAGGACAGAAGAAAAGCTGAATAAGGTACCTTAATTTCTCTGCCATCCTTATCCATTCTAACCTATCTCTGTCTGAACTGAATGCACTCCATGCTAACAGATCTAATCCTGACTGTGTCTTCAAGCCTGAAGATTCCTGAAGAAGGGCTCATGCCCGAAATGTCGATTCTCCTGCTCCTTGGATGCTGCCTGATTTGCTGCGCTTTTCCAGCAACACATTTTCAGCTGTGTCTTCAAGCCTGCCAATAAGGTTTGGTCAATACGCTCTTGTTTGGCATATTGACTTCTACATTGAGGCTGAATGCCAGCTGTCAAATACCTCCTTCTATCTCTCCCAGCCCGACTCCGCCATTGAGTATCAAGCCATTGTGTCCACAACAGTAACCAACCACTTTTCATCTAGGGATCTCCCACTGACAGCCTCCCAGCTGCTAGAACCCAACCCCTTAAAATGTGCTTTTCACCTTCTCCCCAAAGTCCACCATCAGGACTATCCAGCAGACCCATTGTTTCAGCATGTTCCTGCCCCACCCAACTTATTTCTTCCTACCTCAACTCAATTATTTCTCTCCCTTGTCCAGTCCTTTCTCACTTCAATCTGCAATTCTTCTTGCGCTTTACATCGGTTTCAAAATCATGGACACCAGTCGCCTCCTCTTCACCATGGACACCAGCCGCCTCCTCTTCACCATGGACACCAGCCCCCTCCTCTTCACCTATACACATCCGCTCCACATCAGGATGGTCTTTGGGCTCTCGGCTTCTTCCTGTAAAAAAGGCTTTAATCATCCCTATCCACCACCACCCTCCTCTGACTGGTTGAGCTCATCCTTACTTTGAAAACTTTTCTTGAACTTCTCTCATTTTCATCAGATCAAAAGTGTGGCCATGGATACCCATATGGGCCCTAATTGTGCCTGTCTCCTTGTGAGGTACCTGGAACATTCTTTGTTCCAGTCCTCTTCTGGCTCCCACCTGTAACCCTTTCTCTGGTACATTAGTGTTGCTCCCCTCTCTCTCATTTTGAATTGGAGAAGTTTATCTATTTCACTTACAATTTACACCCTGCTTTCATCTCTGACTCCTCCCTTCCTCAACACTTCTGTTTGCATTTTCTGGGGATAAACTGGCCACTGATCTCCATTACAAACCCACTGACTTCCATAGTTACCTCAACTATACATTGGACGCCATTTCCCTAGACCTGCGTTCACCCCTGAAACATTTGGATAACACTGACACCTATGTCAGATTCCTGCTCATCGACTACAGCTCTGCCTTCAATGCCATAATCCCCTCCACACTGATCTCAAAACTGAAACCTTGATCTTGGCTCTGCCCTCTGCAACTGCATCCTTAGCTTTCTGATCCACAGACTGCAATCAGTGAAGGTAGGCAATTCCACCTCTTCCACAATGACACTGGAGCCCCCCAAAGAATGCATTCTCAGCCCTCTACTGTACTCCCTGTACACCCATGATTCTGTTGCTAATTTCCAAACATACGCCATCTACAAGTTTGCTGATGACACCACTGTGGTAGGACTGATATCTAACAATGATGAGTCAGATTACATAAAGGAGGTAGAGGGCTTGGTGACATGGTGCAAAGTAAAAACTTTTCTCTCAATGTTGGTAAAACTAACGAACTGGCCATTGACTACAGAAAGAAAGGGAGAGAACACCCCCCCATCTGTATCAATGGAGTGTCAAGTTCCTTGGAGTAACGATAACCCACAATCTATCCTGGAGATCCCACGTTGATGTGACAGTTAAGGCCTAACAACACCTCTTGTTCCTCAGGCGGCTCAGGAAATTTGGCACATCCACTAACCTTTACAGATGCACATTTGAAAGCTTACTGTCTGGGTGCATAATGGCCTGCTATGGCAACCGCTCTGCCCAGAATGATAAGAAACTACAGAAGGATGTGTGCACAGACCATCACAGAAGCCAAGCACCCATCCATGGACTCCATTTACATTTCTTATTGTCATGGAAAGGCTGTGAACATCATCAAAGACCCTGCCTCCCAGGTAATGCTCTCCTATCCTTTTCTGTCAGGCAGAAGATACAAAAGCTTGAATATGTGCACCAGCAGGTTTAGGAACAGCTTCTTCAAATAATGTTGATCTTTTTAATGTTGTTCTTGCCTTGCACATGCCCTGTGCAGTGTAAACTGTATGCCTCACTCCATCCAGGTTTTTTTCACCTTATGATCTGTATGTCCTTGCTTACTATGAACTGCTGCACTGCTCGCAAACAAAGCTTTTCATTTACTTAGGTACACATGACAATAAATCAAATCAATCAATCAATTGTCATACCCTGCTTCCTGTAAGGGCCCCACCCCATCCTCCCACTTTCTCCATCTCTGTTGTATCTGTTCTGATGATGCCACTTCTGCATGGGGGCTCTCAGAAATGTCCACTTTTTTCCTCAACTAAGGATTCCCTGATGTTGATAGGGCAAATGTTGACAGTTGAGAGCAATCATGTTTGACTCATCTCCCGCACTTCTGCCCTCACCCCTTCTCTTCCTCCCACAGGAACGATAGGTTCTCCCATTCTCACTTACCACTCCAACAGACTCTGCACCCAAAAGATCATAAACTGCCATTTCACTCACTTCCAGTAGGATGCCAGCATCGAATACACAATTCCCCAACGCTTCTTTGTCAACATTTCACAGGGACCGTTCCTTCTGGGACACCATGGTCCACTCCTCCTCCATTCCCAACAACACCCCACACCACCACGATACCTTCCATTCAATTCAAGCATGTGTAACACCTGTCATTTACCTCCTTGCTCCTCACAATTCAAGGACTCAGATGTACCTTCCACGTGAAGCAGCAATTTACTCACACTTCATTCAATCTAGTCCACTGGATTCACTGTTCAGTGTAATTTCCTTCACTTTGGAGAGACCAAACGCAAAAGAGGTGATTGCTTTGCAGAACTCCTGCATATTGGTCGTAAAAATAATCTGACCTTCCGGTTGACTACCGCTGAAAATATCACCATGTTCCTATGCCAACATTTCTGTTCCAGGCCAACAGTAGTGCTCCAGCTTGCCTCACCTCAAACTCGAAGAACAGCATCTCCTTTTCTGTTTGGGGACCCTGCAACCGCAAGGATTGCACAATAGGTTTAATAACTATAGATCCTGATTCCATTCTGCCACTCTTTTTGCCAAACTCCACATCTTGGTCCTATCATGACATGGTTGCTTTTGCACAGCTAACTCATTCTCACACATTCTTAGTATTACCACAGGACGTGAGTTGCTTTCAGCGCAATCTGCATATTCTCTGCTACACTAAGCTCTCATTATCACTTATTCAGCTTCTCCTCTGTCATGGTGTTCCATCAATAATCCCCACCCAACTGCCTACCTGGTCTTTCATGAATACTCCCCACCCATCTACCTACATAGCCTTCCATCAATAATCCTTGCCCATCTGCCTACCTGGCCCTCCATTAATAGTTCCTGCCCATCTGCCTACCTGGCCTTCCATCAATAATCTCCACCTATCTGCCTACCTGGCCTTCCATCACTAATCTCCACCTATCTGCCTACCTGGCCTTCCATCACTAATTCCCGCCTATCTGCCTATCTGACCATCCATCTCTAATCCCCGCCTATCTGCCTCCTTGGCCTTCCATCAATAATCCCTGACTATCTGCCTACCTGGCCTTCCACCAATAATCCCCGCCTATCTGTCTACCTGGCATTCCATCACTAATACCCGCCTATCTGCCTACCTGGCCTTCCATCAATACTCCCCGCCTATCTGGCCTTCCATCAGTAATCCCTGACTATCTACCTACCTGACCTTCCATCACTAATCCCCACCCATCTGCCTACCTGGCCTTCCATCACTAATTCCCGCCTATCTGCCTACCAAGCCTTCCATCACTAATCCCCGCCTATCTGCCTATCTGACCTTCCATCACTAATCCACACCCATCTTCCTACCTGGCCTTCCATCACTAATCTCCGCCTATCTGCCTACCTGGCCTTCCATCACTAATCCCCACCCATCTGCTTACCATGCCTTCCATCACTAATCCCCACCCATCTTCCTACCTGGCCTTCCATCAATAATCCCCGCCCGTCTGCCTACCGGGCCTTCCATCAATAATCCCCACCTATCTGCCTATCTGACATTCCATCTCTAAATCTCCGCCTATCTGCCTATCTGACCTTCCATCACTAATTCCCGCCTATCTGCCTATCTGATATTCCACCTCTAAATCTC
>NC_057718.1:75634612-75636260 GCF_004010195.1 Chiloscyllium plagiosum | reverse complement strand
CATGCTCCTGATCTTTGGGCACCCGGTACGGAGGAAGGAGGGCAGGTCTGAAGATCTCCTCGTGGTTCTGCTCCTGGGCCTGGCCAAACTGGCCATTAACAGGTCCAGGCAGCGGGCCGTGGAGGGGGTCGTTAGGGCCGGCTGCCTGCCCCTCTTCCGCGGTTACGTTAGAGCCCGGGTGTCCTTGGAGAAGGAGCACGCGGTGTCGACCAACACCCTGGAGTTGTTCAGGGAGAGGCGGGCGCCGCAGGGAGTGGAGTGCATTATTTCTCCCTCCAACTCTATTTTGATTTAGTCCCTATCCTCCCCTTCACTGTTTTGATCACACAGCACTGCCCTTTGATGGGAAGGGCAGTGTTTGTCACTGGCCACCCGAATGTTTTCCTATCTTCCTGGTGGTGGAAATTGAATAAAAATTCGTGCACTTAAAAAATAAAAAATAAACAGGAGTGTCCCTCCCCTCCCTTTCACTGTTTTGATCACACAGCATTGCCCTTTGATGTGAAGGGCAATGTTTGTCACTGGCTACCCGGGAGTTTTCCTATCTTCCTGGTGGTGGAAATTTAATAAAAATTCGTACACTTTGTGTCTTTAAAAAAAGAAGAGAAAAAAAAATCCCAGCCTATCTGCCGACCTGGCCTTCCATCAATAATACCTGCCTATCTGGTGTTCCATCACTAATTCCCACCTATCTGCCTATCTGGCCTTTCATCACTAATCTCTGCCTATCTGCCTACCTGGCCGCCCATCAATAATTCCTGCCTATCTGCTTACCAGGCCTTCCATCACTCATTCCCGCCTATCTGCCTACCTGGCCTTCCATCACTAATCCCTGCCTATCAGCCTATCTGACCTTCCATCACTAATCCCCACCCATCTTCCTACCTGGTCTTCAATCAGTAATTCCCGCCTATCTGCCTATCTAGCCTTCCATCAATAATCTCCACCCATTTGCCTACCTGGCCTTCCATCATTAATCTCCGCCTATCTGCCTACCTGGCCTTCCATCAATAATCCCCACACTCCGCGGTTACGTTAGAGCCTGGGTGTCCTTGGAGAAGGAGCACGCAGTGTCCACCAACACCCTGGAGTTGTTCAGGGAGAGGTGGGAGCCACAGGGAGTGGAGTGCATCATTTCTCCCTCCAACTCTATTTTGATTTAGTCCCTACCCTCCCCTTCACTGTTTTGATCACACAGCACTGCGCTTTGATGTGAAGGGCACTGCTTGTCACTGGCCACTCGGGTGTTTTCCTATCTTCCTGGTGGTGGAAATTGAATAAAGATTCGTGCACTTTGTGTCTTTCAACTGTGTCTCACACCTGCACACACACACCATGGGTGCTGGAGATAAAATAAGCACTACCGCACTTAGGTGGTAGTGTGGGGGTAAAAACAAAAAAAAAAAAAAAATCAGCACTCTCTTACAAAAAGAAAAAAAAAGAAAAAAATAAAAAAAAATTTTTTTAAACAAGAGGGCAGGGAGTGGAGTGCATCATTTCTCCCTCCAACTCTATTTTGATTTAGTCCCTACCCTCCCCTTCACTGTTTTGATCACACAGCACTGCCCTTTGATGTGAAGGGCAGTGTTTGTCACTGGCCACCCGGGTGTTTTCCTATCTTCCTGATGGTGGAAATTGAATAAAGATT
>NC_057718.1:75620010-75634120 GCF_004010195.1 Chiloscyllium plagiosum | reverse complement strand
CCTTCCGTCAATAATCCCCACCTATCTGCCTATCTGGCTTTCCATCACTAATCTCCGCCTATCTGCCTACCTTGCCTTCCATCACTAATCCCCGATTATCTGCCTACCTGGTCTTCCATCCCTAATCGCTGACTATCTGCCTATCTGCTCTTCCATCACTAATTTCTGCCTCTCTGCCTATCTGGCCTTCCATTATAACCCCGCCCATCTGCCAACCTGGCCTTCTGTCACTAATCCCCACCCATCTGCCTACCTGGCCTTCTATCAATAATCCCCACCCATCTGCCTACCTGGCTTTCCATCACTAATCTCCGCCTATCTGCCTACCTTGCCTTCCATCACTAATCCCCGATTATCTGCCTACCTGGTCTTCCATCCCTAATCGCTGACTATCTGCCGAACTGCTCTTCCATCACTAATTTCTGCCTCTCTGCCTATCTGGCCTTCCATCAATAACCCGCCTATCTGCCAATCTGGCCTTCCATCAATAATCCCCACCTATCTGCCTATCTGGCCTTCCATCACTAATCCCCACCTTTCTGCCTATCTGGCCTTCCATCAATAATCCCCACCCATCTGCCTACCTGGCCTTCTATCAATAATCCCCACCCATCTGCCTACCTGGCTTTCCATCACTAATCTCCGCCTATCTGCCTTACTGTCCTTCCGTCAATAATCCCCACCTATCTGCCTATCTGGCCGTCCATCACTAATCCCTGCCTATCTGCCTACCTGGCCTTCCATCAAAATTCCCCGCCTATCTGTCTATTTGGCTTTCCATCACTAATCTCCGCCTATCTGCCTATCTGGCCTTCCATCTCTAATCGCTGACTATCTGCCTATCTGGCCTTCCATCTCTAATCTCCGCCTATCTGCCTATCTGGTCTTCCATCACTAATTTCTGCCTATCTGCCTACCTGGCCTTCCATCAAAATTCCCCGCCTACCTGCCTACCTGGCCTTCCATCACTAATCCCTGCCTATCTGCCTACCTGGCCTTCCATCACTAATCCCTGCCTATCTGCCTACCTGGCCTTCCATCACTATTCCCCGCCTATCTGTCTATTTGGCTTTCCATCACTAATCTCCGCCTATCTGCCTATCTGGCCTTCCATCTCTAATCGCTGACTATCTGCCTATCTGGCCTTCCATCTCTAATCGCTGACTATCTGCCTATCTGGCCTTCCATCTCTAATCGCTGACTATCTGCCTATCTGGCCTTCCATCTCTAATCGCTGACTATCTGCCTATCTGGCCTTCCATCTCTAATCGCTGACTATCTGCCTATCTGGCCTTCCATCTCTAATCGCTGACTATCTGCCTATCTGGCCTTCCATCTCTAATCGCTGACTATCTGCCTATCTGGCCTTCCATCTCTAATCGCTGACTATCTGCCTATCTGGCCTTCCATCTCTAATCGCTGACTATCTGCCTATCTGGCCTTCCATCTCTAATCGCTGACTATCTGCCTATCTGGCCTTCCATCTCTAATCGCTGACTATCTGCCTATCTGGCCTTCCATCTCTAATCGCTGACTATCTGCCTATCTGGCCTTCCATCTCTAATCGCTGACTATCTGCCTATCTGGCCTTCCATCTCTAATCGCTGACTATCTGCCTATCTGGCCTTCCATCTCTAATCGCTGACTATCTGCCTATCTGGCCTTCCATCTCTAATCGCTGACTATCTGCCTATCTGGCCTTCCATCTCTAATCTCCGCCTATCTGCCTATCTGGTCTTCCATCACTAATTTTTGCCTCTCTGCCTATCTGGCCTTCCATTATAACCCCGCCCATCTGCCAACCTGGCCTTCTGTCACTAATCCCCACCCATCTGCCTACCTGGCCTTCCATCACTAATCCCCGCCTATCTGGCCTTCCATCACTAATCCCCGCCTTTCTGCCTACCTGGCCTTCCATCAATAATCCCCACCCATCTGCCTATATGGCCTTCCATCACTAATTCCTGCCTATCTGCCTATCTGGTCTTCCATCACTAATTCCTGCCTCTCTGCCAATCTGGCCTTCCATCAATAACCCCGCCTATCTGCCTACCTGGCTTTCCATCACTAATCTTTGCCTATCTACCAACCTGGCCTTCCATCAATCATCCCCACCCATCTACCTGCCCCTTTCTCCGTCTCCACCTATTCACTCACCTCACCACTTCACTTCCTGTCCTCAGCATGAATACCACTTTGTCCTAGCTGCCATCTGTTCTGATGAAGCATTGCCAGACTTGAAATGTCAATTTGACTATCTCTTCACAGATGTTGCCAGACCTGCTGAGTTTTGGCAGCAAATTCTCTGTCTCTAAAAGTCCTGTTCCTCTTGCTTCCAGATAAACAGCCAGAAACAAGTTCAAAGCTGTGCTACTTTTTAAAATAGTGCCAAATAACATACAGTGCATTATAACCCATGCCACCAAAGTGCCCTCAAAAAGTTTTCTTCTTTCTCTCTCTCTCATTACATCTTAGTGTACTCTCTGATTCTGCAGCTGGGGTGAAGATTTGGTTGGACGGTCCTGGAGCTGCTTGTGTGTGAACCTGTCAGACATGCAACGGTGTTTTTGTCCGTTGAAATTTGACACTCAGCTGTGTCAACAGCCAATGTTTAAAAGGTGTAGGCAGGTTAGAGGTGGAAGGCCTGGCCACTTTTGGACTGTCCTGAGGGGAGATTCGAAGGGTCCTGTTTCTGGGTGACCTCTGGCACCACCGAGTCTGCTCATTAGAGCAGTGTATGGCAGCTTCCCTGACCCCTGTTGCCAAGCCTTCAGTCCTTTTTAGACTAGATTACACAGTGTGGAAACAGGCCCTTCGGCCCAACAAGTCCACACCGACCCGCCGAAGCGCAACCCACCCATACCCCTACATTTACCCCTTACCTAACACTAGGGGCAATTTGCATGGCCAATTCACCTGACCTGCACATCTTTGGACTGTGGGAGGAAACCGGAGCACCCGGAGGAAACCCACGCAGACACGGGGAGAACGTGCAAACTCCACACAGTCAGTCGCCTGACACGGGAATTGAACCCGGGTCTCTGGCGCTGTGAAGCAGCAGTGCTAACCACTGTGCCACCGTGCCGCCCACCATGATGGTGAGCCAATGGCTAGAATGATGGAGTGAGGGTTTGTGAGTATCTCCAACAAAGGCTGAGGAAACTGTACATGGCTCTCCAAGGCAACTCCCAATCTGTCCAGCCAGACAGTTGCATGACTCACTGCACTGCTACAGTTCTTGGATAATGAGTGCCTTTGCATGTGAACATAGGGGCCAATCTCTCCTGATTGGAACTGAACAGGTATCATCCTCCAAATTCCTGGAGGTCTGTCTTGGCCAGCAGCAAGGTGCACACTTTTAAAACATTCATTTTTGGGATTTGAGCATTACTGGCTGGCCAGCATTTATTGCCTGTCCCTAAATGTTTTTGAGAAGGTGGTGGTGAGCTGCCTTCTTGAACTGCTGCAATCCAGTTGCTGTGGGTTGACCCACAATGCCATTCAGGAGGGAATTCTTAGACTGAGCTCCCACATTTTGTAAATTTTCCACTGAGGTGTCAGTATCTGAGCTAGTGGGGATGGTGCAGAAAGCAACCTTGCAGATGCTTCCTCTGAGGCCTTGTTAGTTGTGTCATCAGAGATTGAGGAGGTGGTTTCTGCGAGCTGGTTTCTGCAGGAGCTGACTATTTAACCACAGAGGTGGTGGATATGCTGGCAGAACCTGCAAAGCACAATAGAGAAAGTTACACAGCAAGTAGTTAGAAATGGTGTGCAACAACTGACATTTGTTTCTGAAAACTGGCTAAATCCTTAAAGGCTGGGATTGGGACCATCCAATTAACTAACTCAGTGAGATAGTCTGTAGTGTATCTGTTATTGTGTGTAATTTATAGTTTGCCCTGATCATAATTTATTTTGGTGATTTAGCTTTAAGTGGATTATAGAAAAGTATAAATGTTTTTCATAACTGTTAATTACTTATCTTTTATTCGTAAAACAAGTAAGTTGACATAGTCCCAAGGGCTGCTCTCTCATTAGAGAGAACCAACTGGTGATGATTTAACCTGAGAGTCACCACACCTCACGCAAGGGATGGGGTTAAAAAGGCAGGACCTTCATGGCAACCTTGGCTGGTGCAGGAAATGAACATACACTATTAATGTTACTCTGCATTGCAAACCAGCTGTCCAACCAACTGAGCGAACCATTGTATTGTATACTTTGTATCTTACAGGCACAGAGGAAGGAGCATATTGGTGATAAGGTTGAATAATTCCAAATCTCTAGTTTCCAATCTGTAATAAATTGAAAGTAAGCATGTGGCATGGCAGGGTGGCTTAGCCAAGTGGAATACCCATCTAATAACATAGGCAGTTCTAGATTGTTCATCTCGACTATGCCAACTCATGTGCAGGAAGTGCAAGAGTTTTGGAACTTTATGGACAGCTTCAATAATTCTGCTGTAACCGTGAAGTTGAGAATTGAATGGATTGTGCATTCAAGGTGGTCACATGACACATTAGGAACATGCAGGCAGGAAAGGAACAGATGGCCGTTAGACAATTGAGGAGTAGGAGGTGGCAGACCCAGGAGATTCTTGCACTACCTGATTCACCAACAGATTTTCCAGTTTGGATAATTTTCAGGGCAGTGGTTCCTTAGACGAATGCAGCAAGAACATAACATGAGGAAAGGACTGCTGGTACATCCAATGTTGTGACTGAACAAACTGAAACAGACTGTGAAACAGACTTCTCCCTGTGTCAGTCAAAATCAAAACTGCAACTTGGACTGCTATTTTGCAATTCAAGGCAGGTAACCTTGGGAACATTGCTGACAGCACTTCCCAAAATAGAGTTGGAGGGAGAAATAATGCACTCCACTCCCTTCCAACTCTTTGAAGTAAGACAAAGTCATGTCATCCAGGATCTGGAACAGCCAATGAGCAAATAAATAGGACCCTTAGGCACAGTTAAGGTAGAGATTAACAAGACCTTTTCTAAAGTGAAGTTGAAGAAGCTCCTGTGAAAATTGGATTATAGTTGCAGAGAATGTAACGTAGAACTGAGATCTTTGTGGTTCTCTGATTCTGATCACCAAATTTTTGTTCGAAGACTGTTAGACCTTAAAGTTTGGAATTGCCTGTATGAATTTCTTGGCCCTTCTTCCCTCCTTTTACAGCATGTATTAAAACCATCACTTACCCCACCTGCCCGAATATTTCTTTTTGTTGCTTAGTATTCATTTTTTGTCTGAGAATTGCCCCCACATAACAGGCTGGGATATTTTACTGCATTAAAGGAACAATGCAAGTCTGAAAGATGACATTGTACAGAAACCTCTATTAAATATCATACTGAGACTTACCTAAAGCAACATTTGTCTACAATGTTCAGTATCAGAGATAAGTCTGTTACCATTGATATCAGCTATATGGAAATTAATATGGTCTCATTCACTGTGCCTGTCTAAGTGAACATAGTACTATTCATTGAGAAAATATAAGTCTGTTGTATATGCACAGACAGTACTTCATTAATAATGGAAACTGCAACAAATATTTTCACGGTTTGGATAAAAAGGAATTGCAATTGTTTGGATAAAAAGGAATTGAGTGTGTTTCAATTCTTTTTGTAGCATTTTGAGACCTGAAAGGGCTATGGTGCTCACAGAGGCATTGCTCAAACCTGGTGGTCAGCAGATTTCTAGTTATTATCAAGACAGTTAATAGAGGATTAGGTGTAGGCTCCATGGATTAAAGTGCTAATGCAAAATGAAAGAAGCTGTTATGTTTTCTATAAATACCAAAGTCCAGTCAAGAACTGTGTTGAGCGCTCCATGATAATTAACAATAAAACTAAAGGGGAAGGTTTAATTCCCTGTGCCCAACACTTATTGCAAATTTCCTATCCTGCAGCTATTTTAATGTCCCTGTTTTCTCAGGTTGTCAGGGCATCTGTTAGACTCAAGCAGGGTGTTTGTAGGTATATGTAAATTGGCTTTCACAAATCGCTTTTATTGGATGCAATTGCTATTTTCACTGGCTGCTGTGCGGTTGACAACTGCGGCTGGGAGATAGCAAGGACTGCAGATGCTGGAAATCAGAGTCGATAAAATGTGGAGCTGGAAAGGCACAGCAGGTCAGGCAGCATTGGGGCAGCAGGAGAGTCGATATTTCGGGTCTGGACCCATCATCAGGACTGGCCAGTCCTAATGAGAGGTCTTGATCCGAAACATCGACTCTCCTGGTGTCCCAATGCTGCCTGACCTGCTGTGCCTTTCCAGCTCCACATTTCATCCACTACTGTGACTGTCCCCTCAGTATAATGAAGTGGACACCCATGGTAGCTCCTGTCAGGTTAAGTGTGAAACTTAGTTCTTGATGCTAACCCTCTTGTGATAGTGGGACAGCTTTGAGGAATGGGAGGTTGATGACAGCTTTAAAAACAGGAAACACATACTAACACAACTTATACTGCCTGCTAACATTGTCAGAATGCTGGGAATTAAGGCATTTATATCCTACATGAAGTAGGATAACTTCCTAACATTTTTAAATCAAGCCTGGGTCCATGGCACTGTGAGGCAGCAGTGCTAACCATTGAGACATCGTGGTAGAGTAGTCTGTTGTCAGCATAACTATGGGACCTACTGTAGTTTTAGATAATGTTTTCCAAGGGAATATATTTGGGAGTGTGATATAAAAATAACAGTTACCGTTTGGGTTTTCCAGTGCTCAGGAAACTAAGCAGTGAAAGGGATGTAGCAGTATCAGCTTATGACTTTCTCAGCCTTCCTTAGTATTCATTCAGGTATTGAGTAAAAATTAATATTTACAGCACATTAGGGTGAGTTTTCTCCCACACTTTTCAGTGTCCATCCATTTGTGAGTTTTATGGTTGAGTAACAATATTTGTTATCTCCACGAAGGCATGTGTATAAATTGAAATTGGGAATTGATTCTTAGGATGTGGGTGTGGAAAATAAGAGCTGGAATAGGCTATTCAGTCCTTCAAGCCTTCTACACTATTCATTCTAATCATCTAACTCAATAGCATGCTCCCACTTTTCTCTCATATCCTTTAACCCCCTTTAGCTCCAAGTGCTATATCCAATTCCTTTTGAAATCCTACAATGTTTTAGCCTTGACTGCTTTCTGTGGCAGTGATTTCCATAGGCTCACCACTCATTTCAGTCACTGTCTCAACTATTAATCCATGCCTGTTCTTTTTTATTTCAAAAACATACTTTATTCATAAAAATATTTATTTTTACATATGTAGTCACTACTGCAGTTCAGTTCTGTATAGTCTTAGTGTATTGAGAACAAACTAACATTGGAGTTTGACTCTCCCAACAGATCCAGCAACCCAATGGCACTTCTTACTTATGCAATATATTATTCATATATATTTGAGGGTCTGATAGCTGAATGGACCCCCATTTGTACTTTGACCTTAGATGGTGGTCTTTCCTCACTGTGCCTTTGTGGCAGCTGCTCCAAGCTTTAGTGGATCCCTCAGCACATAGTCCTGGATCTTAGAATATGACAGTCTGCAACACTCAGTCGGGGTCGATTCCTTGCTCTGGAAGGCCAACCAGTTTTGGGCAGACCAAAGTGTACTTTTCACTGAGTTGATGGTCCTTCAGGTACAGTCAATGTTTGTCTCAGTGTACATCCTGGAGAACAGACCATAAAGCCAGAGGCCTATGTTACGGAGCAGCTCAGGATGAATCTTGACAATAAAACATTGCATTTCTCACCAGACTTCCTTTGCAAATGCACATTCTGGCAGGAGATGTGTGACTGTTGAAGGCAGCATGCAGTGGCACAGAGAGCCTGGGTAGACATGAAGGATCTTACCCAGACAGTGCCCTTCTGACCACCAGCAAAGTGATGTCTTGTTGGAAAGTTCTGCTGATGAGGCTTTCTGCCAATTGACCCTGACAGTCTGCTCAGGGAACCACCTGACAGGATCCACCTTTTCCTGCAGTCTCGAGGATGTTATGTCCTGATGAATTTGTGGTTAGACGTGTTTTACATAGCCAATTGCTCCATGAAGGACCAGTGCTACAGAACAGTCCAGCTACTTGGAGCATTTGGCAACATCAAGTTCAGTCCCATCCTTTGCAACTCTGGGGACAGGGAGAACCTCAATGTATAGTGACATTAGGTGGTTTGCGTGCCAGGTGTCTACACACAGCTTGATGCAGCCACACATAAAGAATATCGTTAGGATGAGGGCAACATTGGAAGCGTTCTTCCCTTCTCTCACTTGTCCCCAGTGACACTGAGATAGCCAGAGCGCAGACTCCAAAACCAATTGATGTCCTAGCCAAAGAGGTTGACCTGCGCATGTCAGAAATAAAAGTCCATGGCTGGAATAAAGCAAAAGTCAAATGATCTCCCTTGGACATACTGAAGAAACAGCCAGATGGAAAATACGTGATGGTTGCCAGATAGGAATGTATTATTTTATTTTAATACCAGTCGATATGAAACCATGGTGTGAATTATTTTTCAAGAACCAATGTTAGTGCTGTTAAAGTACATAAGCTAACACTTCAGTCCTTCTGGGAAGATTGAATGGGCTGGGCTCTTTCACTCGAGGAAATAGAAGTTTGAAGGAGGTTATGATCGAGGTTTGTAAAATTACAAAGGGCTCATTAGGAAAGACATGGAGATGTTTCCACTCGTGAGTGAGACCAGAGTCGGGGACCATAAATATGAGAGAGTCATTAAGGTTGCATCAAATGGGATTATGGGTAATTTATTAGCTTGGATAGATGACTGGCCGATGGACAGAAGACAGAGAGTCGGAATAAATGTTTTTTTTTCTGGATGGCAAAATGTAACTAGTGGGGTGTCACAGGGTTCAGTCCTTGGACCCCGGCTATTTACAATCTACATTCATGACTTGGATACAGGGATAGAAGGCTCTATAACTAAATTTGTGGATGATACAAAAATAGGTGGGATGGCAAGTTGCAATGAGGACATAAGAATCTTACAAATGGATATAGATAGATTAGGAGAGTGGACCAAATGTGGCAGATGGATAAGTTCAAGATAATGCATTTGGGCTGAAAAAAATGGGAAGGCGCCCTATTATCTAAATGGGGGGGGAACTTTGGGGTGCTCCGGTGCAGAGGGATCTGGGTGTCCTTGTTCATGAGTCACAACATATGAGCATGCAGGCACAGCAGATAATAAAGAAAGTGAATGGAATAGTGGTTTTAATAGCTAAAGGAATAGAATATAAAGATAAGGAAGCATTGTTGCAATATAAGGAGATATTGATGAGATTGCGTGGTTTTAATAGCTAAAGGAATAGAATATAAAGATAAGGAAGCATTGTTGCAACTATATAAGGCATTAGTGAGACCGTACTTGGAGTATTGTGAACAGTTTTGCTCCCCTTATTTGAAGAAAGACGTAGTGGCATTGGAGGCAATTCAGAGGAGGTTCACCAGATTGATTCCAGTGTTGAGGGATTCGTCATACTAAGAAAGATTGAACGTTTTAGGCCTTGACTGTCTGGAATTTAGAAGAATGAAGGGAGATCAAATTGAGGTATTCAAGATGAAAGAAGATATGGATAAAATAAACATGGAGTGGATGCTTCCTCTTGTGGGGCATTCTTGGACGAAAGTCATTGGATAAGAGGTATTACATTTCAAACAGAGTTGAGGAGAAAGTATTTCTCCTAAGGGTTGTGAATCTGTGGAATTTGCTACCTCAAAGTATAGTGGATGCTGGGAAAGCGAGTAAGTTTAAGGAGGAGTTCGACAGATTTTTAATTGGTAATGGGTTGAAGGGATATGGAGATAAAGCAGGAAAATGGGGCTGAGGAGCATATCAGCCATGATCGAATGACAGAGCAGACATGATGGGCCAAATGGTCTAATTCTGCTCCTATATATTATGAAGTTATGAGCTTTTCCAGAGCTTTGTACATGGTGTCCCTGTGGACATGATCCATCTTAGATGAAGTGGAAGCTGGCTCGGGTGACAGCAAGGAAGCAGGTTCGGAGAATGGGCCGGAGGTAGATCTAATGTTGCCTCACATCTGTTGAAAAGGTTCTCATTCACAAAGAGAGGGAGCAGTCCTCCCAAATGCCTAATTTCTGTCAAATTTTCGAGATGTTCCTCCCAAATGTTTGCACATGCCCCACCCAATCCGAACCATATTCCCAGCATCTTCAGGTATTCTGTCCTGAGAGTGAAGGGCATAAACGGTCAATTGGCCCAGTTCCTAAAGAATGTGGTCTCACTCTTGCCTCGATTTATCTTGCCTCCCGAGGCCAGTTCAAAACTGATCATAGGTGCTCATGAGTCTGCACACTGACAACGGATCCAAGCAGAAAATGGAAACATGGCTTTGACCCGTATGCCTCTGCTGTCTTGGAATTGTCACCTTTCTCAGGCTCACATCCTGTCTGATGGACTTGGCAAAAAGCTCTGTGCAGCATACAAACAATGCAGAAGAGAGTGGGCAGCCCTGTCTCTCTCTCTCTGGGAAAGATTGGCAAGGTTTCTGATTCTCACTCATTGATTGGTGGCTGCACGACTGATGTTGGTCAGATCTAATTGTGATTCCCTCCCCAAAGCCCATTTTGAAGAGCAGCTTCCACATGTAGGTGTGTCATATCCTGTCAAAGACCTTCTCTTGATTCAGGGTGATAGGCAGACATCCACACCCCCTGTCCTGCACATTGACGATCGTATGCCTGAAGAGCGTGAGGATCTCAGAGATTGTCTTGCCTAGTACAGTACAGCACTGGTTTGGTTGGGGTGAATCACTGATCCCAGAGTAGACCTGACCCATTGCTGATAATCTGAGACAGGATTTTGTAATCTGCATTCAGAAATGAAAATTGGTCACTAATGTCCAATTTCTTTTCTCTCCCCCTTCTGCTTGTAGATGAGGGTGATGATACCCATCCTCATGGACTCACACATGCTGCATGCCAGAAACATATTATTATGCTGCTCCTGACAGTATTGTTGTATACATTACAAGAGAACAATGTAATGAAGATCAATCTTTGCTGCAATGGTGTTGTTTGTCTCTAGTGGAGTATCTCCTCATGCAGGTTGACCTTTGTGTCAACCTTTCAGTTGCAGCGGAGCCTGTTCTTGAATAATTATCAAATTGTTGGCATTCCCCTTTAATGACAGAAGATTATAGATTGGCTGCCATCAGGATTAGTGAACAGATGACAGTACTGAACAGCAGACACTTAATGAGATTCAAAAGACACCCATCGAGGCTTAAGAATGCAAATATATTTTTAGAACAAATGTAAGCTCAGTTAGCGAACCACTCAAAAGTACATCAGTATAGATTGTATAGCTTCTGAGACTGCTGTGCTAATTACACAAGTTTGTATCCAGTTCACAGCAAACAGTGGCTATCAGCCATCTGTAATACTTCTCAATGTCTCTATTGACCTAAACAGGAATGATAACTAGGAGACAAGCACTAAGTGTTGTGCTAATTTGATGTACTAATATTGCCTGTTTTACATGGTCACATAAAGACAAAAGTACTCATATTCTGCATGATAACTATCTTTACTTCTCTCATTTTGCTTTTGATTGTTATATTAATATCACTTCAGTCACTTCATAAACTGTTCTCCATTTAAGCGCTTGGGGAAGTTCAGTTTACTTCTTGTGCGCTTAATTCTTATTTCTTATTCTGTTCCAGTTATATGTTGTTCCTCTGTAATCTTTTTCATCCAGTTTAACTGTTGAAGTAAAGTGCCTTTCAGTTTTAGCCAGGGATAAATAAATTCCCTTCTGGAGAGGTAGTGGCAATTATTTAATTTGCTAGCTTGAACATCCTAAGGGGAATTAAAATGTTCTCTGAAAAGGAAGAACATACAAAATGATGAGAAGATAAGAGAATTACACTGTGAATTGCTCATTGCAGACATAATTGATCAAATGGCTTCCTTCTGCACTATAACTACTCTGTGATTCTAGTTATTGCTGCTTGCTTCCAATTCATTAATTGTTCCCAGCCCACTCAGACATATATCCTAATTTCCTTCATTTACCTGCCACCACCTTCAACACTATCTTCACAGGGCTTGGAAAATTCTGGCCTAGCAGTTCAGAATGATAGATCAGCATTATTTGAACACTGAAAACTTGTTCTAGGTATAAACATTCATTTCTACTTGACACATGAATTAATACTGAAGAGGGCCGAGAAAGGCATGAACTGGCATGATTTCCTGAGCAACTGTTATTTTTAATTCATTCTCCCAAACCACCATATCTGGTAGAAGTAATGGAAATCTCAATCATCAAGATAATTATTTTTGTTTAGCTGGGTGTCAGCCATTCACAGAACCATGTCATTTCAAATTAACTTATTGAAAACAGCTCAGAGGAAAAAATTCTGTTTTTTCTATATGGAGTGAACATTGTGTCTCCAGAAACATATTCTGACCACCAGCCTCATAAGAAGCTGTTTTTCTTGAGCCATACAATGTTCTGTCATCTTCAGTAAAATTGCAATGTTATCAATACATTCCTCATGGGAATAAAATATAGCCTGTTTATTTCCAGTTTCTGCACAGGTGCTAAAGCATTTGACGTTTTTCCTACAATGACCTGGAGTATCATCTTAGCAGTGTTTGAAAGCAGTAACTTTCTGTAATTTTCAGATTTAACCACCCAGTTTCCCAGACCATGTATGGCTTCTCCTTCTGGTGATACTGAGGACACCTCAACACCATCCTCCCATTGTACGATCACTAAAGCTATGCCAGTCACTTTCACTCAGTCTCTCCCTTTGTTGGTCTCCAGAACGACATGGCCCACAATGAGCACAAAGAGGCAAGGCGGGTGGAAGTTCAGCTGCTCATGCGATAAGGTGGGATCCTGACTACAGCCACCCCAAGCAGCCCACTGACAGTGCCCATGACTTGTGGAAACTTGCTGACTAATAGCAGGCCCTTGGATTTGACTGAGGAGTATTCCCCTCTAAATTTGAGACACAGCCAAACAGATGTTTGCTGCATAGGCCGCTGGCACATGGGATGTACACAGTTCAGAGGACCTCCTCATGAATTTCATCCTGGACCTGGGCATGGTGACCATTAACAGGCCAAAGTAGGAAGTTGTTCAGTTAGACTGCTTGCCCTTCTCTCGAAGTTACATGTGCTTTTGTGTCCTGGCGGGGGGGAGGTTGGGATGGGAGGAAGGGGGACTGCATGTGCATGGGGGGGTCCCATAAAATTCTTGAGGCTTTTTCTTAATTTAAATTTGTACAACTGATTTTTGTTGCAGCGTTCATAAGGGGCTGACACTCTAATTTGGTTTGATTTTATTTAATTTATTAATTTGTTTAGTTTACTTAAAAAGAATAGCTCATGCCATCCAATTACAACCTGATTGTATGAAGTATTGAATGAAAGGTACATTGTAGTAAGAAGTAAGAGTGATCCTATTGCCATGTTAAAGGAAAAAGATGCTGAGCATAGACGAGCTGAAGGAAATTGATGTTAGTGTCAGACAGGAGGTGGAGGAAGCAGCACAATTTGCCACCACTGATCGTGAACCTGCTTTAGATGATCTGGCCCACAACAGTTACCACAACGAAGCAGCATTTGATGTTCATGGCACTAACCCTTGGACAAAATATAGATCAGTCTCCGAAAGGAATAATGCCCTTCTAATTTGTTACACAATCACCTACAACCAACAAATACATTCTCAAATGGAATCTGAAAGTCATATTCATAAAAGATTAATGTTTCATAGAGTCATAGAGCCATAGAGATGTACAGCATGGAAACAGACCCTACAGTCCAACCCGTCCACGCCGATCAGATATCCCAACCCAATCTAGTCCCACCTGCCAGCACCCGGCCCATATCCCTCCAAACCCTTCCTATTCATATACCCATCCAAATACCTCTTAAATGTTGCAATTGTACCAGCCTCCACCACATCCTCTGGTAGATCATTCCATACATGTAACACCTTCTGCATGAAAAAGTTGCCCCTTAGGTCTCTTTTATATCTTTTCCTTCTCACCCGAAACCTAGCCCTCTAGTTCTGGACTCCCCAACCCCAGGGAAAAGACTTTGT
>NC_057718.1:75611441-75617817 GCF_004010195.1 Chiloscyllium plagiosum | reverse complement strand
CCTGCCGCTTCCGGTTGTTAGTTTCAGCTGTCCGCTGTAGTGGCCGGTATATTGTGTCCAGGTCGATGTGTTTGTTGATGGAGTTTGTGCATTCATCCACAAACTCCATCAACAAACACATCGACCTGGACCCAATATACCAACCACTACAGCGGACAGCTGAAACTGACAACCGGAAGCGGCAGGGACAGACCACTATAAACACCAGAGGAAACATCAAAGAAGCGCTTCGCAGGAGGCTCCCAAGCACTGATGATGTTGCCTAGCCAGGGGACGAAACGTTTGCAACAAAAACTTCCAACTCGGCGAACAGAACCACAACAGTTCAGTCAGTGGTCAGGGACAGGAGGGTGTGACTGTGAGTGAGGCAGGTAGATGAACCTATGAGGTATTACTGAAGGAGTCTCAGCCCATGGGTTTGTCTAACAAGTTTGAGATTTGTGCTGCCTGGATGGATGAGAGCAGGGGACTGTTGGTAGGATGAGCAAACTGACTATAGCACCATGGTACGAGGAGCCATTCAAGAGGGGGGGTAGAAAAGAGAAATATAAATAATCGTATATTTATGGAAATAGATTCTGTTTTCTGTGGCCAGGATCGAAAGTCCTAAAGGCTATGTTGCCTGGCTGGTGCCAGCGTTCGAGTTATCTCAGCTAGGCTGCAGAGGAACTTGGAGTGGGAGGGTATAGATCCAATTATCATTGGGATCGATATGGACAATGACATAGATAGAAAGAGGAATGAGGTTCAGTTGAGGGAATATGAGCTAAATTATAAAAGCAAAACCAATAAAATGGGCGGCACGGTGGCACAGTGGTTAGCACTGCTGCCTCACAGCGCCAGAGACCCGGGTTCAATTCCCGCCTCAGGCGACTGACTGTGTGGAGTTTGCACGTTCTCCCCGTGTCTGTGTGGGTTTCCTCCGGTTTCCTCCCACAGTCCAAAGATGTGCAGGTCAGGTGAATTGGCCATGCTAAATTGCCCGTAGTGTTAGGTAAGGGGTAAATGTAGGGGTATGGGTGGGTTGGGCTTCGGTGGGGCGGTGTGGATTTGTTGGGCCGAAGGGCCTGTTTCCACACTGTAAGTAATCTAATCTAATCTAAAAAATAAACTCTGGATTACTACATGCACCATGAGCAGATTGGCACAGGGACAACAAATTTAAAGAAGTAAATGCATTGCTCAAAGATTGGTGTAGAAGAAACTTGTTTAAATTCATGGCATGTTGGCACCAGTAATGGAGAAGGAATGAACTGTTCCAATGGGACAGGCTCTACCTGAGTTATGCTAGAGTCCTACTGAATTGCATAACTAAGGATATAGATAGGGCTTTAAACTAAATAGTGATGTGGTGGGTTCAGTTGTTTCAAACATCATGGAAAAAGTTAAAGGTGGGGGATGGCTCAGAAGAGGTTATTCAAGTTTACAGTACAAGTAATAGGACAACGAGTATGGAAAGTTTGTGGAATCTAACTTCAGGCACAGCAGATAAGGGGATAACTGTGAGAAGGGAGCAGTCAAAGCCGAACTGAAGGTGTTGCATTTTAATGCGTGCAGTATTTGGATGAGCTTGTAATGCAAACTGAAATTGGTCTGATGTGTGGGTAGCACAGAGACCGTGGTTACAAGGGGATCAAGGCTAAATATTAAAGGATATGTATACTATAAAAAGGACAGGCAGATGGGCAGAGGCAGTGGTGTTGCCTTGACAATAAGAAATTAAAACAATAACAAGAAATGATATGGAGTCAGAAGGCATAGAATCTGTGTGGGTAGACTTAAGGAACTGCCAAGTAAAGACCTGATGGAGTTATGTATAGATCTCATGAATCATGAGGCAGAAAAGACATAATAAAATGGGACTGTTGTAATAATCATGGGGGAATTTCAACATGCAAGTAATCAGCTTGGTAGCAAATCTCAAGAAAAGCAAATTGTGCAAAGTTAATGAGATGGCTTTTGGAAGAAGCTTGCGGAAGAACCCACAAGGGAACAGGCAATTCTGGATCTGACAATGCACAGTGAGGCAGACTTGATGAGGGAGCTTAAGGTGAAGGAACCCCTAGGGGGCAGTGACCATAATCCAATAGAATTCATCCTGCAGTTTGAGATTGATAAATTGGAGTAAAGGTAATTATAAAGACGTGAAGGAGGAGTGGGCCAGAGTTGATTGAAAGGGTAGAATAATAAGGAAGACAGTGGAGCATGTGATAGACCAGGCCAGGCTTCCTCAAAACATTTCAAGAAGGTAGCAGAGACCCCAGCATTTCTAGGTGATTTAAGCAGGTGTAGAGTGGATATGCCAAGAGTGATGTAGCTGGCTCAACCACTCAGCTTTAAACAAAACAGAATTAATTTACAGACTACCAAATGAAACACAAACAAAAGAAAACAGAATATAGAATAACTTAATCTATTCTGAAACCCAAGTGATGCTATCACAACTTCATGATGCTGATCCAATTTCCTGCAATATCCCCATAAACACCCTGGCAAAAAAGGTAAGATCAGACACAGGTTCTTACAGGAAAGATGTCAGAGAGCGAGTCAGCCAGAAAACCTCTTTTGAATCAGGGATCCTTTTCTCCCAGCAGCTTTCTTTGACTAGTAGAATCAAGCTAAAAAAAAACTGAGGAAAAAAATTGAGCTGGGAGGTCTGGCCAATCCTCTTTCATTATGGAATGTTTTTAAAAATATCCTTAAAGGCTTCCTTTGATTGTTGACTGAGACAGTATCTGTTAGCTATTATTTAAGTAGCCAGTTCAGACATATTGGCACCTCTGCCTATATGACCCCTCTCTAAAAAATCTAAGGGCAAAATAACCTTGTTAAAGAAACAACATCATCACAGCAGCAAGACAAGGAATTTCTTTGGATAATTCAGGAGGCACGGCAGAAATTTATCCCAAGGAAGAAAACACATAGGAAGGGGAGAATGAGGCAACCATGGGTGACATGGAAAGTCAGGTACAGCATAAAAGCAAAAAGAAAACACATATAAAGATTGGTGGGAAGCCAGAAGATTGAGAAGCCTTTAAAACCAGCACAAGATAACTAAAATGCAATAAGTCTGTGTTTGGGGTGTGGGGTTGGAGGGTATTGTGGGGAAGAAGATGAAATATGAGGGTAAGCTAGCTAATAATATTAAAGAAGATTGTAAGAGTCTTTTTACATATATAAAAGGGAGGAGATGAAACAGTGGTGGAAAATAAGGCTGTCATATGGCGTGAATGCCACTTCCTACTTTTCAGCCTAAGCCTGGATATTGTCCAGGTCTTATCGCCAGGTCTTACTGAACATGGACTGCTTCAGTATCTGAGGAATCAGGAATGGTGCTGGACATTGCACAATACATCATTGGCAAACATTCCCCACTCCTGACCTTATGATGGAGGGAAAGTCATTGACAATGCAGCTGAGGTTGGTTGACCCAGTACACTATCCTGAGGAACTCCTGCAGAGATGTCCCAGTGCTGAAAATCACTAATGTCCAATAATCACAGTCATCTTCCTTTGTGTCAGGTATGACTCCAATGAGTGAAGAATTTCCCCTAATTCCCATTGACACCAGTTTTACTCAGGCTCCTTGACGCCACACTTAGTCAAATGTAGCCTTGAAGTCACAATCTGTCACCCTCTGGAATTCAGCTGTTTTATCCGTGTTTAAGCCAAGGCTGTAATGAGGTGAGGAGCTGAGTTGGCCTGATGAAATCCAAACTAGTGTCAGTGAGCAGGTTATTGCTATGCACACGCCACTTGCTGACTGCTGTTGGTGACACCTTCAACATTTCACTGACAATTGAGAGTAGAAAAGTAGGGTGGTAATTGGCTGGTTTAGATTTGTTCTGTTTTCTTTTGTACAGGACATACCTGCACAATTTTCTACATTGCCAGCTAGATACCAGTGTTTTAACAGTACTAGAGGCTACAGTGAGTACTGGAGCACAAGTTTTCAGTACTTTTGTGGGAATGTTATCAGGGCCGAGGTCTTTGCAGTATCCAGTGATTGCAACTATTTCTTGATTTCATGCGGAGTGAGTTGAATTGGCAGATGACTGGCATTTGTGATGCTGGAGACCACTGGAGGAGGCTGAGATTGCATTTACTTAGCAATTCTGGCTGAAGATCACTGCGAATACTTCAGCCTTGTCTTTTGCAATAACGTGCTGGGTTCCCCCATCATTGAAAATAGGGATATTTGTGAAGTTTCCTTTACCAGTGAGTTGTTTAATTATCCACCACCATTCATGACTGCAGAGCTTCGATCTGATCCAATGGTTTTGGAATTGCTTAGCTCTGACTATCACTTTGCTGCTTCGGCTGTTTGGCATGCAAGTACGTAGTTCATTAGGTTGATACATTTTTATGTATGCTCTCTAGCATGCCCTCCTGCACTCTTGAACCAGCACTAATTCTTGGCATGATGCTAATGGTAGAGTGGAGGATATGTTGGGCCATGAGATTGCAAATTGTGTTGGAGTATGGTTTGCTGTTGCTTCTACCTCTTTGGACTGTTACTTGATCCTTGTGCATGAATATCTGAAAAATCTGAAGGAAAATGTCTTACCTTTCTCATCCCCAGGATTATTTCAGGAGTATTAATCATGAAAAACTCATATGCTTCGGAGCCTCTTGTAAATATAGGTGCTTCTTGAATTTTCAATTCTGACAATTTACTGGTTAAATTTCAATCAATACCTGGAATCCATACAAGCATGATTCGAACTGGTCTCCCATCTATTGCCCTACACTTCAAAGAGCAAGCAAATTAAAATTAAATTCATAAGGAGAAGGTACATGGGAAGACCAAGAACTGATACTTTCAATCCAGCCTACAAAAATGTCAGGAATATATTATGAAACATAATTAGGGATTACAGTACCCAGAGAAGCCATTTCTATGCTACTCATTCCATAATAAGGAGAAATCAAATGTCTATTCCCAGCTTTGTAGATTTAACAAAGTTTATAAATATTAAGAGGTGAAGACTGCTCAACTAATCTCCCAGAAGGCGCTTTCTGGTCTTCAATAGCACTCCACTTCTCAACTGAGATTCTGAAAAATGGTTCAAAGCCAATTCCACAGCATCTTATGCAGTTACCTGGAACACAGGGGGGGGGGGGGGAAACAAGCCTTTCTGTTCTGAAGCACTGAATTGTCAAGTTTGATTTCCGAAAAGGTTCTACTACTTGAGATTTACTTGTCAAACTTGCAGCCGTTTTGAAAAAGGCGGACCTGGAAAATAAAATCTGGGACAAACTTTTCAGTTGTTTCCCTGCCAAATCCCCATTCAAGAAATAGGAGCAAGCATTCCTCAGAAAATTTGTAAATTTATTGTTAATAATAAGCAAGTACATTAAACTAACCAAGGTTGCTTTAAAAACCAACACCAGTTTAATTGTGTACAACAGTTGCACGGCATCGTCCCCTGAACATGGCTGGAATTCAAGCTTGTGAATGACAAGGTAGAATAGCAACTCATTGATTTTTTTAAATTGTAGAACTTCCAGTGTAACACAGCAATACCAATCCAGACACACAGTGCTTTGGTAAGCTGAAATTTACCACGTGCTGTCAGATGTACAACTTCAAACAGGAAACACTTACTTAGCTGACTTATCTTCGGTAGAACTCCAGCACACCATCAGTCCTAGGTAGTTCTGCAAGGCAGACTTCAAATTAAGCAACTATGCTGAGCAGAAGCTGATGGCTCAGTTCTGTACCCAAGACAATGGCCTCAGCCTTGGCCTTGAGTTCATGTCACACAACAGGTAACCCCATCAAACCATATACTCCCACACACAAATACTCACACACGCCAACTCGTACACCGACAGAGACACTCTCCTACACACAAACACACACACATGCACACTCCTACACCTACAGAGACCCTCTCCTACACACACTCACTCATGCACACTCATACATCGTACACCGACAGAGACACTCTCCTACACACAAACACACACACATGCACACTCCTACACCTACAGAGACCCTCTCCTACACACACTCACTCATGCACACTCATACACCAACCGAGACCCCCTCCTACACACAAACACGCACACATGCACACTCATACACCTACCGAGACCCTCTCCTACACACAAACACTCACACATGCACACTCATACACCTACAGAGACCCTCTCCTGCACACAATCACTCACACATGCACATTCATACACCTACAGAGACCCTCTCCTGCACACAATCACTCACACATGCACATTCATACACCTACAGAGACCCTCTCCTGCACACAATCACTCACACATGCACATTCATACACCTACAGAGACCCTCTCCTGCACACAATCACTCACACATGCACATTCATACACCTACAGAGACCCTCTCCTACACACA
>NC_057718.1:75583353-75599457 GCF_004010195.1 Chiloscyllium plagiosum | reverse complement strand
CACACACACAACACTGGCACACACACACACACACACACACACACACATTATTTCATTCAACATAACCTCAGCTTGTAGCATAGACAGATTCAAAGTGGGACCTGACACCTCAAATACATTATCTGACTTAAGATGTCACCTTTTATGCATTGATAAAACCTTTAGGGACAAAAACTTGACAGGAATCTGGATTTTACATTTTAATCAGCAGTCTACCTCCTAACTAGTTAATGTTGTTAACATTTTGCTTATAAATACTGTGTCTTATACCTCTTTATCATACCACACCTGAGGAAGGAGCTGAGCTCCGAATGCTTGCAATTTCAAATAAACCTGTTGAACTATAACCTGGTCTCATTTGATTTTTGACCTTGTCGTATCATGACAATGAAAGGGGTTGAGAACCTGGACTTCAGCAGATCAGTGCACACCAATTATTAAAGCTTAACCCTCATTTGATGTTTTCCCCAGTGTGGAAATCATACATCTCATTGAAGTTCTGCACTTTTATCTCCCTGGATGCCTGCAATGAGTTTAAACAGCACTTGTTCCACCTGAACAATTTGCTCAAATTTAACTAGATGTTAAAAATAACATTCATTGCTCAAGGATTACATATGTACAGACAGATTTGGTAACAATATATTAATTGCTTAAGCAGCAATGTTAATAGTCCAACCGATTTATTTGAAAGTACAAGCTTTTGGAGCACTGCTCCTTTATCAGGTAGCTAGTGGGACAGGATCTGAATTTTGAGTTTAATTTCTAAAGGAACAGAATTATAAAGTGGGAAAATTGTATTAAAACTGTAAAGAAACTTTGATCATTAGAACGCCCAACAGTTCTAGTTTCTATATTACAAAGAGAAAGCAAAGCACCAGAAAATCAAAAGCAGAAAATTATAACTCTTTCAAAAAGAAGTCTGTGAGGTGACTTGATCAAGGTTTTTAAGATGTTTTCATTTGAAGGAATCCAAAACTAGGGGCTACAATACAAAGGTAGCTAGTAATAAATCCAATTAAAGATTCAGGAGAAACATCTTTGCCCTGTCAGCATCGATAACACGGTGTTTACTGCCACATGAAACTGTCGAGGAAAATAGTGTAGATCCCTGAAGGAAAAGTTATTTAAATAATGATGGAGAAAAGCATAACTATAGAAGTATACTCTGACAGGGTTAGAGGAGTAAAGCTGTTGGAGACATACATGGAACATAAACTTTAGCAGAGACCAGTTGGTTGATACGTCTACACCAGGGTTTGCCAAAGTGGAGATCAGGACTCCAAATGAAGCCCCAAGTGAAATTTTAAAGTTGTGATGTCTAAGGCAGCAATGACAACCATGAAGCTCTGACATGACGTGGCAATTATATTCTTTTATATGAAAAGTAAGCCAGGATGTTCTTGTAAGCCTGGCACTTTCTTTTTGCGATCACTCAAGTTTTGAATATAGATGGGGCATTAAAGTTGAGCAATATTCCACATGCTCTTGGCTTTAAATATTCAATACATGTTCAGTAATGGTTTCTGGTTTCTAAAACTCCTACAGGCATTTCAAATAGTATTCCCCCCATTTCCCTTTTTTGCCCTTTTACTTAGATTGAAAAGGAATTTTATGATGTAAGAGAAGAGTTTAATATTTTTCAAAAAGAAGTTTCAAGTTTCATCAGAAGTACAGAATAACTTCAGCATGTTATTTTATTCTGTCTCCAAGGATCAGGTGCAATTCTTCAGAAGGCCAATCCCAAGTAGAAGAAGATATGTTAAGTGCTGGGTTAATTTCACAAATGCTACCAATTTAATTTGACTAGAACGTATCTCAAGGTTAGGTCATAAAATAAGAGCCCATGGTATTAGTGGGAGTAAACTGGCATGGATAGAGAATTGGCTAATGGGCAGGAAACAGCAAATGGGGGATAAGGGGTTACTTTTCAGGTTGGTGACCTATAACTTGCTGGATTCCACAGGCATCAATGCTGGGACTGAGTTGTTTACAATATATATTAATGGTTGGAGGAAGGAAACCAATGCACTGGAGCCAAACTTGCAGATGACACAAAAATAGGTAATAAGACAAGTTGTGAGAGGCATCCAAACAGTTTACAGAGAGATAGTGATAGATTAAGTCAGTGGGCAATTGTGAAGTTTTTCATTTTGGAAGGGAGAACAAAAGAATATGAGTACTATTCATTGGAGAAAAATTGCAGAAAGCTGCAATGCAAAGGACATTGGGATTACTTGTGCATGAAGCGCAGAAAGTAAGCATAAAAGTGGTACTGGTAATAAGGAAGGCAAGAGTAATGGTGGTTTTTATTTCAAAAGATTGAAGTATCAAAGTGGGGAAGTCTTACTGCAACCGTACAGTGTGCTGGAATACCGAGAATGGTTTTGATCCCCTTATTTAAAGAATGGCATCATTTCATGGGAGTTGATATAAATGGTTTGGATGGGAATATAGGAGGCATGGTCAGTATATTTATAGATAACATCAAAGCAGATGATGTAGTGGACAGTGACAAAAATTATCTCAGAGTACAATGGGGCCTTGATCAAATAGGCCAATGAGGTGAGGAATGGCAGATGGAGTTTAATTTAAATGAATATGAGATGTTGCATTTTGGTAAGGCAAACTAGGGCAGGACATTTATATATGGTTAATGGTAGGGCCCTGAGGAGCATTACTTAATGAGGAGACCTATGAGTGCAGCTGCATAGTCCCTTGAAAATGGAGTTAGAGGCAGGCAGGGTGGTGAAGAAGGTGTTTGGCATGTTTAGCTTCATTGGCTGTAACATTGACTAAGGAGTTGGGATGTCATGTTACAGCTATACAGGACATTGGCAAGGTCACTGCATAAAATTCTGGTCACCCTTCTATAGGAAGGATGCTGTTAAACTTGAGACAGTGCAGAAAAAATTTACAAGGGTGTTGCCAGGGTTGGAGGGTTTGAACTATAGGGAGAGGCTGAATAATCTGGGGCTGTTTTCCATGGAGCATTGGATCGAACTGGTCTATAAAATGATGAGGGGCGTGGATAGGGTGAATAGCCAAACTCTTTTTCTGAGGGCTGGGGTGTCCAAAACTAGAGGACATAAGATTAAGGTGAAAGGGAATGCTTTAAAGAGGACCTGAGAGGTAATTTTTTTCACATAGAAGGTGGTGTAAGTATGGAACAAGCTGCCAAAGGAAGTGGTGGAGTCGAGTCCAATTACGTGTAAAGGGGACTTAGATGGGTACATGAATACAAATCAGTTTAGAGGGAAATATACCAAATCAGATGAGGTCAGATTCAGGTATCTGGTTGGCGTGGATGAATTGGACCAAAGGGTCTGTTTCAGTGAGTCAGAAACTGTCTCTTTTCATCAATATTGGGATGATGGACCTTAGTCTTGAAAGTAACTTTAAGCTGTTTGAAAGGATATTCTGATGGAAAGGATATCCTGAAAGTTCTTTTGTCATATGAAGGGTTATCAGGAACAATAAGTTTTAGCACAGATTGTTTTGTAGTCCATTGAAGATATTTTTATGTCAAACAATTACTCTTCAAAAGTTCACACCATCAACATAGATATGTAGTATCCTCCTGAAATCAAAATGTCCTTTCTCAAAGAAACACAGAAAATTCATTGTCGATTTTCTTGAAACCCTGAAGAGATTATTTGTTAATTCTTAATTCCTTTCATTACTGTTGGGAAATATCCACTAAAATTAAAAAGAAACTTACCATATAATAATTGCAAAATAATTACATACAGTATCGCAAAAGTTAAAAGCAGAGTCAATATGATACCAGAAATTCAAATTGAAAACTTATAAGCTGCTTCTTGAGAAACAAAGCTTATTTTAAAAGAACACAAACCCAGATATGATCAAGCAGCGTCAGCTTGTGTCATACATTTTCTCACGATTTTCAAGTAAACTGAAATGATTTTTTTCCCCAAATATAAAAGAACAAAACAAAGCTTTTGGGTGCCATGTTTTGGGCCTGCCCTGGGTCATTTGAAAAGGTGGAGGGACATTTTGAGATTTTGGTGAGAGAGGAGGTGACAGTCAGGAACTGTTCCAATATTTGCAGCAGCCTGCAAACATACCGTTTGTCAAAAATGCATTTTAGCAGAACAATTATGGTTCTCAAGTGCTGACTCTCTCCAGTCCAGAGAAAGAGACAATCCGACCCTTTTGAATTTTAATAGGAAGCCTTGCTCTCTATGACTTCACTGTAGCATCTGGGAACTCAAGTTTTTAGATCCACAGGAAACCTTCTCCTGACTCCAAACAAAATTAAAAGCCTTCCTGGATCTGTGTGAGCCCTGACTGCACCTACTTTTGTCTCATCTTTTTTAAAAAACACCCAATAAGGACTCAAAAGCTGTTTACCAACTGCCTGTCTGAAAGAGACATAATGGCACTAGTGTGGCAACACCTCTCATCAAGAGAAACAGGACAGAACACATCTCTCTTAAAGGTACAGTACTATCACAAGGCAGGGAATAGACACATATACAGACCAAGTGCAGGCAGATGGAATTAGTTTAGAATGGCAATATGGTGGGATGAAGGAGCTGTTCCTGTGCTGTAATGTTCTATGTTTATAACCCCCAATATAGAAAAAGGTTCCCAATTCTACAGAGGGTGCAGGAGTTGAGGAACTGGGTATATAAGCACACAGATCACTGGAGGTGGTAGGACAGATAAAGAAGTTAATGAAGTATACAGTGTTCTTGGTTTTAATAAAATGGGCATAGAGTACAAGAGCATGGAGTAATCTTGAAACTGTACAAGGTATCAGTCAGACCTCAGCTGGAGTATTTACACAGTTGTGGGTGCCAATGTAAATGCATTGCAAACAGTGCAGAACTGATTTGCATAAACATTTCCAATAATTATGACAATAGATTGAATGTGCCTTATTCCTGATGAAGGGCTTATGCCTGAAATGTTGACTCTCCTGCTCCTCAGATGCTGCTTGACCGGCTGTGCTTTTCCAGCACCGCACTCTTACACCCGATCTCCAGCATCTGCAGTCCTCACTTTCCCATGGTAGATTGGAGAAGCTGGTATTGTTCTCCTTGGAGAGAAGAAGGCTGAGAAACAATTTGATAGAGATGTTCAAAATGATGAGTAGGCAAGACTGACGAGGTCAGGTTAGCCTTCAGGACAGGGGATTGCAGGTTCTGAGATGGGGTGCAATACAATTGTGAAGGGGGCATTAGAATTTACAAGGGTGTTACACTGGCAGCATGGTGGCTGAGTAGTTAGCACTGCTGCCTCAGACCGTCAGGAACCTGGGTTCAGTTTCTTCTGGGTGCTCCGGTTTTCTCTCACCATCCAAAGATGTTGGTTAGGTGGATTGGCTATGCCACATTGCTTATAGTGTCCAGAGATGTGCAGGTTGGTTGGGGGAGGGGGGGAGGGGAATGCAGGGTTACAAAGGGAAGAGGAGGTTGGGTCTGGGTGGGATGCTCTTTGGGGGGTCAGTGTGGACTTGATGGGCTGATTGACCTGCTTCCACACCGTAGGGATGCTATGATTCTATATTGTAAAACATGGTTGAAGGGAGAGGTAATGCGGAAGGGTGGTAAGGAGGAAAGGAAGGTGGAAACAGTGAATGATGACAATTAACCTGGTCAACTTATATGCTAGGAACTCAGTGGGAAATGTAGGCAGGTATAGACACATGTAGACAGGTAGACAGGTTCCATAGGGAACTGGGGAGTGTGGTACTTGTGGCGTTATCAGGACAAGCTACTAGGAAGGAGATAAGGATATTTAGAATTTCCCATATACATTTAGGTTGAGCCTGGAAGGAGGAGCATTTAGTATCAGTCTGTAACTAAACAATGAAATATGTAAGTTTCATCCCTCTGCTTTTGTTTTAGGTCACCATCATCTGCAATATTTCACTTTTATATTGGAGACTCTAACCAATTTCCCTTGACATTCAAACATTAGGAAAACACATAAAACCTTATAAATTATTACTATCAATATGAATACATCATGTTCTGTGCGCCCAACTAGCAAAAGAATTCTTTCAGAAAGTATCCTCATGACCTCAATCTGACACATTTAAAAACTTCCCACAGCACCAGAGAAAAGTTTGATTGTTTCTGGATGGTAAGGATTTGGCCATCACCCAGACTACCTGGGTAACCTAATCATGGCATTGCTCTGTGGGTCCAACCACATAATTCTATTTCTACAATATTTACTTCACTTGCCTTCTCATTCATCCTGAGGCCAGTGGTGAGTATCAATGCTGGAAGAAGTACTGTGTGGCTTGGATCAAGTATTTCCAAAAGGTCTGCTACTGAATATTCTCCTACATCTACTAACAATTCTGTTCCACCCAGTAGGTCACTGAGGTCTGCATATTATAGTTAACTGTGTTTCAACAAAAATTCGAGATGTAAGCTAATATATTTATCCCACTTTAATCATGGGGCATGCTGTTTTTTCCCCAGAAATATTTACATAGCAGCATTCATTCAGTATTTACTGGAATTGTTGCTTAAGGACTTTAGAAGCAAACTTGCAATGATGTTCCAGAACTTCTTACATAGTATGAAAAGAACAGTTAGCTAAGTAGGAGATTAATAGATGTGATGAATTAGATTGACAGAAACAAGCATATGATGAGAATAGGTTTAATAGTGTAATGGTAAGATTACAAGCTGGTGTACCTCAGATTGTATTTAGTAATAATATGCAATAAACAGAGTTCTAAAGAAGCCTAAGCTTGTTGACTGTTTTTGATCTTGCCTTCTCCTCAAACAGTTTGTGTCAAAGCTGAACACTTGGATGTTTGGCATGAAATCATAAAATATGGTGTCAGCAGTGAGATCCACTGCTAATGGTCTATGACAGAAATGAAATACACAAATCAAACCTAAAATCATCTGAAGAGAATAATATGTTAAAAAATTATGTGTCCTAAAAAGAATCAACACAGTTTTGCGACCAGTCGATAGCAAAAAGCCAGGATGTTGAAGAGCTGCTGGGAAGGTAAAATGTCTGATCTGAACAGAAAACTCCAGAGAAATCACCAAAGCCAACCATAAGCCAATAAAAGCATTTTATGGCCAGTAATAGGAGAAAGAAATGATTAAGGGAAAAGATAAGGCAGTGAGTGCAGTAAAAATCTATGATCAGCTGAGGGGATAAATCCAAATCAACCATATGTGAAAAGAGGTAAATTACTGGACACACAAAGGAGCTATAATCCCTTCAAGGAAAAACCCAAACACCAGGCTGGGCGGCTGAATTAAGATTCCTGGCAGTGACTTTAGTCTACTTACTTGATAATAAATTCATCAACAAGCAAGTTAAGAAGATTATTCAGAAAAAGGCTTAAGGTAAACTGATTGAAAATGTCAGGAATAAGAATTGTTTCTTGGAATTGAATGTCTCATTGAATTGAGATTAGTTGTCTTTATTCTTTTGACAACTCTCTTGAAATAACTCCACAGAGGCCAGTATCCCATCCTAAGTAATCCCTTCTTTACATGTGGAGAGTCCATGACACTGATCTGGCTCCTTCAGAGTGTAAAGGATGTCTGACACTCCTGTTCTTATCTGTCAGCCAGGGCTCCTTGATTGGACCAGACTGACAACCTCAATTAGGGAACTCATATTCGATGAGGTCCCCCTGGCTGACTTCATTACCATCAGTATATCTGTGATATGTTCCTTTAACCACTTCTATTCTTTATTAATAATCTTCATTATTTTGACAGTTAGGATGAGAATTGCAAGTCTGTTTCAATAATTTCTAAGTTTTGTTGATTTCAATTATTAAAAAGTAATATTGGAAACAAAGAAAATGTGTTTGACTGATCATGTGATGTTGAATTCAACACCAAATCTCCTGAATGTCGTCATGTCAGCTATCTTTGATGTCATCAAAACTCACTGAATGTTATTGATTGAAGCTATCTTGAGAAAGGTAGTACTCACAGATCTTCTAAAAATCCTGCAACCATCTTCATTCATCTCTATGAACATGTTAAACTGATAAAGGAAAACTGAACTTTACATAGAAAACTTAATTTGGAACTTCAGAAACTTCAAAGTTTGCTTTGATCAAAGAATGTGATAACATAAGAAAGTAGCTATCGTAAACAACAATCAAAATCAAGAATATAATCAATAGTCTCAAGTACCTACCAATAATCAGACAATTCAACAAAATTCAGTGAGACCAATTTTGCCATCACAGCAACTACTAAATCCATTTGAAAGATCAGCGAATTGGCAAATGTGGAAAGCAGAGTTCCGAATATTTTGAACCGTTTCAGGATTGGACAATCAAGTGCAGGACAGGTCAATAAATTTCTTTCCTGCACATGAAGAACATCAGATCACATGTTATATTGACAACAACATGATGAGAAACAGCTACTGATCAATATTTGACTACAAGAACAAATACAACATTAATGAGATCATACTTCAATGGTTGATGCCAAGTCCTAGGAGCAAATAGCTTCACTGAAAGAGGATCAAATTCTAGAATGAGTAGTCCAAATAGTGTGGATATAAAGTCCTACAGAAAGCGTTGGCTACTTAAATCACATTGGGACATTTGACCAAAGGAGACAGATTTCTCATCTGAAAACTCCAATACAAAATCATAAACAATCTAACTAACTTATGTCTGACTAACTTATTAGAGTTTCTCAAGGAAGTCTCAACCAGAGTGGATAGTGGGGAACCAATAGATGTGTTATATTTGGCCTTCCAGAAAGCATTCAAGAAGGCACCGCATAAAAGTTTGAGTCTTAAAACAAGACCCCACAGTGTTGGAGGTAGAATATTGGCATGGATAGAGTTTGGCTAATGGCAGGGAACAATGAATGGGAATAAGGGGTTCTTTTTCAGGTTGGCAATGCCTGTCCAGTGGGTTTCCACAAGGATCAATGCTAGGATGGCAACTGCTTACAATAAATATTAATGTCTTGAAGGAACAAAGTGAAAATACCATAATCAAAATTGCAGGAACACAAAATAGACGGAAAGGCACGTTGCAAGAGGGATACAAACTGTTTACAGAGATATATTGATATGTTAAATACTGTAGGTTTAAAATAAAAACTGGCAAATTGAGTATAGGGTGGGAAAATGTGAAGTTTTCTTACTTTTGAAGGGAGATCAAATGAATATTAATTAAATGGAGAAAAACTATAGAAAGCTAGGACACAATGCAGCAGGTCATCAGGAAGGCTGATAAATGTTGGCCATTATTTCAAGGTGGTTGGAGTATTAGAGTAGGTGCAATTGTACATTGTGTGGGTGAGAACACAACTGGAGTACTATGAGTATTTTTGATCCTCTTATTTAAGGAAAGATATTATTTCATTGGAGACAGTTCAAAGAAGGTTCACTAGGAAGATCCCCAGTTTGGAAGGATTGTTTTCTGAGCAAAAGCTAAACAGGCTGAGACTCTACTCACTGGGAGAATTAAACTCATAGTCTCTGAATAAAACAATGCTGCTTTAAGGCTGAACTGTAGAATTCCTTCCCCTAGGGTTGTGACTCTTTGGAACTCCTTGCCACAAAGAGCACTGGGGACAGGGGCCTTGTAGATATTTAAAGTTGAGATAGATAGTTCCTTGATGAGTCATGGAATCAAAGGTTACAGACAAGACATAGGAAAGTGGACTTCAGGAATGTCAGATCAGTCATGAATAGTGGAGCAGGTGAGAGCAACTGAATGGCCTGCTCATGTTCTTATTCCTGCTGGTCTTGTGGAGACCCAGATCTCTGCAGTTAATATCTCATCTCCTGATTGCCTGATGCCTGTCTACTCTCTACAAGGCACAAGTCAAATGAGTGGTGGAATAATCTGAACTTTATTGAATGATAGCTACTCCAACAATGTTGAAGCATTTCATCTCCAATAGACAAAGGAGCTCTCATGATCAGCACCCATCCACTGCCTTAAGTATTAACTTCCTTTCCCATGAACACCCAGAGGCGGCAACAAGATGCATTGCAGCAACAGCACGGTGGCACAGTGGTTAGCACTGCTGCCTCACAGCGCCAGAAACCCGGGTTCAATTCCCGCCTCAGGCGACTGACTGTGTGGAGTTTGCACATTCTTCCCGTGTCTGCGTGGGTTTCCTTCGGGTGCTCCGGTTTCCTCCCACAGTCCAAAAACATGCAGGTTAGGTGAATTGGACATGCTAAATTACCCATAGTGTTAGGTGCAGGGGCAAATGTAGGGGAATGGGTCTGGGTGGGTGCACTTTGGCGGGTCGGTGTTGACTTGTAGGGCCGAAGGGCCTGTTTCCACAAAGTAAGTAATCTAATCTAATCTATGGCCTATGCCATCTCGAAGGAAAATGGCAACAAACAATTGGTATCGTCACCATTTGGAAACTCCTCTCCAAGTTACACATTATTTGATGCTGAATCGTAACTTTCCTTCACAAAATGCTGAACTCCCTTCTTATCAGTACTGTGAATTTACCTAACCACATTAACATCAGTAGTTCAAGAGGGTGACTCATTTGTAATTAGGGACGGGCCACAAATGTCAGCTAAGCTTGTGAAATTCATGTTTCTGAATGTAAGGCTAGCATACTCAAATTTTGGAATGTATTAACAGAGAGAATTGGCATTCCACCACACCTTAGTAAATAGTTACATAAGGCCATTAAAAGGTCATGGTCTAGGAACATTTAGGGGACAGATTTGGACTATTCATTTCCACATTCATATGAATGAATAACATGTACTGTGAATCAGTCTGGTCTGACAATGTTATCCACTAAGGCACCCAACATCAAACAAAATCTTTGCAGTGTGTCACTGTACCATTTTATTTCTGAAACAGGAGTACTTTCTGTTTACTATCTTTTTAGTTCTGTGTTTACAGATTTTTCAGTGCCTGCTTGATTTGCAAAAAGTATTCCTTGGAAAAATTGTAAGCTCCAGCTTCCTTTGAGCATGTCAGAAATTTTCAGAAGGATAAACTAAGTCAAAAGATTTTGCCCATTTTGTTTAATTGCATTCCTTTTCTTTGATCTTGATTCACAGGAGTATCCTATACCCATCATTGATAGATCACACACATTGCCTTGATATTAGTTAGTTAACTTCATTGAACCAAATGTGTGCATTAACACCCTTCCTCTCATGGTTCACAACAGGAAGGGTTGAGAGGGATATGGACCATGTGCTGGTCAGTATGGACGCGTTGACTGAAGGGTCTGTTTCCGTGCTGTACATCTCTGTGACTTTATGACTCTAAAACACAAAGCACTTTTTACTGCAGTGTATGAAACAGACATTATTGATTCCAATGATTGCCTGAACTGTATAATAAGAGAACAGCTTGTCAGTTTCAATAGAAAGATTTTGGATTGATTGACATAGAAGCTTATGAATGGATAGTCACTTAAACCTGTCTTTGGGCCAGACTTGGTTTCTGAATGTAAGGCTAGCATACTCAAATTTTGGAATGTATTAACAGAGAGAATTGGTATTTTACCACATCTTAGTAAAATGTTACATAAGGCCATTAAAAGGTCATGGTCTAGGAACATTTAGGGGACAGATTTGGACTATTCATTTCCACATTCATATTCAGTGCACCACCATTAACAAAACATGATCTGCAATGGTAGAACAGAGTAGAAACAAGACTGGGCTACCTATTATCGAGAGTCTCTTGATAAGTCTGTGAATCCATTCAGGAAACTGAGGATTTGACCACTTGATTAAGGGAGGATCAAGTCAGTCATTGCAGTGTCTCAGGGTTTGTAGCACAAGGGGAGCATTGTGAAAAAGGATATTTGGTACTTTCGATAATTCTTCATGAGTTGAACAGGCATTAATTTCCAATTTTGCAAGTGATATGAAATTCAGTTATGTAGCACTGAATGTGTAGTAGTTCCTTAGAATGAGGATGACAGATGCTAATGGCAAGAACCTGCGTGTAGAGTCTTTTAATGCGGTGTGGCTGTTGCTGCAGCTATCAAAAGGTTCTGGCTGACAAAATCTCACACTTACCTTAGGCACACTGAAGGAGATAATCAATTTGTTTGGCCTCATTATAACATATCTTGCATAGCTATTCTTACAACATGGCATAAATCCTTCTGCTTAATTTATACAAGCAACACAAGAATGATTTATCCCATGTAGTAATCTGTGAAAATTCAAGAGGCTAAAAACTATTTAAATTAAAAATTAACCTTCTTCTAACCTATCTTTTACTTTCCCCTTTGCAGTACTAGTCCGATAAAAATCCCGATTAAGATTTACAAAACAAAACTTCTTATCTCCAAACGAGGTAGCTTCCAGTTCTACTCTGTATTCCTGTCTTCTTTTCTTCTTCTTGGGGATTCTGTTCACCGGTTACTGATCAATAAAAGGTACCTTTAAGAGAGCTATTTTTTGGGCAGTCTTTACATGCTGGTGGCTTGGCAGTTCCCCTCCCAACAGTTCAATTTTTCCCAGTCTTAAAACCCCAAAGTATTGGATTGTGTCATTGACTTTTAAGATTGTCAATACACTAAATTCAAACTTGATTGGAGGTTGGTATTTTGGGTAATAATTTAAACTGATTGGTTGAATTCAAATTTGTTTTTGTCTCCAAATTAGCTTAATCGAGTTGTTAGACCAAATGTTACATTATAGATTTTTTTCAGAACGCTTTGGTTCTGTCAGGTAGTTCAATTAGCTAATAACTTTCTTAAAGGTACAGTAGACCCACATCTTCATGACACTATGAAGTCCTGAGGTGAGACTTAATCCTGGAGCTTTTTGCCCTAGAGATGGAAACACTGTTGTTGCGCTACATGGCCTCTTGTTGGCATGCAGTAAATATTGAGAAGGAAAAGAATAACAAATTGAAGGAGCACACAGATAGTCATATGAAATGAACAAGCAGTTGGAAATTCAATTTCATACAAAAAGACGTGAAAAATGATATGTTTAAAAAGGAAGAATAAGGAGATATATAATACACAATAATAAACTGGGTACATGCTGAAGTATCTATAGGAACAAAGAAATCTGGAGGCGCATCTACACAGTTCCTTTAAGGGATTAGGACAAAAGATTTTAAAAAAACTTTTATGGCTTTATAAATAGAATAAATTGAGTACGAATGCAAGCAACTTATGTTAAACCTGTGTTCAAACCAAAGAATGTTGTATAAAGTGATGGTATTGAAAGAGTTAACATTGTTACATTGAATGTCACACAACCTGATGTTATCATAAGGTCTTCAGATAAGAATCATGCAGTCTTACACCAGAGCTTAATGAGATCAGAAGTGACAGAACTAGCTCCTGATAGTCTTAAGTAATTATGCATAACTAGTCGAAGCAACATTCTTAAGAAAGCAGAGTATAATTAGTTCCTTAAGAACAACTGGACCAGAAACAAACTTGTTTCAACAAAACAGCTGTTTTTTTATTACCAACACTCTAGAGATTAAAGGGACAACTGCCTAAGTCAGCAGGGAAGAGTTCCTTTTCAAAGGAAATTCAGGAGATTAAGAGTTCTCCAGATAAGGCCATGAGCCAACTGTTAGGTTTAACAGGAATATTATGCACCTAGAAAGCCATTCAGGAGATTAAAGGTCGTCCAGTAGAAAATTGTTTCGTAGACTAATCATGGTCAAGATCTGAATCAAGGTCATCAGTCTTCAAGCTGAAGAGGTACTTTCCAAGCCAGAATGGAATGCCATCTGGTAGAATCATTCAACATCCAGACCACCTGCATTTGTACAGTTAGAGACTTGAGTGGGAATGATGTAGTTTTTTTCTGGTGAATATAAAAATGGCTATGCGCATAAATATAAACTATGGGGAAAAATCATGAGGGGAAAATGCCGTATAAGGTAATGGTTCTGAAATATTGAAGTTGCATTAAGCTCCATACAATCTTAATTTGCCACACAATGTTTAGGTGGAGAATAAGGCAATTTTGCAGAGGATCCTGATGGAGTCAGTGTGACATTTCTGGCTCTTGACTGTCTTAAGGAACTATGCTAATCGGTCAATGTAACATATACGGATTTCCATTGCACAACAAATACCCTCTTGTATGAGACAAGTGACTCTCAACAAGACTTTCTGTGGTCTGACTTCTACAGTTAATTAGATATACCCTTAAGTTCGGCAGAGGGAAGAGGATTGGTGGTAGCACTATTATAGAATCTTAGAATCCCAACAGTGTGGAAACAGGCCATTTGGCCCACCTAATCCACACCAACCCTCCAAATAGTAACCTAACCAGAACCATTCCCTTCTCTATTACTCTAAATTTACCCCTAACTAATGCACCTAACCTACACATCCCTGAACATAGAACATAGAACATAGAACATAGAAGAATACAGTGCAGTACAGGCCCTTCGGCCCTCGATGTTGCGCCGATCCAAGCCCACCTAACCTACACTAGCCCACTATCCTCCATATGCCTATCCAATGCCCGCTTAAATGCCCATAAAGAGGGAGAGTCCACCACTGCTACTGCAGGGCATTCCATGAACTCACGACTCACTGAGTAAAGAACCTACCCCTAACATCTGCCCTTTACCTACCACCCCTTAATTTAAAGCTATGCCCACTCATAATAGCTGACTCCATATGTGGAAAAAGGTTCTCATGGTCAACCCTATCTAAACCCCTAATCATCTTGTACACCTCTATCAAGTCACCCCTAAACCTTCTTTTCTCCAATGAAAACAACCCCAAGTGCCTCAGCCTTTCCTCATACGATCTTTCTACCATACCAGGCAACATCCTGGTAAACCTCCTCTGCACCCGTTCCAGTGCCTCCACATCCTTCCTATAGTATGGCGACCAAAACTGCACACAATACTCCAGATGCGGCCGCACCAGAGTCGTATACAACTGCAACATTACCTCAGTACTCTGGAACTCAATTCCTCTACCAATAAAAGCCAGTACGCCATATGCCTTCTTCACCGCACTATTTACCTGGGTGGCAACCAAGTTTCTGGTATTGAGACTGGCTCTAATACAACAAGGGGTACGTCAGGTTTCAAGAGATCAGTTGTGTTCGGGGATTCTCCAGTTCGAGGTACAGACAGACGTTTCTGTGGCCAGCAGAGAAAAAGCAGAATGGTGTGTTGTTTCCCTGATGCCAGGTTCAAGCATGTCTCAGAGAGGGTGCAGAATGTTCTCACGGGGGGGAGGGGCCAGCAAGAGGTCATTGTCCACATTGGAACCAATGACATAGGAAGGGAAAAGGTTGAGATTCTGAAGGGAGAATACAGAGGGTTAGGCAGAAATTTAAAAAGGAGGTCCTCGAGAGTAGTAATATCTGGATTAATCCCAGTGCTATGAGCTAGTGAGGGCAGGAATAGGAGGATAGAGCAGATGAATGCATGGCTGAGGAGCTGGTATATGGGAGAAGGATTCACATTTTTGGATCATTAGAATCTCTTTTGGGTAGAAGTGACCTGTACAAGAAGGACGGATTGCACCTAAGTTGGAAGGGGACTAATATACTGGCAGGGAAATTTACTAGAGCTGCTCAGAAGGATTTAAACTAGTAAGGTGGGAGGCTGGGACCCAGAGAGATAGTGAGGAAAGAGATTAATCTGAGACTGGTACAGTTGAGAACAGAAGCGAGTCAAACAGTCAGGGCATTTATTTCATTGCAAGGGGCCTAAGGGGGAAGGCAGATGAACCCAGGGCATGGTTAGGAACATGGGACTGGGATATCATAGCAATTAAACAGAAGCGAGTCAAACAGTCAGGGCAGGCAGGGACAAGGTAGGACTAATTGTATATGAATTAAACTGCATTTACTTCAATGAAATGGCGCTAACAGGGAAGACAGATGAACTCAGGGCACAGTTAGGAACGTGGGACTGGGATATCATAGCAATTACAGAAACATGGCTCAGAGATGGGCAGGACTGCAGCTTAATGTTCCAGGATACAAATGCTACAGGAAGGATAGAAAGGGAGGCAAGGGTGGGGGTGTGGGGGTGTGTGTGTGGCATTTTTGATAAGGGATAGCATAACAGCTGTGCTGAGGGCGGATATTCCTGGAAATACATCCAGGGAAGTTATTTGGGTGGAACTGAGAAATAAGAAAGGGATGATAACCTTATTG
>NC_057718.1:75581513-75582651 GCF_004010195.1 Chiloscyllium plagiosum | reverse complement strand
TCGAGGTGTCAGTGGGCGAGCATTTTGGGGCCAGCGACCATAATTCTATTAGATTTAAAATAATGATGGAAAAGGATAGACCAGATCTAAAAGTTGAAGTTCTAAATTGGAGGAAGGCCAATTTTGATGGTATTAGGCAAGAACTTTCGAAAGCTGATTGGAGGCAGATGTTCGCAGGTAAAGGGACGGCTGGGAAATGGGAAGCCTTCAGAACTGAGATAACGAGAATCCAGAGAAAGAATATTCCTGTTACGGTGAAAAGAAAGGCTGGTAGGTATAGGGACTGCTGGATGAATAAAGAAATTGAGGGTTTGGTTAAGAAAAAGAAAGAAGCATATGTAACGTATAAACAGGATAGATCATGTAAATCCTTAGAAGAGTATAAAGGAAGTAGGAGTATACTTAAGAGGAAAATCAGGAGGGCAAAAAGGGGACATGAGATAGCTTTGTCAAATAGAATTAAGGAGAATCCAAAGAGTTTTTACAAATACATTAAGGACAAAAGTGTAACTAGGGAGAGAATAGGGCCCCTCAAAGATCAGCAAGGTGGCCTTTGTGTGGAGCCACAGGAGATTGGGGGAGATACTAAATGAGTATTTTGCATAAGTATTTACTGTGGAAAAGGATATGGAAGGTATAGACTGAAGGAAAATAGATGGTGACATCTTGCAAAATGTCCATATTAAAGAGGAGGAAGTGCTGGATGTCTTGAAATGCATAAAGTGGATAAATCCCCAGGATCTGATCAGGTGTACCCGAGAACTCTGTGGGAAGCTAGAGAAATGATGCTGGGCCTCTTGCTGAGATACTTGTATCATTGATAGTCACAGGTGAGGTGCCGGAAGACCGGAGGTTGGCTAACGTGGTGCCATTGTTTAAGAAGGGTGGTAAGGACAAGCCAGGGAACTATAGACCAATGAGCCTGACATCGGTGGTGGGTAAGTTGTTGAAGGGAATCCTGAGGGACAAGATGTACATGTATTTGGAAAGACAAGGACTGATTAGGAATTGTCAGCATGGTTTTGTGCATGGGAAATCTTGTCTCACAAACTTGATTGAGTTTTTTGAGAAAGTAACAAAGAGGATTGATGAGGGCAGAGTGGTAGATGTGATCTATAGGGACTTCAGTAAGGTGTTT
>NC_057718.1:75570529-75580857 GCF_004010195.1 Chiloscyllium plagiosum | reverse complement strand
TTTTCACACAGAGAGTGGTACGGGTATGGAATGAGCTGCCAGAGGAAGTGGTGGAGGCTGGTACAATTGTAACATTTAAGAGGCATTTGGATGGGTATATGAATAGGAAGGGTTTGGAGGGATATGGGCCGGGTTCTGGCAGGTGGGACTAGATTGGGTTGGGATGGGTTGGATGGGTTGGACCGAAGGGTCTGTTTCCATGCTGTACATCTCTATGACTCTATGCAACCAACTGAACCACTGTGCTGCCCTCAATTACTCAGAGTCCAATATGACAGAATATTGTATTAAATTCTAAATACTAGATTTCTGTAAAATATTCAATACATTAGAGAGAGTGAAAAGGATGTCTACTCGAATGATACCATGGTCACTTTACTTCAGTCACATGGTGAAACTGGAGAAACTGAAGTTGTGCTGTACAGAGTAGAGAGAGTTAAGGAGAGATTTGATGGAGGTTATCAAAATTATGGTTATCAAAAATGCTTCAAAAACTGACTGGAATTTTCACACCTCTATAAAGATGATTTGAAGGTGGGTTGGGGAGAGGAATGGGATTAGGTGGTCTCGCCGACATGTTTCCACCTCCGTACATTTTTACCTGCGGTGCCAGGAAGTTAGTTAAATCACATAAACATACAATTAATATAAATTTTCAGTTAAATTAAACTTCCCAAATATTGAATGGATCCCACATAATAACCAAGATTTTCAGCACAGACGAGCTAAAACATAGAGGAAGTGAGTTAGGAGTAACTTTATCTAAACATGACAGGAACTAAAATCAACCAGGGAGCTCTTTCTCTGGAGCAATATTCCGCATAGAATTTCAATTGTAGCAAACTCAGGGTCGACACAAATAAATAAATTTTCATGAAGAGGATATCTGTCTGAGAATAGGAAGAGATGAGTAAAGTGCTGATGTGATTTTGTAAGGAAGTGACTGAGATCAGATCACCTAGATAAGATTTTACTGGAGGATGCACCACTGACAGGAATGGGTATAAGGCTGCAGAATTATTCAATGCTTGAGCCTTTTATAAGTTCAGAGGATTCTAGCAAATATTTGTAGTGTAAAACACTCAGTAATTATATAACATGAATCTAAGATAATTGGTAAGGAAAAGGAAAAGGAAAAAAGGAAAAAAAGGTAAAGGTGAATAAGGAAAAATATTTACACACGGTGTCAATATGATTTGGAATGCACAATGGGGAAGGGCAGTTATTCAGTAGTAATGTTTAATAGGAAATTGGATAAATACTTGAAGGGGAATATTTTTCAGGGTTATAGGTAAAAAGGTACGGGAGTGGGACTGACTTCATAGCTCTTTCAAAGAAATGCCATGACCTCAATGGGCTAAACTGTGGCTTGTCGTGCTCTATGATTCTATTTTCTACAACTGAACTCATAGAAAAGATTGAGGAATCAAGGGAAAACCAAAAATTAGGAGGAGTTTGTGAAAGACTCTTAAAAAGAATAAATTATTATGAGCGAAGACTGCAGTAGATTCATGGAATACTTTGCAGTTTATAGCAAAAAAATTGCACAGTAACTACATCTCACGAAGAAAGAGGAAACTAATATGGGAGCAATTGTAATAGTCGGGATAAAGTAAATAAAGAATATTGCTTAAGTATCTATCTACTGGTCGGTCAAAGGACACAAATGAACATAAAAAACGGATGAAGAGAGTTAGGAACTGATCAAAGGAACAAAAATAGAAAATCAGATTAAGATTCTCGAGAACTTGAAAAGCTTATAAAACTCAATAACCAAATATGAAACCTTCAATATTCCAATGATGGCAACAAAAGCATTTCATTTAATATTCATAAAAGAAAGCCATCTGTGAATAGAGAAAGGGAGTAAAACTGTACATTTTAATAAGGTTTAACTAAATTTAATATTCTTGTAGTGAAATTATAGCAATGAATGGGAGCCAGTGGATGATAAGACCATAAGACCATAAGACATAGGAGCAGAAATTAGGCCATTCAACCCATCGAGTCAGCTCCACCATTCAATCATGACTGATAAGCTTTTCAATCCCATTTTCCAGCTTTCTCTACATAACCTTAGATAACCTTGGCAATTTATCTATCTCTGTTTAAATATACTCAATGACCTGGCCTCCTCAGCCTTCTGAGGTGATGAATTCCACAGATTCACCACTCTCTGGCTAAAGAAGTTTCTCCTTATCTCCATTCGAAAGTGTCTTCCCTTTACTTTCAGACTGTGCCCTCAGCTCCTAGTCTCTCCTACCAATGGAAACTTCTTCCCAACATCCACTCTGTCCAGGCCATTCAGTATTCTGAAAGTTTCCATCAGATTCCCCCTCATCCTTCTGAACTCCATCAAACATAATCCCAGAGTCCTCAAACGTTCTTCATATGTTAAGCCTTTCATTCCTGGGACCATTCTCGTGAACCTCCTTTGGACCTGCTCCAGGACCAATACCTCCTTCCTGAGGTAAGGAGCCACAGGAATGTGGTCTGATGAGAGTCTTATAAGGCCTCAGAAGTACACCCCTGCTTTTATATTGTAATCCTCTCGAGATGAATGACAACATTGTATTTGACTTCCTAACTACCAATTCAACCTGCAAGTTTACCTTAAGAGAAACCTGGACTAGGACTCCCAAGCCCCTTTGCACTTCAGATTTATGAATTTTCTCTCCATGTAGAAAATAGTCTAAGCCTCCATCCTTCCTATCAAAGTGCAAAACCTCACATTTTCCCACATTTTATTTCATCTGCCACTTCTTTGCCCACTCTCCTAACGTGTCTAAGTCTTTCTGCAGCCTCCCTGCCTCCTCAATAATACCTACTCCCCCACTTATCTTTGTATCATCTGCAAACTTAGCCAGAATGTCCTCAGTTCCTTCATCTAGATCGTGAATGTAGAAACTGTAAAGTTGTGGTCCCAACACTGACCTTGGTGGAATACAACTCATCACTGGCTTCCATCCTGAGAAAGACCTTTTTATCCCCCCTCTCTGCTTTCTGTCAGCCAGCCAATCTTCTATCTATTCTAGTACCCTGTCTACCATCTTACTCACCACCTTCTTACTCAGCAGCCTCCCGTGTGGCACCTTATAAAAGGCCTTCTGGAAGTCCAGATAGGAAACATCCATTGACTCTCCTTGGTCTAGCCTACTCATTACCTCCTCAAGGAATTTTAACTGATTTGTCAGGTATGACGTCCCCTTGATGAAAGCATGCTGACTTGGCTCTATTTTACCATGCACATGCAAGTATTTGGAAATCTCATCCTTCACAATAGACTCCAATTTCTGAGGGAATTCCTAATATAGGCTTAGTTACCCCCTTCATGGAGAAAGGACCACTAAAACTAGTTGAACTGTCTTGGATCTGATCCTTTATTGTCATGGATCAACATCTTGAAACTCCCTTCCCAATAGCAGTGTGGGAGTACCCACACCAAATGGACTGAAGTGATTCACTGCCTTCTCATGGGCAATCATGGACAGGCAACAAATGCTAACCTAGCCAGTACTGCCTATTTACCATGAAAGAATTTTTAAAAATTGTTTTACTTATGGCTGGAATAACTTCATAGTCTAACTTTCTCCTTTTTGCTTATAATTTGCTGGTTTCTAAAATTCTTCCAATCCTCAGGCTTAATGTTATATTCTAAGCCTTTCTAGAGTAGTAGAGTAAAGTAATTTTTTATTTGTCATTTCTACAATATACAACTGATACAGTAAATATGAGACAGCGTTCCTCCAGGACCGAGGCTGCTACATGGACAGCATAAACTACACACTCGTACAAGGCACAAAGTGCATAAGAATTGCAAAACATGCAAATTTACAGTGTAATAGAAGAATGATAAATAATAGACATTTTTCCAGCAGCAATTCAAAGTCATGCAAAGAATTTCAGATGGAAAATAGCTCAATCATACTATGTTAAGGAACCTGATGGCTTGGGGAAGAAATTGTTGCACAGTCTGGCTGTGTGAGACCGAATGCTCCAGATGGCAGGAGGGAGAAGAGTTTGAATGAGAGGAATGTGGGGTCCTCCACAATGCTCTTAGCCTTTCGGATGCAACTTGTGGTGTAAATGTCTATAAGGGAGGGAAGAGAGACCCCGATGATCTTCTCAGCTGTCCTCACTATCCATTGCAGGGTCTTACGATCTGAGACGGTGCAATTCCCAAACCAAGCAGTGATGCAGCAGCTCAGAGTATTCTCAATGAACTCTCTGTAGGATGTGGTGAGGATGGGGGATGGGTTTTCCCCAGCCTGTGCAGAAAGTAGAGACGCTGCTGGGCTTTCTTGGCTATGGAGCTGGTGTTGATGGCATCCTAAGTTTCTTAGTAAGCTCAAGTTGGATCTTTCTAGTTGAGATTTGTTTCAAGCAAAATATTTTGTTAAAAAAGTGTAAGTAATTTTGATTTATTTACTTTTTAAAACTGCAATCATTTTCAGTTTATTTACCCAATTGATCTTAGTCAAATTTCTCCTCATACTTGTATAACTGCAATTATGTTTAACATGCTTTTTTGGATTGAAATATTTTCATAACTTCATGTGGACTTCATTTGTATTATGATCACTCTTTCCAAGAGAACCTATTACCATGAGGCGACAAGCTAAAGTTAGCTCATAATAGAATACTAAGTGTAGAAGTGCTTTTTCAGTAGTTGGTTCCAAAACAGCAAGAAGTTGTCAAAAAGGTATTCTTCCAACTCATTTTCCAGACCAGCTTTGTTTGATATACTCAATGTATACAAAGATTAAAGTCCCCAATGAATATTACATCGCCTTTTTTACAGACTTCAATTTTATCTTCCTCAATGTTGTCAGTGAGGGGCTATATAAATGTTTCCCATCAGCATTTTCTATCCCTTATTACTCCTTATCTCTGGTGGCACTGGTTCTACTTCCTAGTTTTCTGAGCCAAGATCATTTTTCACTAATGTCCTTATTGCCATCCTTTACTATCAGGGCTGCTTAGTCACTTTGCAACTATTGATAGTATTTTCCTCTGGGGTCAGGAAACCAATGCCAGCTCTATTTCCAAATCCAGATTCTGATCTAAGGTAAAGAGAGGGATTGAAACATCGGTGATTTTCGTAGATGTGGCTGTTAATTGGCTGGGTTAAGGGAACAGAGGTGGGGCAATAGAAAATGGCAATAGAAAAGTGGGCGGCACGGTGGCACAGTGGTTAGCACTGCTGCCTCACAGTGCCAGAGACCCGGGTTCAATTCCCGACTCAGGCGACTGACTGTGTGGAGTTTGCACATTCTCCCCGTGTCTGCGTGGGTTTCCTCCGGGTGCTCCGGTTTCCTCCCACAGTCCAAAAATGTGCAGGTCAGGTGAATTGGCCATGCTAAATTGCTCGTAGTGTTAGGTAAAGGGGTAAATGTAGGGGAATGGGTGTGTTGCGCTTCGGTGGGTCGGTGTGGACTTGTTGGGCCGAAGGGCCTGTTTCCACACTGTAAGTAATCTAATCTAATCTAATCAATTTAAGAAAAGGGAGTACTTATTTCTCCACTGCTTTCACCACCACCCCCCACCACCACACACACACACACAATGGTCACAATCAGCAGAAGTGTAGACCTTTGCAATAAAAGTAAAAGTGCTGGAGAAAAGTAGCAGATCTGGCAGCTTCTGTGGAGAGAGGAATAGGGTTAATGTTGCAAGTCTTATATTAGATTTCTAAGCATCTGCAGTATTTTGCTTTTATGTGGTGCTTTGGAGCTGTGGATCTGGAAAAGGCTGAATGACCATGGGCTGCATCTTATTAGTTTTTTGCTAAGTCCAAGTTTCTTTGAGCTTTTTTGGAGGGTTGGGCACTATGCATTCTGGCAAGTTATCTCCCCATATATTACCAAAGTAATCTCATTAACTATCTACATGGCTAAATGAGAGTCTGGTATCTCTGGCTGAGAGGATAAAGTGTAAACAAGGCCATGCAACGCAGGAATGCTGTCAGCATCCAGATATGCTCAGAGTGAATGAGGCTATGACAGTGAAAGAACAGGATGAAAATGCCGCCGAGACCAGCTCATAGAGTCATAGAGATGTACAGCATGGAAGCAGACCCTTCATGTGCTGGAAATGTATCCCTGCAGTAGCATTATAAGGACAGTGGTCTGTGCAGCCTGAGGTTTTGCGCTAAGGTGCAGAAATGTATTGTGAGTGATCTGGAGATATGCTAAGAGGGTTTAAAAAGGTTAGCACATGTTAAAGGGCAATGTCCATGTAGGATGCATGCAGCTGGTGCCCATGGAATATAGTCTTAGATGTTGGTGCCTGTGTCCAACATGGAGGTCCTCTGGAATGTGAGCTGAAATTGCCAGGTACTTGCTCTGACTTCTATGTCAAGAAATCTTGATGTCTGGCTTGCTTGACATGGTTGGTAAGATAGGATGTTGAATATTAATGAAGTGAGTTGTACCTGTCAACAAATATCTGCCTGCCCTAATTGGCTGAGTGATAGGAGACAGAAGGTGATGGTAAAAGGCTGTTCGTGTGACTGGGGCCTGGTATGCAGTGGTGTAATAGAGGGATCAGGCTGGCTCCCTTATTATTTGTGATATTCTGAGAATGCTATAGATGAGATTGTGGTAGGCATGCTAAGCAAGTTTATAGATGACACAAAGATTGGTAGATGCTGAGGAGGAAAGTATTCAGTTCCAGGAGGTTGGCCAGATAGGCAGATCAGAGGCAGATGGAATTTTGCCCTGATAAATGCGAGGTGATACACTTTGGAAGAAACAAGACAAGGAAGTAGTCAACGAAAGATAAGGCACTAAGAAGCTCAGAGGAAGAGAAATCTTGGGGTGCTTGTCCATAGATCCCAGAGATGACAAGACAGGTTAAAAGAATACTTGAGGCAAATAGGATGCTTGCCTTTAAGTAGTGTTAAAGATTATAAGAGCAGGGAGGTCATGTTGGAGCTGTACAGAACTTTGGTTAGGCCACAGTTGGAGTACTGTGCACAGTTCTGGCCATCATATCATAGGAATAATGTGATTGCACCGGAGGAACTGCAAAAGAGATTTACAAGGCTGTTGCCTGGGATGGAGCAGTTTAGCTATGAAGAGACACTGGATATGCTTGGGTTGCTTTCTTTGGAGCAGAGAAGGTTGAGGGGCAACCTTCTGGAAATATAAAAGATTGATTGGCATGGACGTGGTGAATAGAAACCAAGTGTTTCCATTAGTGTAGGGAATACAAAATGCTTGCCTTTAATAGTTGTGACATAGATCATGAGAGCAGAGAGGTCACGTTGGAGCTATACAGAAATTTGGTTAGTCTATGGCTGGAGTACTGTATTTTGGTCATTGCATTATAAGAAGTATGTGATTGAACTGGAATGGGAGCAGAACAGATTAGCCAGGATGTTGACTGGGATACAGCATTTTAGATATGAAAAGAGGCTGAATAAGTTTAGATTGTTTTCTTTGGATTAATGAAGGTTAGTGGGGGGAACCTAACAAAATGTGCATACGATTATGAAGGGCATGGACTGTGTGAACAGAAAGCAAGTGTTCCAATTAGCTGAATGGTCAAAAACAAGGGGGCATAATTTTAAAGTTTAATTTTAAAGCAGGATGTTTCGAAGGGATGTCAAGGAAAATATTTTTCACCCATAGGGTGGAGGCCTAGAATGAACCACCTTGGAGGATAGTTGAGGCAGGAAACCTTAAACTTTAAAAGTACTTGGATGAGCACTTGAAAAGTCACAATATTCAAGGCTATGTGCTACTATGGAAAAATGGAACTCGTGTAGTTCATAGTATATTTTTAGAAGTACAGACATGATGACAGAAGGACTTCTTATGTAGTGGATGATTTTATGAATTCCCACTCTCCAGCTTTTAGCCCGTAATTCTAGAAATTTAATATGAACATGTAAATACCCTTTAAATGTTTTGAGGGTTTCTGACTCAAGCACCCTTTCAGGTAATGAGCTCCAAATTCTCAGCAACTTCTGAGTGAAAACAATTCTCAATTCCCCAATTAGTCTCCCACCTCTTACTTTCAATCAATGAACCCTGGTTATTGCCTCCTCTACTTTTGATTCACATTATCTCTGCCTTTCATAATCTAATACACTTTTATGAGGTCTCCTTTTGACTTTCACTGCTCCAACGAAAATAATCTCAGCCGAACCAATGTTTTTGCATTTCCCAGACCCTCCAGCCCAGGCAGCACTCTGATAAATCTTGTCAGCACCTTCTCTGGTGCAATCACATTTTATCTATGATATGGTGACCAAAATTACACACAGTTCTCCAACTGTAGCTTAACCAGTCTTTTAAACAGCTCATGCATAACCTCTTCGCTGTTCTCTTTAGTACCCAAAGGCATACAACACAAGTGTTCCAAATGCTTTCTTAATTAGCTTACCCACCTGCCCTGCTGCTTCCAGGATTCTGTGGATGTGCACCTCAAAGTCCCTTTCATCTTCAATACTTACCAGGGTCCTATTATTCATTGTATAATCTTTCCTCGTTAGCTCCTCTCAATACATTATTTCACACTTTTCTGGATTAAATTTCATTTGCAACTGCACTGCCAAGCTGATCAGTCCATTGATATCCTCCTGCAGTTTATTGCTATCTCCTCACTTTTTATCATCCTGCCATCTGAGTTATCACCTCAAAAAAATTTGTCAAACGTGACCCTCCCTTACCAAATTCATGCTGACTTATCCCTAATTAGCAGCTCTCCAAGTGTAGATATATTTTGTCATCCAGAATTCTGTCTAATAATTTCTGCATCATCGAAGTTACAAATCACACAACACCATGTTATAGTCCAACAGATTTAATTGGAAGCACTAGCTTTCGGTGCTCCGAAAGCTAATGCTTCCAATTAAACCAGTTGGACTATAACCTGGTGTTGTGTGATTTGTGACTTTGTACACCCCAGTCCAACACCGGCATCTCCAAATCATGCATCATCAAAGGTAGACTTACTGCTCTGTGATTTCCCAGTCTATTCTTTCCTCCATTTTTTAAATAATGGGACAATGTTAGCAGTTCTCCAGTCCTCTGGCACCTCAACTATGGTTAGAGACTATGCAGAGACAATATGGGTGGCACGGAGTCTCAGTGGTTAGCACTGTTGCCTCACGGTGCCAGGGACCCAGGTTTGATTCCAACCTTGGGCAACTGTCTGTGTGGAGTTTGTACGTTCTCCCGGTGTCTGTATGGGTTTCCTCCCACAGTCCAAAAACGTGCAGGTCAGGTGAATTGGCCACGCTAACTTGCCCATAGCGTTAGGTGAACTAGTCAGAGGGAAATGAGTCTGGGTGAGTTACTCTTCGGAGGGTCAGTGTGCACTTGTTGGAGCGCAAAGCCGGTTAGGAAGGTAAGTGATTGTTATTTAAGAACTTAACTCGATGCCAACGGTCTTTTAGCAGCAAAGAACGGCAGGCGCTAGGCGGAAGTGAAGTCGGAGCACAAAGCCGGTCGGGAAGGTAAGTGATTGTTATTTGAGTGGGTGTGTCCTAGACCCCAGGTCCTACAAATTAGGGCCTCCTCTAACCTAAATTAAAAGTCCACAGACTTGCCCCAAAAAGAGGGTCCAAGGAAGTTCCTGTGGATTGAAGAGTGAGGCTTTAGCTCAGGAGTCTTTGACAAGGACGTTGATGAAGTGATTACGCCAAAGTTGAAGAGGGTGAAGACATGACTGCCAAGCTGGTTCAGTGTGCTGCGTGCTTGATGTGGGAGGTCAACGACTCTGGTGTGTCTGGCTCGTATAAGTGTGGAAAGTGTGTGCACTTTCAGCTACTAACAGAGCATATTGCAGAACTGATGAAAGAACTCGAGGACCTTAGGCTCATCCGAGAGAACGAGATCTTTCTGGACAAGACCTTCAGCGAAGTTATTACACCGACCATACCAAAAGAGAGCAGAAGAGAGCAGATAATGAGGAAGGCAGAGAGGAGACAGGTGCAAGAGACCTCGGGGGAAGTACCTGTCAGGAACATGTTGAATCTTTTGGAAACAGTAGAGACAGATGACACTGCCAGTCCGCGAGGCAGCCAGGTCTGTCAATCAAAAGTTGGCAGGGAGACAGAGCGGAAGAGTCGGACATCGCACAGAGCCGTGGTAATAGGGGACTCCATAGTGAGAGGAACTGACCGGGGTTTTTGTGGCAGCAGGCGGGACTTAAGGATGGTGTGTTGCCTTCCTGGTGCCAGGGTGAAAGACATCGCGGACAGAGTGCAGGAAGTCCTCAAGGTGAAGAGCCAGAGGTGGTGGTACATGTCGGCACAAATGATGTCGGGAAGAAGAGGAGGAACATACTACAGCGAGACTTCGGAGAACTAGGAAGAA
>NC_057718.1:75543538-75569478 GCF_004010195.1 Chiloscyllium plagiosum | reverse complement strand
ACCTAGAATCAGGGGATGTAGAGTCAGTATGGATAGAGCTGAGAAATTCTAAGGATAGAATGACCATCTTGGGAGTTATCTACAGGCCCCCAAACAGTAGTCTGGATGTAGGATGTAAGTTGAATAAGGAGCTGAAATTGGCCTGTCGCAAAGATGTTACTACAGTTGTTATGGGGGATTTCAACATGCAGGTAGACTAGGAGAATCAGGATGGTATTGGACCTCAAGAAAGAGACTTTGTGGAGTGCCTCAGAGGTGGATTCTTAGAACAGCTGGTGCTGGAGCCGGCCAGGGAGAAGGCAATTCTGGATCTGGTTTTGTGCAACGAACCAGAATTGGTCAGGGAAATCGAAGTGAAGGAGCCATTGGGAAGTAGTGACCATAATACAATAAGCTTCAATTTGCAATTTGAGAGGGAGAGGGTACAATCGGAAGTGACAATATTTCTGTTCAATAAAGGGAGCTATGGAGCTATGAGGGAGGACCTGGCCAAATTTCAATGGTGCAATACCTTAGCAGGGATGACAGTGGAGGAACAATGGTGGATATTTCTGTGTATAATGCAGAAGATGCAGGATCAGTTCATTCCAAAAAGGAAGAAAGATCCTAGGAGGAGGCATGGGTGGCCGTGGCTGACAAGGGAAGTTAAGAAACATATAAAGTTAAAAGAGAAAAAGTATAACATAGCAAAGATAAGTGGGAAAACGGAGGATTGGGAAGCTTTTAAAGAACAACTAAGAGAAAAAATGAGGTACGAAGGTAAACTGGCCAAAAATATAAAGGAGGATAGTAAAAGCTTCTTTAGGTATGTGAAAGGCAAAAAATGGTTAAGACTAAAATTGGGCCCTTGAAGACAGAAATAGGGGAATATATTACAGGGAATAAAGAAATGGCAGAAGAATTGAATTGGTACTTCAGATCTGTATTCATTGGGGAAGACACAAGCAATCTCCCTGAGGTAACAGTGGCTGAAGGACCTGAACTTAAGGGAATTTATATTTACCAGGAATTGATGTTAGAGAGACTGTTAGGTCTGAAGGTTGATAAGTCCCCGGGGCCTGATAGTCTACATCCCAGGGTACTGAAGGAGGTGGCTCGAGAAATCGTGGATGCATTGGTGATTATTTTCCAGGGAAATTATAGACCAGTTAGTCTGACCTCAGTGGTGGGAAAGATGCTGAAGTCTATTATAAAGGATGAAATTACGACACATCTGGATAGTAGTAACAGGATAGGTCAGAGTCAGCATGGATTTATGAAGGGGAAATCATGCTTGACTAATCTTCTGGAATGTTTGAAGGAAGTAACTCTGAAGATGGACGAGGGAGATCCAGTAGATGTAGTGTACCTGGACTTTCAGAAAGAGGTTAGTGAGCAAAATTAGGGCGCATGGTATTGGGGGCAAAGTACTAACTTGGATTGAAAGTTGGTTGGCTGACAGGAAACAAAGAGTAGTGATAAACGGCTCCATTTCGGAATGGCAAGCAGTGATCAGTAGGATACCGCAGGGATCAGTGCTGGGACCACAGCTTTTTACAATATATATTAATGATATAAGAAATGGTATTAGTAATAACATTAGCAAATTTGCTGATGATACTAAGCTGGATGGCAGGGTGAAATGTGGGGAGGATGTTAGGAGATTACAGGGTGACCTGGACAGGTTAGGTGCGTGGTCAGATGCATGGCAGATGCAGTTTAATGTGGATAAATGTATGGTTATCCACTTTGGTGGCAAGAACAGGAAGGCAGATTACTACCTAAATGGAATCAATTTAGGTAAAGGGGCAGTACAAAGAGATCTGGGTGTTCTTGTACACCAGTCACTGAAGCATGCAGGTACAGCAGGTAGTGGAGAAGCTAATAGCATCCTGGCCTTCATAAAAAGCGGGATTGAGTTTAGAAGCAAAGAGGTTCTTCTGCAGCTGTACAGAGCACTTGTGAGACCACACCTGGAGTATTGTGTACAGTTCTGGTCTCCAAATTTGAGGAAAGACATTCTGGCTATTGAGGGAGTGCAGCGTAGGTTCACAAGGTCAATTCCTGGAATAGCGGGATTACCTTACACTGAAAGACTGGAGCGACAGATAAGGCAGGAACAGGATACTGATTAAGGATGATCAGCCATGATCATATTGAATGGTGGTGCAGACTCAAAGGGCAGAATGGCCTCCTCATGCACCTATTGTCTATTGTCTATTGTCTATTGAAAGGCCTGTTTCCATGCTGTAGGGTATCTAATCCCATCTGAGTCTGCAGAATTATCTACTTTTAAGGGCACATGTACTCATCTTCCACCATTCTATGGATTCTGAAATGATTCCTGCAGATTGGAAGCTAGCAAATGCTATCCACAGTTTAAAAACAAAAGATAAACTAAGGATCTAAAGGCCTGTTAGTCTTAGAGGGAAAATGCTAGAATCTAATCTCCAGGAAATAAATGGCCACTTGGATAATAATTCTGATTGGGTATCATTAGAATGGATTTGCAAGTAGGAAATTATATTTGACAACTTGTTAGCAGCTTTTTGAAAATGTTACTAACACATTGATAAAGGGGTGGGGTAGGAGAAGTGAATGAATCTAACAGATTTGGATTTTTAGAAGGTTTCTGATCAGTTTTCCTACAGGTAATCAAATTAGCACAATTAAAGCATGTAGAATAGGTTTAATATACAGACATAGATTAGGAATTAGCCAAAAACCAAAGAACTACAGACGTTGTTAATCAGAGGCAAAAATCGAAATTGCTGGAAAAGCTCAGCAGCACCTGTGGAAAAAGCTCACCGGCCTGGTAACATTTGTGGAGAGAAATAATAATTAACTTGAGTTCTGAGGAGAGGTCACTTTACCTAGAACATTAACTCTGATTTCGCTCCACAGACGCTGCTAAGCTTTTCCAGCAATTTCTATTTTTGCTTAAGTATTAACTAACAGGCTAAAAAGAGTGCAGGAATAAACTGGTCATTTTCATATTGGCAGGCTGTGACTAGTCAGGTATTGCAAGGATCAGTGTTTGAACCCCAGCTGTTTTACAATATATATCAATGATTTGGATTTCAGACCAAGTGGAATTTAGACGCTCTTGATCCAAACTGTCATGTCTTGTTATACTGATCTTAGCATATCGTCTGGGAACCAGCATCACAATATAGACAAATCTTTTTAATTAATTCCACATGATTACTTGCTTTCGGTTAGGTCAACAATCCAGTGTAAAATATAAAACTGTTCAGAGACAAACAAAAAGTGTTTGAATTAGGCATAAGCAACATATAATGCAAAAAGGAAGTCACACTGAATAAAAACCTTATTAGGCCGTAGTGCAGTATAGAGTGATTTTATGCATTTGTTTGAATGAAATATATAAGAGTGCAGCATAGATTCACTGGGATGTTACCAGGGACAAGATGGGTTCCAGTTATATTGAACAGTTTACGAAGTTAGGACTGTTTCACGAAAACTGAAAAAGATACGAACTGCTAGCTGTCTCCAAGAATATGAAAGCACTGACAAAGTCAATTTTCACTGAGTGGCGAAGTGTTAACTTGAATACAAACTTAAGAGCATCAAAGAGAATCAAGAAAATAAAACAATTACATTTTCATGTTATACTCAGCAGGGCATTTATACATGATGTGGCAGTGCTCATGTTAACTCCCATAACAGGATTTAGATACAGGTAATGTGATATTGAAAGATTCAATGGACCGTTTTTTTATTTACAGCTCCTAGTATATACATATATTATAATCACAGACACTTCATTGTCTGGGCTACAAAGAGTTGCATGCTTTCACCAATGCATCATACTTCATATTTGTCCCTGTTAACATCCCAGTGAATCTATGCTGCATTTCTTACATTACTTCAAATAGCCCCGGTTTAGATGGAGTCTGAAACTTTTATACTCTGAAGTCACAATCTATGATACAGTGATGTTAAAGGTATACAGCATGCTAATTGTGAGACAGAATACAAATGCATATATTTCCTGATGCCATTCAACTCGTATTGCTTTTGAAACCAAAATAACAAGTGGTGGTCTTAACAATCGAACTCGGATCCCTGTCACTGTGAGGCATCATTGCTAACCACTGAGCCACCATGCCACCCCATTCAGGCCCCTCACCAGTCACAGAAAGCCATAAACGTATCAGTGGTCACCACATTCTCTCTCTCTTCAGGAACAGCCAGAAGCATGCATAACCACAAAGGGAGGCAGACAGTCAGGTCTAATAATCACCGCCATGGATTGCAAACTGGGTCGAGAATTATAAAATCATGTGGAACATAAGGAGCCCTTCTACCCATCGACTGCTAATTCAAAGATTTACTACAATTTACACTGAACTGAATGTTAATACGCTGGCCAAGCTAAGTATCACTTTTCACTCTAATAAATTAGTTAATTGTTTTAAAACCGGCTCTTAAAGCCAGTAATGTAACAAAAACAAAATTTCAGACAAAACTGATATAGTTAAAATAGGATGACGTTTTAGGGAGAGATAATGAATTCAAGCCCCTGTGGCACCCACGAGCTGGAGATTGTCTTACATGTGCCAATGGACATTGTGGGCTCTCTGTGCAGAGGCACCTGGGCACAAATATATCTGCAAAAGTAGTGGTCACAGGCAGCTAGGCTAAATGACCATCTCAATCACCTACTGCATGCACCTCTTAATGGCTACCTTGGCTAAACCAAGTGTTTCCTGATACTGTTATGACCCACAGGAGTATTACACCGGAAATCAAGCCCCACTGTTCTTGAAGTCATTACAAATGTGAAAATATTCCATCAACTACCTAAATTCCCCAATTTCCCCATTCCTCTTGATGACTTACCTTTAAAAGTTAGGTTCTTTCTCTGTTTCCTTGCTTACACACCAGAACTATCCTCCCGATTTGAGGACAATCCAAATGCTTTTGTAAGGGTGAGTGACCGTGCACGCCAACAGGCTAATGGAGAAAGCCAAGCAAACCAATATCACTAGACCGAGTCACCTAGAAGACAAAGATAATTTGTTGGGTTTTGATGTCACCACAGCTACCTAGGGTCTCAGAGAGGCCAAGATTAGTGGCAAAATCAGATGAGATGTCAGTGTGGCCTATCTTGAGTTTGGACCATCTCAGTACATCTTTTATGCTTCTGTCCAAAAAGCGTGTGAGTTTATTGCTAGTCAGTGGTTAGTTGCCTATTAACTTGATTGTTAAACACTTTGTTAACAATTTAACTCCCATCATTAATATTCAACTTCTGATCTTATCAAATGCACCATCCAGGCTAGATGTCAAAAATACTAAACATGGAAATTAGAGCAAGTAATATGCAACTTCAGCTCATCACTTTCTATGAAGGGCTTCTGTGGTTCTTTGGATCAAACAGCATCTGATGGCATGATCCACAGGCATCAGGCATAAAAACTTCTCTTCTATGGACACTGGCATCCAGAATTTCCCAATAACTCAGATCCTTGATGGTACTTGACCGATACACTTGCAGGCTTATCAGAAAGCACAGCCTTGCATTGCGAGATACATGGCAACTAGCAGTGAAAGGATGCAGCAGGAACATGTTGTGCACATGGGCAAGAACCCAGTTCATGGATTGAACCAAACTGTGTCTCAGAGCTGCTTGTTTGCTGTGTTAGCACTTGCTTACTTAGTACACGTCATTTAAGTCTTGTCTTGCTATGCCTGTTAGTGCACTGGTGCTTCAACCAGAGCCAAAAAACTCTCAAACTGACATATTAATGGACTCTTTAGCACAGGTGTACAGTTGGGTTGCTTGTCAATAGGGATCGCTAGGCTGGACACCCTAGTTTTCAGTGCACTAAGCTGTCATTCTAACATGTGCAGCATGCGCCAGCTGCCTGCACAGCAAATATATTGCAGGTGTATTCAACCAAATGACCATGTGGGAAATTGGCTGGAAGGTAATTTTCAATCCAGTCAATGGGGGTAGTCTAAGGTCAGGAGGTCCAGTATCATTAGTTGTGGGCACAGTTTGTACACAGTTTAGGGGCATGGCCATAGTCAGTTGTCAGCTTGGGTGGCTCATCGGCATGAGAATTGTCCAACTACAATGTGGGAATTGGCAGCTATCAGTCCTGCAAGGCCAGAAGCAGCAGGCTGGGGTATTGCATTTTGCCAGTTGGAGAGCTGCAAAGACGGCAGCCAGAATCTGTTCAGACATGTCAAAGGGTCGCACATCAAAGTTGGCCAGAGGTCTGGGACAAATATAATGCTAGGGTCCATTTGTCAATCATCACAGATGGTGCTAGGGGATCCTGCAAGGGCATCAGGAGGCATCACTGAGTGGGGGCGAGGGAGGGTGTGTGAAGATTGGGGCAGTGAGTTGGAGTTGAAGAGTGTGGTGCTGGAAAAACACAGCTGGTCAGGCAGCATCCGAGGAGCAGAAGAATCAATGTTTCAGGCATAAGCCCTTCATCACCAATTTTCCTGCTCCTCGGATGCTGGCTGTGTTTTTCCAGCACCACACTCTTTGTCTCTGATTTCCAGCATCTGCAGTCCTCACTTCCTCCGCAGTGAGTTGGAGAGATGAAAAATGAGGCATTTGAGAAGGTGAGCACAAGGATGTGAGGAATCCTGAGTATTTGGGTGAAGACAGAGCAGCTGCAGAGGGCATGGTAGGCTACAGGAGGAAGGATTATTGACAGTGACCACCACAGCATCTACATGGTGGGCATCATTGAGCATTATGCCAGGGATCAGTGGGCAGGGAGGACAGTTGGAGGTAGAGTTCAAAGCTGTATATTTCCACTTAGGGAGCGAAGGGATGGAAATTGGCTTTCAGCATTGTTCAAAGTGAACGAGGGCATACAGGATGTAGAGGTTAGCTGGCAATCAGGTAGAACCCAAAGCTGATAGTGTACGCCATGTTTTGACATCATTTGTTCTCTAAATACACAATGTGACGGAAAAATGGCTCAGAGAATCCTCAAGGTGGGTGGAGTCAGTGCCACTTTGATGGATGAAAATGCAGGATCCATGTCTGCTGGATATTAGGATATTAAAGGGGCAAATGCATAAAGCATTCACCTGAAAACTCCAGCTAAATTTCATTTGCAAACTTTCCTTTGCACATATGACATGATATGCAGACTGAACATGCTCATGCATCAAATGTTGGTCAAAGGCAGATTGCACAACGACATTCACAGTAGCCAAACTATCACTGTCATCTCAGGCGATACAGATGTTAGTGGCAAATGCCAGAAAGTTGCTGTGAACAAGGGGAATGGTGCCATGTCATTTGTGGGCGGCATGGTGACACAGTGGTTAGCACTGCTGCCTCACAGCGCCAGAGACCCAGGTTGCCGCCTCGGGCAACTGTCTGTGTGGAGTTTGCACATTCTCCCCGTGTCTGCATGGGTTTCCTCCCACAGTCCAAAGATGTGCAGGTTAGGTGAATCGGCCATGCTAAATTGCCCGTAGTGTTAGGTGGAGGGGTAGATGTAGGGGAATGAGTTTGGGTGGGTTGCTCTTCGGTGGGTCGGTGTGGATTTGTTGGACCGAAGGGCCTGTTTCCACACTGTAAGTAATCTAAAAAATGAAATCATCTAAAAAAGTCATGGAAGTCTGACAATGGTCTCTAATGAATGAAATGGAAAATAGAAGGGTTGAATTGGCTGTGGGATGAAAGGAGTCAGAGCACACTGAGTACTCCCTTTTGGATGGTTAAGCATTGATCATTTGGCTGATATGGCATCTGCACCAACTTGGTGCACGTGCTGCGACCAGGACCCCGATTGGGCAGATGATCCTGTTGCTGAAGGTCTAGCTCCATAGTTTGGTGTGGACTGGGTGGACGCTCCAGTCTAATACGGACTGAGAGCGCTGCACCATCCCGGCATGCTGTATTGCACATTATCGGAGAAGGCAACAACATCATGTGTTGGATACTGAGGATTTGGGGAAATGAGAAAATCTTCCAACGGGAAGGATAAGGACATTGGAGAGGAGGAAGCTCTCCTTGAGGACGAGAAAATGTATATACATTGGTGCCTGAAAGGTGGACAGGACTTGATCAACTAATTGTAGTAGATGTTAGTTGGATGCTGAAGACCATCATGGACTGTCAAACTCAAGATGCTAGCATATGGTTTGCATTTTGGGTGTGAATTTCAGCCTATACACATTTCCTTTGTGTTAGCTTTTTCTGGCTAACAAAGAAGCTCATATTTGGACTTGCCCAAACAACTGCCTGGATGTGATGTTCTCCTACAGAGCAATGACAAGGCGGAGGGGGGGGGGGGGGGCATGGGTGGTTGGCCAATGGGCTTTGGGTAAAGAGTATCAGGAACCCAGAGAAATGGGATGTATTTCAGGACAGGGAAACTGTATGGTCTTTAGGCAGTGACTAGGATGAGAGAGTGGCATTGTATATGCAAGGGAGTTTCAGCTATGTGGCATGTGCAGTGTAGATCTGTGGCTGTTGTGCCATCAATCTCCCAGTGAAGTGCCTTGCTGGATTGCTGATGTTTGTTGTGTGCACAGTGGCCTCTTAAAGGTGGTGCAAGTGCAATGAATGTCTTTCTGTGGATTGTTGTGGGAGTCAGACATGATAAAATGGAGCTAGAATTTGATGTGTGGGATGCCATTGGGTAGGGTCAATAGTTAGTTAGGTGCATTTGGTAAGATAAAGTGAGAAATATTATGAGAACTCACCAGGGATTCCCTCCAATAGACTTGACTTAACCTCCACTTAGCCAAGAAAAGATTCAGCCCAATAATTGCAAGTTGCAAACAGTTCGGGTAAACATGATACTTTTACAATAAGAATCACATTCATTCAATTTTCATTGAAACCTTGATTCAAAGCAATGTTTTTCCAGTTTTGGTCCACAGTTCAACAGTAAAAAAACATAAAAAAGGATGTAGCCTTTACATGCCTCCATGCTTAGGCAATTGAAAAACACATTTCATCACAAAGTAAATAAAAACACATACAGACAACACAACATGAGCCTTTCATTTATTCATCCTTCCTTCTCCCTTACACCTTCTTGTTTATCTTGAAGCATTTCTTAAACATTAACTTAATTCATTATTTTACATTCAGGATAAGGCATTGGATTTACATTATCTCTCCCAGCAGAGTGACTGATCTTGGTGTTGAAACTTGAATCAATAGACACCATCTAAACAGACTTGCATTTCAAATTTTAACCTTCCCAACAAACGATATTTCTCATGAATAAGAGATTCTGTGAATTCCCTGCACACAGACTTTCACTCAAAATGAAAATAACATTAGTCTAGGATAATAACAATCAAATTTTGGATTCAAATCTATGAAACACAAATAAAATCACGTTCTGCAGTACTTTCCCCTGTGACCATTGTCTGGAGTTAACCTGGCTCCCAGGCTTTTGGATTAGAGTCAGAGGATTCTTCCTGCAATTCTAACTCAAATAAATACTGCTTCAATAAAATCATTTTCAAGATATGAGGTAGAAACATTTTCCCACACATCTGTCTTCAGGCCTGTTTCTCAGCTTCCAACTGCAATTGGTTGTTTTGTCACAAAGACCTTGTCTATTTACTCTATCCATGCTCCTCATGATTTTCTAAATCTCTATAAGGCTTAGAAACAGTCCCCACCTATTTAACCTCTCCCTTTAGCTCAAACCCTCCAACCCTGACAGCATCCTTGTAAATCTTTGCTGAACCACTTCAAGATATCACAACATCATTCCTATAGCAGGGAGAACAGAATTGAATGCAGTATTCCAAATGTGGCCTAACCAATGTCCTGTACAGCCATAACATGACCTCCCAACTCCTGACCAATAAAGGCAAGCATACCAAACAACTTCTTTAATATCCTGTCTACTTGCGACTCCGCTTTTAAAGAACAATGAACCTGCACTCCAAGGTCTCTTTGTTCAGCAATACTCCCCATTAAGTGTATAAGTCCTGCTCTGATTTACCTTTCCAAAATGCAGCACCTCACATTTATCCAAATTAAATACCATCTGCCACTCCTCAGCCCATTGGCTCATCTGATCAAGATGCCATTGTAGTCCGAGCTAACCTTTTTCATTGTCCACCACACCTCCAATTTTGGTGTTATCTGCAAACTTAGTAACTCCTCCTATGTTCACATCCAAATCATTTATAAAAATGATGGAAAGCAGTGGACCCAACATAGATTATTGTGTCGCATTGCTGATCACACGCCTCTAATCTGAAAAGCAACCCTCCACCACCACCCTCTGTCTTCGACCTTCAAGCCAATTCTGTATCCAAATGTGATCCCTGAATTCCATGTGATCTAAACTTGCTACCCAGTCTACCAAGAGGAACTTTGTGAATGCCTTACCTAGGTCCTCTAGAAGAAGGTGAGGACTGCAGATTGATAGGGTAAATAGACAAGGTCTTTTCACCAGGGTGGCGAGTCCAAAACCTGAGAGCATAGGTTTAAGGTGAGAGGGCGAAGATTTTAAAAGGACCTAAAAGGCAACATTTTAACACAGAGGGTGGTGTGTGTATGGAATGAGCTGCCAGAGAAAATGGTGGAGCCCAGTACAATTATAACATTGAAAAAGCATCTGGACAAGTAAATGACTAGGAAGGGTTTAGAGGGATATAGGCCAAATGCTGGCAAATGGGACTGGATTTATTTGGGTTATCTGTTCAGCATGGACAAGTTCGACTGAAGGGTCTGTTTCCATGCTGTACGTTTCTATGACTTTATGACTTTTTATGCATTTTAAGACGTCCAGCACATCCTCCTCTGTAACACAGACATTTTCAAATGTCACTATTTATGTCCCCAACTTCTCTAGCTTCCATATCCTTTCCACAGTGAACACTGATGCAAAATAGTTGTTTACTATCACACCCATCTCCTGCAATTCCACACATGGGCGGCCTTGCTGATTTGTAAGGCACCCAATTCTCTCCCTTGTTAATCTTTTGTCCTTAATGTATTTGTCGAATCCCTTTGGCTTTTTTTTAACCCAATTTTCCAAAGCTATCTCAGCTTCCCTTTTTGCCCTCCTGATTTCTTCTTAGGCATACTTCTACTGTCTTTATACTCTTCTGGGGTATTCCCTCGAAACCTGATGATTGTACCTGACATGATTCCTTCTTTTTCTTGACTAAAGCCTCAACATCTTGAGGCATCCAGCATTCCTTGCACCTTCTAACCTTGCCCTTCACCTTAATAGGAATATAATGTCTCTGGACTTGGAAGGTTTCCTATTTTCCAACCATCCCCAATATCCTCCCCCAATCAATTTTTGAAATTTTTTGCCTAATACCATCAATATTGCCCTTCCTCCAATTTAAAATTTTAACATGAGGCCCGGTCTATCCTTTTCCATTACAATTTCAAAACTAATAGAATCATGTTCACTAGCCCTTAAGTTCTCCCCCACTGACACCTCAGTCACCTGCCCTGCCTTATTTCCCAAGAATAGATCAAGTTTTGCACCTTCTCTAGCAAGTGCATCCACATACTGAATCAGAAAATTGACTTGTATACACTTAACAAATTCCTCTCATCTAAGCCCTTAATACTATGGCAGTCCCAGTCTATGTTTGGAAAATTAAAATCCTCTACCATAACCACCCTATTATTCTTATAGATAACTGAGATCTCCTTACAAATTTGTTTCTCAATTTCCCACTGACTACTGGCAGAGTCTGTAGTACAATCCCAATAACGTGATTATCCCTTCCTTATTTTATGCTCCACTCAAATAACTTCCCTGGGTATACTCCCAGGAATATCCTCCCTAAGTACAGCTGTAATATTATCCCTAATCCAAAACGCTATGCCCCCTCCTCTCTTGTCCCCTTTTCTATCCTTCAGATAGCATCTTCTGCTCCTAGTTCTTATGCTTATCAATGTCTGAATTTAAGGTATTCCAACATGTTCAGTTATTGGAACTTCATGTTCAACTGACAATATCTCCATGTGGTATCTGAGTAGCACCATTATCTGATGAAAAATGGTCCATTCCTTGTCTGCAGATTTGTCTGGATCCACTTCCCCATCCAAGCTCCACTTTGATCACAGTAGTACTCCAGAGCTCCTTCATCCTCACCTCAATATGAGCTACCTGTGACAGCTTGTTTAAATCTATGATTATTTCTGGGCTTCAATTAACAAAGATATGACAAATACCTCCTTTGAATTATCGTTATCGTTAAAGAAAGTTTCAGCTTATCTAACATTTGCCAGTGATGGACAATATTATCCATTTCTTTGCTCAGCATACCCAATGGAAACAAATATCTGGAACTTGTTATAGAGTCATACAGCGTGGAAACTAACCCTTTGGTTCAACTAATCCGTACCAACCATAATCCCAAACTAAACTAGTCCCACCTGCCTGCATTTGGCCCACATCCCTCCAAACCTTTCTTATTCATGCACTTATCTAAATGTCTTTCAAATGTTGTAACTGTACCACATCGACTCCTTCCTCTGGAAGTTAATTCCACAAACCAGACACTCTTTGTAGAAAAAGTTGCCCCTCCTGTCTTTTTAAAATCCTTCTCTCACCTTAAAAATATGCCTCCTAGTATTGAAATTCCATGTCTTAGGGAAAAGACGCCTGCCATTCATCTTATTTATACCCTTTACGATTTTACAAATCTCGGTAAAATCACTCCTCAATCTTCTATTCTCCCGTAAAAAAAGGTCCAAGTCTACCCAGCCTATTTTTATAACTCAAACCCTCCATTTCCAGCAATATCGTGGTAAATCTCTCTGAAGCTTCCCCAGCTTAATAGTATCCTTCCTGTAACGTGGTGACCAGAATTGGGCATAGTACTCTAGGAGAGGCCTCACTATCATCCTGTACAACCTCAACGTAACAACCCAACTCCTATACACAAAGGTCTGACCAATGAAGGCAAGCATGCTAAGCACCTTCTTAACCACCTTATCTGTAAGTGATGTAAACGTCAAGGAATTATATATCTTCACCCCTAGATAGTTCTATTCTACAAAACTACCCAAGATAACACCACTTTTTAAAATTATATATATTCTGTCCTTGTTGAGAGTCATAGAGTCATAGAAATGTACAGCATGGAAACAGACCATTCAGTCCAACTTGGTCATGCCAACCAGATATTCCAACCCAATCTACTCCTATTTGCCAACATTTGGCTCATATCCCTCCAAACCCTTCCTGTTCACATACCTATCTAGATGCCTTTTAAATAATGCAATTGTACCAGCCTCCACCACTTCCTCTGGCAGCTCATTCTATACACGCACCACCCTCTGCATGAAAACGTTGCCCCTTAGGCCCCTTTTATATCTTTCCCCTCTCACCCTAAGCCTATTCAGCCTCTCCCTATAGCTCAAATTCTTCAACCCTGGCAACATCCTTGTAAACCTTTTCTGAACCCTTTCAAGTTTCACAACAACAGACACTGGCCTCCACACCAGCTCTAGGACTATCTGACCTGATAAAGCCCTTTCACAAATTTGCAGTGAAAGTAAGGGTAATCAGTCTGCAATAGTGCCAAAGAGATATGGAGACAAGCTCTGGCCTGTGGGATACTACTCAGGCAAAATGGATCCAGTCATGATGGGACAACATTTGTGTGTTCAAGCCACCCAATCTGCTACCTGGGCACTAACGACATCCTCTCCCTTGACACAACCGGGGAGGGTACACTCCCCACATAGTATACTCCAGCTGTGGGAAGCTGGCAAACTGAGAGTTGTTATAGACAGTCAGCAAGCCAAATGGGAAGCTGCACTGTTGCCAGGAGACAAGCTCTTGGAAGTGGTTAAAGACAACAGAGAGAACCAAGCAACCTATGTGAACCAGGAAGGAGAGACACATGATTGCATCCCCCTCATGGAGCAGAAAGAAGAAAGACAGGGTTAAGTTAAGGAGGAGTTATTAGAGAGGCCAGATGCTTGTAGATGGGGCATAGAAGTATTATGCTGGCGAGGCCCGAATGAGGTGGTCCATGGTTAATTTGAAAGGGGCACTTTCGGCAGGAAAGAGGACATGAGGATGTCACACCACCCAGGTAGCTGAACTGAAAGCACTTACTGCTGCTCTCCAGTTCGGAAAAAGACAAAAAGTTAACATCTACACAGACAATAAAATGCCTTTGACGTAATCCATGACTGCATGATGGCATGGGTAAGGCGAGGCTCTATTGCCTCGAGTGGTAGTACAATTCAACATGAGACCCTAGTTATGTACTGAGTGGCAGTAGTAATTAAAATTAAAGTACACAGAAAGAGCCAGCTAGTCTGGCATGGCCTCTCTCTGTCTCTCTCTATCTCTCTCTATCTCTCTGTCTCTCTCTCTCTCTCTCACTCTCTCGCTCTCCCTCTTCTAGGGCCCTCATCATGTGATCACCAACAAGCAGCCGGAGCAGGATCTTCATCCACAGGATGGTAGCCAGTGTAGATAAAGGTTGCATGTAAATATATGTGATGCGGTTACATGGTGGCTATAATTAAAGGTATTAATGCTATTAGTGTCAGCATGAAAACGCTAATTCTCTGTGGGGTCCTCTCAATTTTGATCTCATTGGAAGCAGACAGGCATGTGATGAAACAGTTAACTTAATGTTAATACAATCTACTGATTCCATTGTGGTCTTGAATCTACATCACTAATGGGATATATTTTGGGTTGGTTCCTGAAGACCACTACAGTCATTAATTTGATGATGCATCATGTTGTTGTCTTAATCATATTGATGATGGTTATTGTCATTGTAGCTTTAAGCTTCTGATGTGGGTTACATACATTTACTGTACATTCTCGTGGAACTGTCGCTGATTTGCATCTGCATCTGCAATTGTAACATGACCTGTCAAATATCATTGGGGTGGATTGTATAGGATGGGTTAGAATTGTTATTCATATTTGACAGCTGCATGACCTGAATAAGTCCTGTGATGGCCAACTCAATTCTTGTACATGCCGAAGATACTGCAATTGACTTGTTTTTCTGTACTCGCTGTTTGTTATATTGTACTAGAGAGACAGTTTCATTCTGAGTCATTGGACTTCCCCTTAGACTGAGATTGCTAACAGCATCAGGAATGAACCTAAGCCTCCATACCAGCCATCGATCCAGGAGTCCCAGCCTGGTGGAAGGGTGTGAGATTTATTGCTTGTTTTCCATTCCTTTTTTGTCTTTTATTATTGCTGAATAAATGTTCATTTTTAAACAAATTGATGTTGTTGAGTCTTCTGTTAACTACATTTAACTGAATCCAAAGAACCACTTGGATACACTCTGTGATCCACGAAAGACCTCAACTGCTTTCGTGACAGTGAAGTCCACAGACTCACCGTTCTCTGAGTGAAGAAATTTCTCCTCATCTCAGTCCTTAATGGCCTAACCTGAATCTTTTGACCCCTTGTTCTGGACTTCCCAATCATCAAGAAAATCCTTTCTGCACATACCCAGCCTCGTCCTGTTAGAATTGTACAGTTTTCTATAAAGATATCCCCACTTATTCTGCTACACTCTAGCGAATAAAGTCCTAACCTCTCGATCTGATTATGCCAGGAATCAGTCTGGTGAATCCTTTTGCACTCCGTCCATAGCCAGAACATCCTTCCTCAGAAAAGGAGCCCAAAACTGCATAAAATTCTCCAAGTGTTGTTTCATGAAGGCCCTGTACAATTGCAGCATGACATCTCTGCTCCTGTACTCAAATTGACTCCCAACGAAGGCCAAAATACCATTTACTTTCTTCACCGCTTGCTTCATCTGCATTCTTACATTCAGCATGTGCAATAGCACCGAGGTCTTGTTGCACCTCCCCCTTTCCCAATCTATCATCATTCAGATAATAAATTGCCTTCCTGTTTTTGGTGTCAAAGTGGATAACCTCACATTTATCCAGATTATATTTTGTCTGTCACACAACCAACCTGTTCGCACAATCAATTTGTCAAAATCACACTGAGTATACCCTCCCACCCAGCTTTGTGTTGCCTGAAAACTTGGAGATATTGCATTTAGTTCCTTCATCTAAATCATTAACCTATATTGTAAACATCTGGGGTCCAAGCACTGATCCCTATGGTACCTAACCATTCACTGGCTGCCCCTTGGGAAATGACCCATTTCTTTCTATTCTTTGTTTTCTGTCTCCAATATGTTCTCTAGCCATGTTGTCTAGCCACACTAAACCCAATCTCTGCATGTTCATTTTACATACCAATCTCTTATGTGGGATCTTATTGAAAGCCTTCTGAAAGATCAATTAAACCACATTAAGGCTTCCCCTTATCAAATCAACTATTTATAGCTTTTGAAAACTCCAATAGTTTTGTTAAGCTTAATTTCCCTTTCATAAATCCATACTGGCTTTGCACTGTTTCAAGTGCTCTGTTATTAAATCTCTTACAACGGACTCTAGCATTTCCCCACTAACGATGTCAGGCTAATCAGACTATGATCTCTGTTTCCTCTACTTTTTTTTTAAATAGTAGGGTTACATTAGCTTCTCTTCAATCCATAGGAATTGCTCCAATATCTAACAAATCTTGCAAGATGAACAACAATGTGTCCTTTATTTCTAGGACCAATTCTTTTAGTACTCTGTGATGTAGATTATCAGGCCCTGGGGATTTATCGGCTTTTAATCTATCAATTTCCAAAACACCATTTCCCAATTAATACTGACTTTCTTCAGTTCCTCTTTGTGTTGGATCCACTGTTCCCCTCCATTTTTGGCACATTATTTGTGTCTTCCTTTATAAAGAGAGAACCAAAATATATATTCTCTGAAGGGTCACTCGACCTGAAACGTTAACTCTGATTTCTGTCCACAGATTTTCTAGCAATTTCTGTTTTTGTTATGATTTTATTGGTTTGCCATTCCTTGTTCCCCATTATAACTTGTCCTATTTTTTTGTTGTAAGAACCTGCATTTGTCTTCATTAAACTGTGCTCAAGACTCTAGTTTGGGCCTTGAAGCTTCAATCAGGTGACTTAGACGTAAGAGTACTGTCACTGTGCCTCATGCAGACACACCTATCAACACTGATCAAATAATATCTGCAAATTACAAACCAAAGAACCTGCAATTTTTGTATGTTTTGTGATCAAATTGGAATAAGTAGCTCACATCCCAAATATTAAGTGTCAAACAATACAAACTAATAAGAAGAGATCACCAAAACCTCTTGCCTAGCAATTTACCTTGCTGATTTAAATTCAGACCTAAGCTGCTATGGTAAATCAGGTGAGCTGCATCTGAATGGCTGTTCAGTATCCCTGGGCTCATGTGGTTAAAGGAGATAAGGCCAAATCCCCAAAACCAATATGTAATTATTTGATGTTGAAGCAGGATTCAAAAGATAAAAGCTACACTGTAGAATCATAATATAGGAGGTAACATCGATCATTCAATCTTTGTCTCTGTAGCCCAGCAAAGTTTTCCTTTATAAACACTTACCTAATTCATGTTTGAAAGTTACTATTGAATGAGTTTACACCATCGTTTCAAGCAGATATTTCTGATTCCTAACAAATTTCCCCTCTGATTCATTTGCTAATTACTTGAATTTGGTGCTCTTTGGCATATGACACTGAGCAAGAAGGCATTTCAAAAACAGTCTATTATCAATATCTTTACAAAGGAGCAGTGCAAGCGTAAAACTGTCTAATTTGCCTTGATAACAGTGAGGTAGCAAAGTCAACATTATGTTTGTTATCATTTTTCAAAAGTTCCACTTAACAATAATTTCTTCAAAGATTTGCAATGTTTCTGTCAAAACATTGCCACACTGCAGAAGGGTGTCAAACACCTCACCAACATCCACTGATACTGTGAGGTTCTGTCACCTGATGCTACAGAAATGATTAGATTGTAGAAAGTGAACAGAGGAGAGGATACACTACCCATCCACCCCTTGTCGATCAGTATAGATGAATCCCCACTAGTTGGAAAGAAGGAAGCATTTTACACATATGCCTGTTGGAGAATTGGATGCCTATTCTCTTGCTCTCTACAACTCAGCTAAGACATCAAAATACCATAGTGTGGTATTCCCAGAGCGGGGACTCCTGATGTCATTGAGGGAGCAGGGGAACCAGGGACTCCTTGTAGTGGTCACAGCATGGGGGAATCCTGGCTATCCACAAAGTGACGGTGGCAGCTCCTGGTTGCAGTAGGGCCAGAGCAAGGGATTTCTGGGTTTTGGCGAGGAGTGAGGAAGTCAGGATCACCTGTTTCTGGGGCGAGTGTGGGTCCAGCCTGGGACCTGGCATCAGTGACGTAAGACCAGCAGCAAAGAGATTGCGCCGAAAGAGTGGCGACTCCTATGTTGGTGAGTCTAGTACAGGTGATGGCAAGGCAGTGGAGGAGGGATAGAGGCGCAGGTGCCAATGACTAGATTAGAGTGGGGCTGGAAAAGCACAGCAGATCAGGCAGCATCCGAGGAGCAGGAAAATCGACGTTTCGGACAAAAGCCCTTCATCAGGAATGGAAGGGCTGCGCAGGTGCCAATGAGTCAGCTCAGGGCACAGGACTCATGGCAGAGGTGGTAGGATGCAGATAGACTCTCTGTCAGCTTTATCTTTTTATTCTTAAATTATTCTGTTGATGTCTGCTTTGTTCCACAAATCCAGACGACACATGTTTTCTGTTCTACAATGGTAGCTTTATTATCGGACAGCTGGCGAGAGATTCAAAATGTCACTAAAGTAACTGAGTGCCTAATTGTAGCGGCTCTTCTTCACAAATCTCTGCCTTACACCTAGAGACAGTACTTTTTATAGGAATTGAACAAAGACTTATCTGTCACATGGATGATTGACATCACATAACTTAAAGTAGGCAATTATGATTTTGGCTGAAAATGTGTTGCTGGAAAAGCGCAGCAGGTCAGGCAGCATCCAAGGAGAAGGAGGATCGACATTTCGGGCATAAGCCTGAAGAAGGGCTTATGCCCGAAACGTTGATTCTCCTGTTCCTTGGATGCTGCCTGACCTGCTGCGCTTTTCCAGCAACACATTTTCAGCTCTGATCTCCAGCAGTCCTCACTTTCTCTCAATTATGATTTTGCACAACCTGATGAATGTCGATGTCCTGAAATAATGTGTGAATGGACTATAGAAACCGATTATCGTATGTTCCATGATTACGTGTTAATGGAAAGGAATTAAGGCAGAAAGGTTTTGCCTGCTACAAGTGGGGAACTCACATACCTAAGCTAATATGGATGTGAGGTAACTGGGGGGATTGACATACCTATGTTAATATGGAGGGGAAGTGAATGGGGATTCACATACCCATGCTAATATGGAGGGGAAGTGAGACACTGGGAGAGGGATGTAGCTAGCTGGGTTGGGACCAGGACTATTCGTCCTGTGTGGGAAGCACAAAGGTCTTGTCTAGGCTTACTTGCATGGAATGGGGGAATCCGCATGTGTGGATTGAGAGTACAGGCTTTCAGTTGCTGTTGTAGTAAATTTTTTTGGTAGTGGGATTTTTAATCCTAAAGTCCCCAGTGTGCCCTGGAAGAGAAGCAAACCATGGAATTGACCCCCCCTCTATGACATTTTAACTTCCTCAATTCAAAATGGTGACAAATTGTGGTAACAATTGAGGCTTTTCACTGGATTTTATTGTACTAGTGACTGTAAAATGGAATGACAATAAGTCATTCAATTCAACCATGTTACGATTCAAGGTGAGAGGTGAAAAGTTTAAGATTAAATTATCTGCAGGATGGAGACAGGCCCTTCAGCCCAACCAGTCCACACTGACCCTCTGAAGAGTAACCCACCCAGACCCATTTCCCTCTGATTGATGTACCTAACACTAAGGGCAATTTGGCATGGCCAATTCACCTGGTCTGCACATCTTTGGACAGTGGGAGGAAACGCATGCAGACATGGGAAGAATGGGCAAACTCCACACAGACAGTTGCCTGAGGCTGGAATCAAACCTAGGACCCTGGTGTTGTAAGGCAGTAGTGCTAACCACTGAGCTACTGTGCTGCCCTAAGGGGATACACGCGTAAGTACTTTACATAGAGGGTGGTAGGTGCCTGGACACATTGTCAGCAGAGGTAGTAGAGGCAGGCATGGTAGATTCATTTAAGATGAAATTGGACAGATGCATGAGTAGGTGGGGAGCAGAAGGATACAGATGCTTAGGAATTGGGCAATAGGTTTGGACAGTGGATTTGGATCGGCTCAGGCTTGGAGGGCCGAAGGGCTTGTTCCTGAGCTGTAAATTTTCTTTGTTCTTTGTTCTTTATCAGGAATGTGCTGATTCCTGAATAATATCACCAATTGCTCTCATCACAACAGGAGGAGTTTAATGCCTATGCAGAATGTGAGCCATTTGTGGTTGCTCGAACAGAAGAGCTGCTACACAATAAAGGCATAAATGTGAGTGAGCAGCATGGTTTTAACCCCAACTCAATATAAAAGCAGCTACCAATGTCACTGTAGGTGAGACAAGTGGCATTGCCCCTTGAGGTTCTATTGAAGGTGTTTATAGGAATGAAAGATCAGCGGTTAAAACATGTTTCTCATGTAAATAATGTTTGTCAGCCCTACACCATCGACAAATTGATCCATTAGTTGGAGCTTGAGTAAGGGTATGAATCACTGTACATCTGCATCAATCATCTCTGCTCCCCTGTTTAATTGATCTAATATTTTTCTATGCTATCCAAAGCATAATCAAGATTCAATTAATGTCACTAGAACAGGCATGCAGTCCCTTGTTGCCTTACACAATTCATTCATCACACACATGAATGTGATTAATCAAGATCTCAGGATGAAAATTCTACAGGATTAGAAATCACCCTGAATGCCTTCAATGCTGGCATTGTCCTTTACTTGTTTACTCCTGTTTTCACCCGACATTACTTTTCGTCCAAGCTAATTTTCCTTCTTACTCTCGTTCATCCCAAACTCCTTGATACTCCCTATCCTTTGATGCTGATTCCCAGAGCTCACCAGTTTACTGGTCTGCAAATCTACAGGCCTGGCTGGGGTTCTATACAAAACCCACTGTTCTGTTCAGGTGGTGATTATGAAGGCAAACTGAGGGCAAATCATCATTTCTCAATACTGTACCTTTTAACCTTTTCCAATTGGTAATTGATTCAGTGAACTTTTGTGTTAGGAATTTCAGTAACATTGTAACTGTTCACTAGATTTTACAAACTTTATGGGGACTTTATAGACCCTCCATTCGCTAGCTGTGCTTGCATATACATTACTTTAGTGCCATGTTGATTGATACTCCCTATGGCAAATATTTTTTCTAATCAACCTGTTCAAACATGTTATAACACACCTCTGGAAAAGAAGGGACTTTAACCTGGGACTCCCAATCCATGGCATAAGGACATTACCACTACTCCACAACAGGGCCCTAAACAGCATTATCTTGTATCACCTCTAACCCCTTAGCTGCCATAGTCTGGTCCCCTTAATTGGCCAATTCATCCCTTATCACTTTTTATGATTTGTCCAGATTCTGTCATTTAACCCTGATAGATAAATCCAACAGTTTGCTTTTCTTGCTGGAAAATTATTGTTTTCTATCATTACTTATAACTTTATCCCAATGTTACTCTTTCTACCCTTTTCTTTTGTAACATATCCTATCTCCAGGGTTAAAATTAATATCTGACACCCTATACAATGCTATTAAACTTGATGAGATTTCTCTGAAATATCAGCCTTAATGGATATCCTTTTCCCTAAATGCAGGACATTCAAGAGATCAGAAAAGGTGAGCTTATTGTAGTTGCTTCCAAAGTTGAGGTAACACCTTAACCAAATGATTTTAAACACTGTGGATGTGCGCCTACTTTCTAATAGAGTATTTGAATGAGTCTGCAACGTAAATATTCATTCACTAGGCCGAAACCTCCTATGAAGAATACAAGTCCTTTGCCTGATCAGTGTCACTAGCTTATTCCAAACATTCTGTAATTTTGACAACTTTGTTAATTAATTTAGGAAAACTCAATGCAGAATGATATTTTGAGTCATGTCTAAAACACACTCTTTGCCCAGGCATTCCTTTTGTAATCCTCCAGTTCCTGTTGTCTGTCATAATTGCCAAAGATAACTTTATCCTTTCTTCTTATACATATTATTCTCTTTTCTTCTTGACACTTGTGGTGTATACCTGGTTGGTCTCCCATTGCCACTATCATTGAATCCACAGGTCCTCGAACACACCAATACCATCTAAATCCCCTTCATATATCCCCAGTGAATATACTTGCTTATCCAGCTGTTATACCAGTTCCTGCATGCATTGCAAGTGCTATCACATATGGATCCATAGGAGTTTGGTCATTCTCTCAATGGAAGTGAGTAAAGTACTTATAGTCCTTAGAGATTGTGGTGTATGTGAACTGGATAGATTCTTTTTCTCATCTCATAATTGCACATTACATCAGAAATTCTGAAGAAATCATATCTTTTGTTCCTGGTTTGTAAACAGGATATTAGATAGAATATAAAACAGTGGAGCACAGTACAGGCCCTTCTGCCTGAGATGTTGTGCTGACCTTTTATCCTACTCTAAGATCAAACTAAGATCAAACCCTTCATTTTACTATCATCCATGTGCCTATCCAAGAGTCGCTTAAATGTCCGTAATGTATCTGACTCTATTACCACTGCTGGCCGTGCATTCCATGCACCCACCACTCTCTGTGAAATAGCACTGTTCGTGGATCCTTCTATTACTTTACCATTGATTAAGAGTAAAGTTATAATGCGATAATTAGCCAGGTTGGATTTGTCCTGTCTTTTGTGCACAGGGCATATCTCAGCAATTTTCCATACAGCAGCTAGATGCTAGCATTATAGCTGTACTGAACAACTGGACGAAGGGCACGGTTAGTTGTGAAGCATAAGCTTTCTTTAATATTGCCAGGGACCATATCTTCTGCAATATCCAGTGATCTCAGCTGCTTTTTGATATCAAATGAATTCAAATGAAGACTGGCATCTGCAATTCTGGAGACTTTCAGGAGGAGGCTGTGATGAAACATACACTCAGCACTTCAGGCTGAAGACTGTTGCAAATACTGCAACCATGTCTTTTTTCACTGAAATGCTGGGCTTCTCCATCATTGAGGATTGGGATATGGCTCTCCAACTCCTGCTAGTTGTTTAATTTACCACCACCCTTCACGACCGCATGTGGCAGAACTGCAGAGTTTCACGATTAGATTAGATTACTTACAGCGTGGAAACAGGCCCTTCAGCCCAACAAGTCAACACTGACCCTCCAAAGAGCAACCCACCCAGACCCATTCCTCTACATTTACCCCTTCACCTAACCTGCACATTTTTAGATTGTGGGAGGAAACCGGAGCAAACCCACGCAGACACGGGGAGAATGTGCAAGCTCCACACAGACAGTTGCCTGAGGTACTTTCAGGAGGAGGCTGTGATGAAACATACACTCAGCCCAATCCATTGATCTTAATCCATTGATTTTAGATTTGCGTAGCCATGTCTATTGCATGCTGCTTCTGCTGTTTTGCATGCAAGTAGTTTTGTGTTATGGCTTCATCAGGTTGTCACCTCATCAGGTATGCAGGATGCCTCTCTTGCATTCGTCACTGGAACATGGTAGGTCTACCAGCTTGCTGGTAATGGTAGAGTGGAGAAATGCCAGCCATGAAATTAGGGCTTGTGGTTTAATACAGTTCTGCCATGCTGATGACCCACTGTATCTTATGGATGCCTAGTCTTATTATATTTGCTCAAGCGTTTCCCAATTACCATAGTAGTAGTGCCATACCACATGACAATAGATATGTTCAATGTGAGGACAGAGCTTTTGTCACCATGAAGATTGAGTGGTGAATATTCCTATGGATACCATCATGGATTGATGCATCAGCAACAGACAGATTGGTGAGGGTGAGGTTAAGCTTACTTTCCCCTCCAGTTTATCACCTTACCACCTAGTGTAGTTCCAGTCCAGCAGCTATGTCCTTTAGGACTTGTTGCTACAGACCCACTTTCAGAATGAACATTACAATCCCCCATCTAGTGTACATTCTATGCTATTGTCACCCTCATTGTTTCCTCTAAGTGTGTTCCACATGCAAGAGGATTGATTGATCAGCTGACTGGGATGGCAGCTGGTAATAAGCAGGAGGGCTCCCTGGCCATGTTTGACCAAACGCCACATGATTTCATTTGGGTCTGGAGTCAGTATTAATGACCGTAAGACCACATGTTTTTATTTTCTTTGTTTTCACACTGTGATCTAATAATGGAATATACTGCTTTAAGCGAAGGGGACTGTAAAAAATAGATGGCTGCAGTTTTAGGAATTATGTTTACCGGAACACACTGAATTCAATATTGATTTCCTCTGGAACAGTGAGACAGACCAAAGGCTGAGACCATGGATGTCAGGGGTTCTGAACTGTGGAGTATTTGCTTGCATCAAGGTTTTGATTGGCTCCTGACCAATTGATCATAACATGTGTATGGCCAATATAACAGTGAAATAGTCAGCTTGCAAACACAAAGTATTAAAAAAAACTGTCTGTGCTCCTGTGTGAAGGTGCCAGAAGGTCTCCAGTAACAGCTAATTCCTTTGTGCATCCCCATACCCAGGCCCTGACATGGTCTCCACTATCAAGTTTTCTTTCTCCCTGGCATACAATCATCCATCCCTTTCTCTCTCAAACTGTCACACTCAATTTCTCTCTCTTTCTCTGTCTGTCTCTCTCTCTTTCTCTCTCTCTCTTTCTGGAATCCATCTCCACCTTTCTGCTCACTGCATACCACTCCTCCAATCCTGTCTTCAGCATATAAATCACATTTTCCTAGCTACTGTCAGTTCTGAACAATGGTCACTGCACTCAAAACATTAACACTGTTCTATCTCCATAGATACTGCCAGATCTGCTGAGTTTCTCCAGCAATTTTTATTCTTGTTTCAAATTTCCAACATTGGCAGTTCTGTTTTAATCCAGTAACAGTCTGATTTTCCATTTAACTTTTTTTACAAATACCCAGTTTTGATAACCAGCAACATGGTGATGATTTCCCTGCCTTAACCTCTCCAAAAAGAAATACACCATTACCTCTAGGGTAGGTAGGACTTGAACCTGAGCTTCCTGACTCAGAGATAGGGTCACTACCATTATACCACAAGATCCCTCCAACTCAGTAGTTAACACATATGATTCAAATTAATGTGAAATTTTCAGTCTCATTGTTCTAAAATGGTGACAAAATTGTTTAAAAGAAACATTTATTGTAGTGTTAACAGACTGGGTTTTAACAATCTGTCTGAGACTGGAGACTGAAAATGGTGAGGCGAGTGGAGGAGCAGGAATGTTTAAGTGGGCATCATCTTCTTGCCACTGTTGGATTTTGTTCAGTTTGGGAGGATGGTAATGGTGGAGAATGACCCTCCTGTTCAGAGATTGATCGAGTAATTCAAGTGGCCAGTAAATGGTCTCTTCCAGCTGCTGGTGGAGTTTTCCAGAATTAGGTAGACTTCTTCCATCAGGAGAGGTTGCCAACTGACTTTTAATAGTCAAATCAGTTGCCTGACCCCTATAAGAGGAAGCAACAGACCTGCAAATAGCAGGTGTAGAGTCGTTATAAACATTTATTTTCTGTGCGCCTGTGCCCATTGAAACTGAGTTCAAGTTGCTGAGATTCCTTTCAAGTGCAGTGAGTTTTTTTTTAACTTTTCTGCTTAGAAAATAGAACATAGAACATAGAAGAATACAGCGCAGTACAGGCCCTTCGGCCCTCGATGTTGCGCCGATCCAAGCCCACCTAACCTACACTAGCCCACTATCCTCCATATGCCTATCCAATGCCCGCTTAAATGCCCATAATGAGGGAGAGTCCACCACTGCTACTGGCAGGGCATTCCATGAACTTACGACTCACTGAGTAAAGAACCTACCCCTAACATCTCT
>NC_057718.1:75528721-75539471 GCF_004010195.1 Chiloscyllium plagiosum | reverse complement strand
AGGTCTCTTTTATATCTTTCCCCCTCACCCTAAACCTATGCCCGCTAGTTCTGGACTCCCCAACCCCAGGGAAAAGACTTTGCCTATTTATCCTATCCATGCCCCTCATAATTTTGTAAACCTCTATAAGATCACCCCTCAGCCTCCGACGCTCCAGGGAAAACAGCCCCAACCTCTTCAGCCTCTCCCTATAGCTCAGATCCTCCAACCGTGGAAACATCCTTGTAAATCTTTTCTGAATCCTTTCAAGTTTCACAACATCTTTCCGATAGGAAGGAGACCAGAATTGCATGCAATATTCCAACAGTGGCCTAACCAATGTCCTGTACAGCCGCAACATGACTCCCAACTCCTGTACTCAATACTCTGACCAATGAAGGAAAGCATACCAATGCGTTCTTCACTATCCTATCTACCTGTGACTCCACGTTCAAGGAGCTATGAACCTGCACTCCAAGGTCTTTTTGTTCAGCAACACTCCCTAGGACCTTACCATTAATGAAGACAGACCCAAACTGCTGTTACTCATAGGATCCCGACAGTGTGGAAATAGGCCATTTGGCTCAACAAGTCCACACCGACCCTCTGAAGAGTATTCCATCCAGCCCCATTCCCCTACCCTATTACTCTACATTTACTCCTGACTAATGGACCTAACCTACATATCCCTGAACTCTATGGGCAATTTAGCATGGCCAATTCACCTAACCTGCACATCTTTGGACTGTGTGAGGAAACCAGACCACCTGGAGGAAACCCACGCTGACACTTGGAGAATGTGCAAACCCCACACAGATAATCGCCCGAGGCTGGAATTGAACTTGGGTCCCTGGAGCTGTGAGGCAGCAGTGCTAACCACTGAGCCATTGTGCTGTCCGTAATGTGCAGTAATTCATGATTTTCCAAAAGCTTAGACACCAATGGACTAGTAAGAAAATATTAGCAATTGAGTTGGGTGCTATAATGCTGAGCAACATACTAACCCTTTCAGTGTTGTGGAAACCGTTCAAGTTCGTGCTCAACTCTTGAACTATTGTCAGGTTCAGCAGGGTGAGCTAGACCAACATGAGTTGTGTTAAAACAAACAAATTTTGTTAATCAAGTAACTATCAATGAGTTTGATAAGCCACCTAACATAATTGTGGGTGGCATGGTGGCACAGTGGTTAGCACTGTTGCCTCACAGCGCCAGAGACCCGGGTTCAATTCCCGCCTCAGGCGACTGACTGTGTGGAGTTTGCACATTTTCCCCGTGTCTGCGTGGGTTTCCTCCGGGTGCTCCGGTTTCCTCCCACAGTCCAAAGATGTGCAGGTCAGGTGAATTGGCCATGCTAAATTGCCCGTAGTGTTAGGTAAGGGGTAGATGTAGTGGTATGGGTGGGTTGCGCTTTGGCGGGGCAGTGTGGACTTGTTGGGCCGAAGGGCCTGTTTCCACACTGTAAGTAATCTAATCTGTAAGTAATCTAATAATAACATCAATCATTTTATTAATTAAGTTCTGTACAACTCCAACATGATCTCCCTGGTCTTATATTCTCTGCCACAACCGTGGTTGGAGGGGTTGGGTTCAAAGGCGGAGGTGCAGGAAGTGGAGGAGACGTGCTGCACGGCATTGTTGACCATGTGCGAGGGGAAATTGCGGTCCTTGAAATAAAAGGCCTTCTGGGGTGTTCTGGAGTGAAATTGCTCCTCCTGGCAGCAGATGCAGTGAGGCGGAGGAATGGGGAATAAGGGGAGTAAGGCCTGATAAAGGGCTTTTTTGCCCAAAATGGTGATTCTCCTGCTTATTGAATGCTGCCTGGTCTGCTCTGCTTTTCCAGCACCATGTTCTTGAATTTAATCTCCAGCCTGGTTTGAAGTAGATGCCCATGTTGAGTCAGTAGCCAGAAATGGAGATGGAGAGGTCGAGGAGGGGGAGGGAGGTGTCTGAGATGGTCCAGGTGAACTTGAGGTCAGGGTGGAAGGTGTTTGTGAAGTTGATGAACTGTTCAACCTCCTCGTGGGAGCACGAGGTGGCGCCAATACAGTCATCAATGTCGCTGAGGAAAAGATGGGGAATGGTACCGGTGTAGCTGCAGAAGATGGAATGTTCCATGTACCAGACGAAGAGGCAGGTATAGCTGGCTCCCCTGCGGGTGTCCATGGTGACCCCTTTGGTTTGAGGTAGTGGAAGGATTTGAAAGAGAAGAAGTTATTGAGGGTGAGGACCAGTTCAGTGTGTCGGTAGAGGAGTACTAGTTGGGCCAGCGGGAGAGGAAGAAACTCAAGGTTTGGAGGCCTTTGTCATGGCAGATGGATGTCTACAGGGAATGGAGGTCCATGGTGAAGATGAGGCATTGGGGGCCGGGAACCAAAAGTCATGGAGGAGGTGGAGGATGTGGGTGGTGTCTCAAATTTATCTAGACCAAGGGGGGGGAAGGTGAGATGCTGGAGATCAGAGTCAAAACATGTGGTTCTTAAAATGCACAGCAGGTCAGACAGCATATGAGAGACAGTCACCACCACTGCGACAAATGATGATGCCACTTTTGACCCCGCTGCCCCACAAACTGCGGCCACCACTGACTATATTGACTGTGTGATCGCTGACAGGACCATTGCATCCGTGATCGCTGCTAGGTCCACCACCTCCACGATCACTGCCAGCCCCACCGCCTCCACAATCATCACCAGGACCACCACCTCTGCGATCACCACCAGCACCAGCACCTCTGTGATCGTCGCCAGGATCATCGTCTCCACAATCACTGCTAGGACCACCGCCTCCGCGATCGCCGCCACGACAACCGCTTCCACAATCACTGCCAGGATCACCACCTCCACAATCACCATGAGGACCACCGTTACCAAGCCCTCCATTTCTTCCTCTCCCACCGAACCAACCAGCACCCCTCTTCCGATACACTCCTTCAATTGACTGAGCTGGTCCTCACCCTCAACATCTTCTCTTTCAAATCCTCCCTCTTCTTCCAGACTAAAGGAGTAGCCATGGGCACCTGCACAGGCCCCAGCTATGCCTGCCTCTTTGTTGGGTACATGGAACAGTCCATCTTTTGTTGTTACACCGGCACCATTCTCACCTTTTCCTCCATTACATTGATGACTGTATTGATGCTATCATGTGCTCCCAAGTCAACAAAGCATCTCCCCACATCTAACAGAGATTTTCCTGCACATCCAAACATCTTATCTACTGTGTCCATTGCTCTTGATGTGGTCTCCTCTACATTGGGGAGACAGGACACCAAATTGAGAAATTCTTGAGAGAACATCTCCAGGACACACACACCCAATAACCCCACTGCACTGTAGCTGACCACTTCAACTCCCTCTCCCACTCTACCAAGTACATGCAAGTCCTGGGCCTCCGCCACTACCAAATCATAGCCACCTGATGCCTGGAGGAAGAACACCTCATCTTTTGCCTTGGGGACCCTCCAAATCAATGTTGGTTTGGACAGTCATTGTTGTGAGCAATGCACAATCTAGATGATGATTGATAATTGTGGTTATTGGGTGCTGCAGGTTAAGGGGAAAGGGTATATAGCAGATGCAGTGGCGTAAGAGAGGAGCTGTAGAGTGTTACACCTCACATGATGGAATAATCCCCACTTACCTGGATAAATGCCACCCAACAATACTCAAGAAGCTTGACACAATCTAGGATAAAGCAGCCTACTTGACTGGCACTACATCCAGAAGCATCCACTCCCTCCACCATTGATGCTGAGTAGGAGCAGTGTGTACTATCTGCAAGACACACTGCAGAAATTCACCAAAGATCCTCAGACAGCACCTTCCAAACCCACAACTACTTTCATCTGGAAGCACAAAGGCCTCATATATATGGGAACACCACCACCTTCAGGTTCCCCTCCAAGTCACTCACTATCCTGTCTTGGAAATATATTGCCGTTCCTTCACTGTTGCTGGGTCAAAATCCTGGAATTCCCTCCCTAATATCATTGTGGGTCAACCTACAGTAGGTGGTCTTCAGGAGTTCTAGAAGGCAGCTCACCACCACCTTCTCAAGGGCAACCAGGTACAGGCAATAAACGCTGGCCAGCCAAAGATGCCACACCACACAAATGAATAAAAAAACACTGTGGCAGAACACTGGAAAATCGAGACCCATCATTTCTGAAGTTATCACAAAAGTTTAAGATTTAATAATTTATACAAAATTTCCCAATTTACCCATCTTTTAGATCATGATTAACAGAAAGCACAGACCAGGATTAACAAGGATTGCTATTCAGGTCGAAATAGTAAATAAATTCTAACTAGAGATAAATAATAATGAACCATCAACATATAACTACTATAAATTAAAACACTAACACTCACATCAACACTCCACACATGCAGACTGATACAGACAGAATAATACAACATGGATGTGATAGACGTCTGGAAAGTGGTCCCTATTCATTGGGTTTGCCAAGATAGTTCTTTTGGCTTGGCAGATTGTGCTGCTTCTTGATTCTCCTTCTCTAAATGCTTTCACTCGTCAGTAAGGTAGAGAGTAGCAGTTCACTCTTGGATAGTCTCCAGCTAACTGGTCAAGAGACACAGTTCATAGCTACAGCCAAGGGAAAAAAAAAACTGGCTTTCTTCAGGCTTGATATGAATAGAACAGTCATTTATTGTCACTTTTATTTTTTATGAGAAAAATACAGTAGAAAAACTGCAAAAGGTGCCAATCCACAGCATCTATATCAATAACAGAAGGCATAGTTAAGAAAACTTTACAAAAAGGTTTTTACTGCAGAGTAAAGTCCTGACCTCAAGGAGATCCAATAGTTTCTCCAAAACAGACCACACTCCTAAACTGCTCAACTACCAGGAGGTTAATCACGATATTGGCAGGTAGGAGTTCTTTGTCATCAATAATTGCAACCACATACCAATCAGCTACATTTTCCCTTTTTGTGCATAGACTCCTAGTTCCAGCACATAATTAGGCTTCCACTATAAGTGCTATTCACACAACTGTTTGTTCAGCAGTAATGAGCATCAGACTACTTACTTTTAAAAAGTGAAACAATCCTTTGACAATTCTTTATTTTTAAAACAGTCCTTTTCTTATCTCAGTCCATAACCAAAACCAAGGAAAATAAAGAGACATGGTCTTTTCACAGGAGGAGCAGATGGGGAAAAGAAAAGCTGTAAATGGTGTGTGAGGGTCCATAAAGTGAGGAGAAGATTTGCAAACCAGCTGTGAAGGATGCAAATGGTGGAGCTTGGTGAAAAGGAATTCAAGGAATTTTCAAAACATTAAATATATATGAAGGACTACTCGTCTATCTAATAACACGAAAACTGAGATAACAAATCCTTTGCAAATTTACATGGAGTCTCGAGATTAAAACTGTTGGAGTTCCGGAACTACTATGTTGGGGGTAAGGTGGAAATGTAGTAGATATTATTGTATGAACATTGTGTCAATTGTGTAATTTAATATTGAATAGTTTGATTTCCTGAGCTTTTGCATTAAGGTGCTGTCACACCTTGAAGCATCTTACATATTATGATTGCTAAAAGTGCAGTGGCTATGTTAGATACAAACATGCAATGGTTTAGCTGTGACCTCAAGAGTCGGAGAAAAGCATATTTAGAATGATGGCATTTTGTGTGTATAAGTGTGTCAGTTATTTTTACGAAATAATTTGTTGGCAACCTAGTTCTGGTGAATGGTGACAATTTACATGTCATAATATCCAGGAAATTAATGTTTCCTTTGTGCATTGTGGCTTGTGTTTCATGGGATGGTGATGCTGGTGTTGGACTGGAGTGGACAAAGTTAAAAATCACACAACACCAGGTTATAGTCCAATGGGTTTATTTACAAGTATGAGCTTTCAGAGCACTGCTCCTTTGTCAGGTAGTTAGCTATCTGATGAAGGATCAGTGAATTGATGCATTTTGAATTCTGCTTCTTTGGAATTCTATATTTCCCACCTGTCAACACAAATACAGATGGTATTCTTGTTAAGTGATTGCACTAACGAAGGAATTAGTGAAATTCAAAAAGATCCTCTGAAAACAAAAAAAAACCTTGAAAAATCTCAAGAAGTGAGCATGAAAGAAACTGAGCCTGGGTAATGCACGAAATCATGGCTGCGGATCAATCAGACTGGCAGATAAGTAAGGCTAGGCCTGCCAATACACTTCCAATTAATATGCATAAAGTATCACCTCAAAGTGATTCAATAATTATCAACCTGCAGACAATTACAAATCTTCAGGGAAACTTTTGTTTTAAAGTGTCAGCTTGGCTGGAGGGTGTTACATCTCTTCATCTGTACCATCCATCATTGTTTTTCAGTTAGCTTTTGTCCCATGATAATCACAGTACTTGTCCTGCAGCTCACGTACAACTTTCAACAGTTGCCTGCACTTCAAGCTCTTTACACTTCTTTTCTCATGTTATTTCTCTTGCTTTTAACCTCTTTGTGGCAATCTTTCCCTTCCCTCTCAATTTTATCCATGATAATGGAGCTCAGTTCTCTGAACTTTGCTTTTTTTTTGTCTTCCTAACTTTAGGTACACATAATTTTATTCCTCCTTCAATCCATTAGAATAAAAAGATATTTGTACTGCTTTGTTTCCTCATCTTTCTCAACATGTGAAGCCGTTCTTATTTCTTCCAATCTTGAATTCTTCTTTGACACAATCTATGGGTTTTTCAAGAATTTCCCAGTCGGTTTTCATCAGAAAAGATCTGTGGGAGAAGGGGGTCACATTTCTTAAAAGAAAATATCGGCTGTACAGAATGTTGTTAGTGCAGTAGGGGAAGCAGTTAATCATTGCTGGCTTTGGGAGTAAGTTATTACATTGTAATTGTACAAATATCTCACAGGCATCTCTCTGGCAGCCTCTGATGAATATCCCACAAAGGATGACTGTCCTTGATTACATTCGCCCTGTGAATAGATCAGTGGTTAAAAACAAAGGGAATCTTTGTAAATAGGAACATTGTGACAAAAAGAGCTTTCGGATGAGTATAGAGCTAAAAACTCATCAGTACTTTTTTTTTTGCCTAAAGAACAGGGAACCACAATATAAATGTTGTGCGTGGAGTTGAGTGCCAGTTGTTACACTAGTCACCTTGTAATACAGAGGGCTGAACACCATGGGATGGATTTTGCAGGACATGGAGTTCACCACATCCCTGACTCTTAAAAAGTCAGTTGAAAGCCCGACCACCAAAAACCAGGTTGCATGTAGACATTTTATACTTGGAGAAACATTAATTGGCTAAGACTCAGACTTCTGCCCTCAGCTTGGAACCTTAGACAGACAGCACTTGGTGAATTTGAATAACTTGAATGATATGTTCATATAATTCAGGACAATGGCATTAGAAAGCACTAAAAACAATTGGCCAGCTGGCTATTTCATTGCTAGCAATGTGACAGAATTGATTAATAGCTTCCTCATAAAGGAGCCATGAGACAACAGTAATTATAGCAAGATAGATTATTACATTCAGTTTGAAAGTGTTGATCTAAAACTAGAATTGAGTCAGAAATGTACAACACAGAAACAGACCCTTCAGTCCACCTCATCCACGCTGACCAGATATCAGAAATTAATCTAGCCCTATTTGCCAGCATTTGGCTCATATCCCTCTTAAACACTTCTTTTTCACATACTCATCCAGATGCTTTTTAAATGTTGTAATTGGACGAGTATCCACCACTTCCTGTAGCAGCTCATTCCATACACATACTACCCTCTGCATGAACAGGTTGGGCCCGAGGTCCATTTTAGATCTTTCCCCTCTCAAATTAAAGCTATGCCTTCTAGTTTTGGAATACCCCCACCTTGAAAAGACTTTGTCTATTTATCCTATCCATGCCCCTCATGATTTAATAAACCTCTATGAGGTCACCCCTCAGCCTCCGATGCTCCAGGGAAAACGGTCCCAGCCTATTCAACCTCTCCCTAAACTCAAACCCGCCAACACTCACAACATCCTTATACATCTTTTCTGAGTCCTTTCAAGTTTCACACATCCTTCCTATAGGAGAAAGATCAGAATTGCTCGCAGTATTCCGCAAGTGGCTTAACCGATGCCCTGGTACACCTGCAACAATACTTCCCAATTACTATACTCAACGCACTGACCAGTAAAGGAAAGGATACCAAATGAATTCCTATCTACTTGCGACTCCACTTTCGAGGAACTATGAACCTGCACTCCAAGATCTCTTTGTTCAGCAGCACTCCCCAGGACTTTACCATTAAGCGTATAAGTCCTGCCCTGATTTGCCTTTCCAAAATGCAGCACCTCACATTTATTTAAATTAAACTTCAATTGCCACTCAGCCCATTGTTCCATCTGATCAATATCTGGTTATACTCTGAGGTAACCTTCGCTGTCCACTACCTCTCCAATTTTTGTACTTTAATGGAGACATTTACAAATCATGAGTTTACACTGGCTAAAATGATTCGGAAAAACATATTAAAAAGGTTAGGCAATAGAGGGGAAGAGGGGCAGAGACTTAATCAAAAAGCTCCTAACTTCAGCAAAGACAAAATACTTTGGCATTGAGGGTGAGTTGGAGGTTTGGATTAGGAATTGGCTGGCTGGAAGAAGACAGAGGGTAGTAGTTGATGATAAAGGTTCATGTTGGAGTGCAGTTACTAGCGGTGTTTCGCAAGGATCTGTTTTGGGACCATTGCTGTTTGTCATTTTTATAAATGACCTGGAGGAGGGGCTAGAAGGTTGGGTGAGCAAGTTTGCGGATGATATGAAAGTCGGTGGAGTTGTTGACAGTGATGAAGGATGTGTCAGGTTACAGCGGGATATAGATAAGCTGCAGAGCTGGGCAGAAAGGTGGCAAATGGAGTTCAATGTGGGTAAATGTAAGGTGATTCACCATTGTACTAATTGTACTGATTGTACTGATTCTAAAATCAGTACAATTTGTTGACTTACTACAACTAATTGTCAAGGTATTTTATGCTTTTTCTTTCAATATAATAAGTATCCTTAACTATCTCTTATTGAGAACATAGAACATAGAAAAATACAGTGCAGTACAGGCCCTTTGGCCCTCGATGTTGCGCCGATCCAAGCCCACCTAACCTACACTAGCCCACTATCCTCCATATGCCCGTTTAAATGACGTTTAAATGCCCATAAAGAGGGAGAGTCCACCACTGCTACTGAACATAGAGAACATAGAACAATACAGCACAGAACAGGCCCTTCGGCCCACGATGTTGTGCCGAACATTTGTCCTAGCTTAAGCACCCATCCATGTACCTATCCAATTGCCACTTAAAGTTCGCCAATGATTCTGACTCTGCCACTCCCACAGGCAGCGCATTCCATGAACTCACGACTCGCTGAATAAGTGTCATCGAGGTGACTCTGTTCCACAACCTGGGCTAGCCTACCCTTCACAGATCCAGCAAGACACAAGTGGAAGGAAGTCGTGCTGAGTCTCATATCATGGAGCCTGAAGCTGCTTTATTGCCTGCGTCTCACCCTGGAAACTGTGCCTCACCCCACTCCTATTCAATCCTGCCTCCCTACCCACATACTCTGAACATTTGGTCACCTCCATGTGGATGTCCATGCTAGGGCTGTGACTCAGGTAGGGGCTTCAGAATAGTGTTTTTCATTTTGGTTTCAACTCCACTCTATTTCCCATCCACTCGATACTGCGGCATGTATCATACTGACACTTCCAGGTGAAGGTTGTTACTGATTAATGTTGTAAGGTCAACTTATTGTTCATGTAAACACACATCCAGATGTATTGGAAACAACTGGAAGAAACAAGCAAATGTATTCAAAAGCAAGACTTACACAAAAATAATCAATAAAACCAATATAACAAAATATGACTATTGCAACTGATGAATACACAAATGAATTAATCAATAACATTTATAGACAGATTTGTAAATGACACACTGGTAAAGTTAAACATTTATAAATTAATAAACAGACACAAAGAATGCATTTAATATTAACACAGCTATAACTGCATTGGTAACAAACAGAACGCACAAAGCAGTTTGAAATAATACTTACAGTGTAGTTCATTAAATATGAAAGAGATACCTTGACCTAGCTGGTGGACTGTTTATATTTTATTTGAAAAATGTGGTGCTGGAAAAACACAGCAGGGCAGGCAGCATCCGAGGAGCAGGAGAGTCGACGTTTCAGGCATAGGCCCTTCTTCAGGGCTCATATTTTATGTATGTATATAATATATGATACATATATAATACATATGTATCATATATTATACACACACACATAAATAATGTATGTATTGTGTATGTACATTACCTATGTAGATTAATATGTAACAGACACAGTAGCCACCGAATATGAGACAGCAATTTGAAGGAGCCATGATGATGATCCAGGCTGTCTGGTTACAGGCCCATTAGCCTCTGAGAAGGGATTGGAGGGTTAGATTCCTCACCTTTAACTGGGCACATGACTACACCTGGGGAGCAGATAGGAATATACTTACCGGTAAAAGTGCTTACCGGTAGCGGGCAGCGGTGTTTTTTTTTCTCTTTCACTCTCTCTTCACAGAAAGAGCGGGAGCACCAGGGGGAAGTGACGACGACCAGAGGGGCAGCCGGGAAGGAAAGCGGTGAGTATTTATACTCACCCTTCGAAGCCGCCGGTCATCTCCAGTGCGAGCAGCAGCGAAGGTAAGACCGTTTGGTTTTAAAAGTGCTTACCGGTAGCGGGCAGCAGTGTTTTTTTT
>NC_057718.1:75473294-75526916 GCF_004010195.1 Chiloscyllium plagiosum | reverse complement strand
ACTTCGGGCTGCTCCCCCTCCCCCTTAAGGACCCGGAAAACACGATCAGAGATGTCACGTACCCTTGCACCTGGGAGGCAATATACCAAACGTGAGTCTCTCTCGCCCCCACAAAACCGCCTATCTGTGCCCCAAACTATCGAGTCCCCAATAACTATTGCTCTGCTTTTCTCCACCCTTCCCTTCTGAGCAACGGGGACAGGCTCCGTGCCAGAGGCCTGAACCCCATTGCTTACCCCTGGTAAGTCGTTCCCCCAAACAAGTATCCAAAACGGTATATTTGTTCTTGAGGGGAACTGCCGCAGGGGGTCCCTGCACTGGCTGCTTCCTCCCAGTCCCCCTCACTGTCACCCATCTGTCTGCAATCTTTGGAGTTACTACTTCCCTAAAGCTCCGATCTATGACGCCCTCTGCCTCCCGATGCTTATGGCAGATGAAGTCTTCTCACCATTTGCCTTCCCACCTATTTTTGTATATTCTGCAAACTTTGTTATAGTTCATATACTCTCCTCATCGAAGTCATTAATATATTATCAATAATTTTGTCCCCAGCATTAATCACTGTAGCACTCCTCCAGGTGCAGGTTGCCATTCAGAAAAATGCCTTTCAACTCTGTCTTCTATTGTTTAGTCAATCCCTTATCCATTCTGATGCATCATCTCTAAAACCATGGGTTCTTATTTAAGTAGCATAACATGTCTGACCAAGGAGATTTCCTATTCTTACCACCTACCACAGTTCTACTGGAAATGGTTTAACAGATTGATATATCAACACATTGATGTCAATATGGGACATCCACCATGGCCATCAAGTCCTGAGAGGGACTTTGAACCTTGAGCCTTTTACCCTAATTTTGGGATGCTATTACTATGGACATGATGATGGCCAATCCAATGACTGTATTAGCACATCTGATCAGGATGGAGCATTGGAATACCACTGACTGAGATTCAACTACAGTACAGATGAAAGCTACACAACATTTCAGTGCTGGAGTGCCAACTTAGACGAAAGTCCTGAGGTCTGTCCATGTTGCGTTTCAAGCTGAGTTTATTGTAATGTAGACTCAGACCGCTGCCATTATTGCTATTAATTCTAGCACTCAGTAGTTCTGGAGTTGGAGCGGAGCAGCTCAAAGCCGAAGCAGAGCAGGGATGTTTGTCGGACTGAGTTCTAGTGTAGACCATCAGCAGCTTGCAAGGCCAGTCAGAGCACATGTGGAAGCCCCATGCGCTGAGTTACTGCAATGTAACTTCATCAGGGCTTTTGCCCGAAATGTCAATTTTCCTGCTCCTCTGATGCTGCCTGACCTGCTGTGCTTTTCCAGCACCACTCTAGTCTTGACTCTAATCTTCAGCATCTGCAGTCTTCGCTTTCGCTATGTAACATTTATCGGTAATCTGTTTACCTGAGTGTAATGTTTATGCTTTTAACTGTCTTATTTCTAACTGAAGGTAGTGCAGCTTTTTTATGCCTCATTTTATATCTAAGATTTGTACCTAAATACTCTGTACCTAGGATGGTGCTATCAGAATTGATATTGTAAACCTTTCACTGTACCCCTGTACACATGACAATAAAGGATATTATAATTCTAAATATGGACCACAACCTTGTTGAATCCTAGTCAGCTTGGGTATTGATTGTGGGACAGGTGAAGTCTGAAAAACCCCGATAGGTTGGACTTTCTGTGGAGAGCCCTTGACTCCTTCCTACTTTTGCATCTTCTCCTTCATGTCCAGTTAGGGTTGCAGATCAAGGGGCACTGTAACAACTGCATCCATGCCTTCTTAGCCACTAGTACTAATTCCTCCAGCACTTCAAAAACTCTAGATTGTACTTTCTGAAAATCTAATTAAGCTGCAAATGCTGAGTGACCTTTTTTTAAAAAAGCATTGATTCAGGGCCCATGTCCAACCTTTGGCAAGGGATGTACAAATTTTTTGTTTGGATTGTACACTGCAGGTTGCCTTCCACAATGATTCAGAATCTTCTAGAACATAGGGTGTGCCTGCGCAGACAATTTTTGTGAGCAAGCACCTGGCAGGTCCAGCTGAGTGCACCTCAATTTAAATAAAACACTAGGTTTTTGGATGTAATGTGGGAGCAATATTCTGAAACAAATCTAAATAAAATGACCTGGTGGTGATGACAGTAAACATAGGATGCCCCTTATTTTTCTCTGCAAGTGCTAATTGAATCGCACAATATCTGCTGGCTGTGAAATGAAAACAACAGCATTTATTATTGATAACGTATCATTTATTTGTATCAAGCCAAAGTTTTAGTTCAGGGGAATAGTCACGAGGATTTGTTCACAAATGTATACTAAGGATTGTGTCGTGAAAGTAGAAAATCAGACAGTCATCTTGCCCAAAAACAAATTGCTTCAACCATTTGTGGAAACGACTGACACCATCAAGGCCTTTTTTTTAATGGCAGTCTCCAAATTGTAATTCCATTATTTAGTTTTTGCTCCGATGTTCTTTTCTTTTCAGTCTTGATTTCCTATCACAGAGCCTTGGCCTGTGACAGATGTTTATCACTTCTGAAATGAAAGTGCATTGTTTTATCCTCTGGCTTTATGGCAGTCGTGCATATCAAGTAATCAGCATCCTCGTTGACCCTTTCTAAAATCATTTTTACTTCATCAACTCTGCTTTTGTGAGTCATTACTAATTTTCTTCTGAATTGGTCAGATTCATTATCCACTTCGATTCACACATATTCTTAGAAAACTAACAGAAATACTGTTTGTTGCCCTATAGCAAGAGATTTGTTTGAGTTGGACCCTACAGTATAAATGCTGACATTCAAGAGCAAGGAAAATAAAACATTAAAATAGTAAAGTGTGACCCTATGATCTAACAAACTTGGTCTGCCATTCAATAGATAATGGCTGAACTTCTATATCATTTCTATTCAAGCCCATATCCATTTCTCTTAATTTTCTTAATGCCTAAAAATATATTGATGCCAATTTAGACTATATTAGTTGACTGAGCTTCCAGAGTCCTGTGAGATAAAGTGTGACACCCTCTCACAGACATAATTCCCTTTATCTCAGCCCGAAATAGCTCATTTATTTTTGGACCATTCCCTGCACCTACAGTCTCCAGCCAGGTGAACCAGACTCTCAGTATTGACCTTCTTCAAAATTTAGTCTGTTTTAATGAATCCACCTCATTCTTTTAAATTCTGGAGAATATAAGCTATTCTGCTCATTTTTTTTTCTCTCAGAGGATAGGAATATTGTGGTAGGTAGTTCAACTCCTGATTCTCCAAAGTCTGTCCATCATCAACAAGGTACAAGTCAGGAGTGTGATGGAATGCTCCCCATTTACCTGAATGGGTGCAGCTCCAACAACATTTGTAGCTTAACACAAGTGGGCTTTTTGCTCTCAAATAAAATATGTGTCATTGTTGGATGTAAAGTTGGAAACTGAAACCCCCTATAACCTGGGAGCAGGGTTATTCCAGAGGGAGCCTGATGTCTTATTTTGAATGGCAGACCAATCAAACACAAAGTAGCCATATTTCATTAAATTCTGAACAGTCTCAACCCAGGGAATATCGATGGAATACTTACTTGCCTCCACATAAGTGCCTTTAGAGGGTTTCCCTTCCCGTCATCAGTGATGTTGTTAATAACGACAAGGGAGGGAGATCTAGGCAATCTGTTGTTGTTAGGCTGGTACCAATCCCTGAATAATGTCATTTTATACCCTGCTGACTGCCATTCCTGTGCACCATCGGTGTTAGAAGGATCACCTGAAAGATTCCGGTGTAGTAGCCATTCGGCCACCACGTGCCAGCAAAAAGATACAGGCCACAAAGGAATACACTCCCCCAACTCCCTCCCCGAGTGGGGTGGCATGTGGGCACATAGCCATCAATTAGTGTCTCGCCCCGTCTGATAGGCCAAATGCAAAAAAGTATTATGTGCATGGGTGTTTGTTTGAAATCTGTCTACTCCCAAAGTCACATCCCCCAAAGTCACAGGTATGGAATATATCTTTGTCTCTAATCGTTCTCTGTTTCCACATTTACTCTTTTGCAGTAAGTTCTGTGGATCCACTGGGGTTGTCCTTGCACTTTCACAGCCATGGCAGCAGCATCTACTTGCGTGTTGCCCTTGGAGACTCTGTCAGCTGCTCCAGTGTGAGCTGAACATTTGATCACCACTAGGCTGGACAGTAACTGTAAGGCCTGCAAGAGATTATGCGCAAAAACAGCATTACTAATGGGTTGCCCCATGGAGGTTAAAAATCAACTATGCTCCCATATGATGCTGCAATAATGGGTAATGCCGAAAGCGGAGCGAGACTGTGAATAAATATTGGCCGATTTCCCTTGCGCCAAGATACAAGCCTGAGTGAGGGCAAACAATTCAGCCTTCTGTGCTGACAGTGCAGTTTTAAATGCCATGTGTTCAACTACTTCAGAGTCCGGGGCAATCGCGTATCTGGAACATCACTGACCTGTTGGTGAAACAAAGGAGCTGCCAACCACGTAAAAAGTGAAGTCTCCATGTTCAAGTGGAACGTCGGCTAAATCACCATGACCTGAGGCAAAAAGGTGATTCCATAATAGGCAGTCGTGGTCGGGAGAGGGGGTTCTGTCAAGAATGTAGCAGAATTCAAGGTGGTGCAATTGGAGAAGGTCGCTAGTGGATTGTTGAGTAGGGCATATTTATCCTGGTGTGCCTGTGTTAGATCTTGAGTCTGCTGGGAGGTGAAAAGGTCAACAACGGAATGCGGGGTTAAAACCACAACCAGCTGATGGCGGGTTATATTTGAAGCGGCAGATATGAGAACATGTATAGCAGGAAGTACCTGTGAGCAGAGCAGGAGGCCGGCTGCCACTGGGTCCAGTTTAGTGTACTAATATGCCACTGATCACTTCCTGTCACTGTGGGTTTGGGTGAGGATGGCAGTGGCACACCAATCTTTAACGGTGACATACAATTGGAACGGTCAGTCAGGACTTGCAGAAGGGAGTTGAACAGTTCTGTAAAGGCTGTCAGTTGCTCAGCTGCAAGTGTAAAGCTGGGAGGGGCATTGGCTGATGCCAGTGGGATCAGTAGGCGAGTATGGAGGGCAACATTCGGAATCCATTACCTACAGAAATTCAAACGTCTGACAAAAGCTCACATCTGTTCAGGGGTTATAGGCGGCAGGGTCCCAGCAATGGACTGTACGATGTCCTCTGTCAGTTTCCATTCCCCTACAGAGAGGACAAGTCCCAAAAACTTAACATTTTCCTGACAGTGTTTTACCATATGGGGTGGGACCATATACCTGAGGGAGTGCAAGAAGTTCAGCAGTACTGTCTCACAGTTGGACAATCTTCTACTGGTGACAAGCAGGTCATTGACATATTGGACAACTATCGATTCCTACGGGAGGTCCAGGGTCCATAACTGACCATGGAGGGTTTGCGAGAATAGAGTCAGAGAATGGACAAAACCTTGGGACAGGCATGTCCAAGTGGACTGCTGGCCCTGGTAGGTGAAGGCAAATGAATATTAAGAATGTGGGTGCAGCAGAATGGCAAAAAATGTGTGCTGTAGGTCAACAATCGTAAAAATGCAGGCATCAGCAGGTATGCAACTTGAAATAGTAGCCGGCTTTGGGACATGGGAGTGTAAGGGTGCAAGAATAACATTGATCTTCCTCAGGTCTTGCACAAATTGGCAGTCCCATCGACCTGGTTTGGGGACTGGAAAGATCAAGAGGTTGCAAGATGACTTGCATGGGACCAGAATACCTTGTGCCAGGAAAGAGTTAATAAGGATCTGGATTCCTTGTTCCACCTCCAGCTTAATGGGATACTGTGGAATTGAGGGCAGAGTCTGATTATCTTTTAATTTTAACTGTACTGGATCACAAGGGGCATAGCCAACCTCATGGCCAGAGGCAGCCCACAACTGGCATTTAATTTCTTTGATTCCGTCAGAATGCCATTTTTCTGTTGTGGGATTTCTCAATATTTCAAGCAGTCCCCTGTAAAGTGTTGCCTCAGTTCTTTGGTGTCTGAAGTGAGTTGAGTCGGGGTGTAGGCAAGATGACCTTAGTCTTTCGGTTTATACTCAGGGTCAACGGTTCGAGTGTTTTGTGGGACTGCCAACAACGTCTGCCATCACAGGTAGTCTGGGATCCGAACAAGATAAGCAGAGCCTTCCTGAAATGGAGAATTCCATGCCCTGAAATGGAGTGTAATACTAGCTATGTTCTGTGGAACATCCATTGGAATCATAGCAAACCATCACATGGGGGAACAGCTAAGCCTCCACCATTGGGGAACCGCAAACTGGGGATATTGCATTCGGCTGTGCAGCCCCAAAGTTATTCCTTCATCTGGACAGATGATCTCAACTCCTAGGAGACAGAGCAGATCCCTCCTATCCATTCAAACTTAATTGTTATTGTGAAAGAAATAGTACAGATCCACCTGCAGAACGTAGCTTCCAGTGGCACGGTTTTATGATATATTCTGCTTGTTCCCCCAAACTCAGCAAGGGCCATGGTCTCACCTGATAACTGAAATCCTTGATCCCTCACAATCTCCTGATCGAGGGCGGAAATGGTTGCTCCCATTCCAATCATAAACAGGATTGGATTTCCAGTCACCCGTAAGGTAATGTGTGGTTCCTGCTGGGGGGACATACTGATGACTGGGAGGATCTGGCTCGGGAGTCAGGTGAAGGGGTTGTTGGGTGTGAAAGGAGCCCAGGACAGGAGACCTGGATGTGGGTTGTCAGGCTCTGAGCGAGAGGGACATTCGACTCTCCAGTAACCGGGTTTCCCACAGCTGAAACACGGGCCTGTCTGTCTAACTGGGTATTGAGCCCGTCTCTGCCTCTTCCAAGATACATCAGGGGACACCTCGATTCCCCTCTCCAGGGTCCCCTTGGGAAGGACCACATGGCTGGGCCTGTGAAACAGACATCTGAGGAAGATTGTGTCTCCAGTGGGTATCCTGGCTCCAATGAAAATCACCAGTATTGACTGAAGATGTGATGTGGTCGTGGGGCAGCTGAACAAACTCTGCTTTTGTCTGACCTTTAGACTACAACTTGGGGTTGTTCTGGCTGTCCCAATAATAAATAAGGGCTCTCCTCATCTGTGACCTGGTGTTCTCAGACCAATCCATGCTATTTGTGCGTATCATGCCCGTGACGCTCAAAGGGACACATTGCAAAATCATAGAGTTAAATAATGGTCAGTCCTTTCTGCAGTTAAAAGCTTGATCCTCAGCAAAAGTCCCACAACAGTCAACAAATCTTTCCCAAACGTCCCCTCCGAACTCTCCTGACTTAGGTTTGCAGTCCAGGACCTTACTAAAGTTGACAGGCTGTTGCAGGGCACGCTCTAACGATTAGACAATTTGGTTCACTTGAGTGTTATCTTTGAATCTGCCGTTTAAATCATCATAAGTGTGGTCTGGTCCCTTTCTGTCACCCTTGCCCATTTATTTCTGCCACTTAGTAACTTGTTCTGGTGACAAGAACATACAGGTAAATCCTGATGAAGGGCTTTTGCCCGAAACGTCGATTTTACTGCTCCTCGGATGCTGCCTGAACTGCTGTGCTCTTCCAGCACCACTAATCCAGAACAAGATCATACAACAGAGGGCAAACAGATCCCGGGGTGTTGCATTGTACATTTGAATTGTGTGCCAGATGTTTTGGGCATATTGGTTATGTTTATCTTTATGATCTGGAGCCTAACTCATTATCATGATCATCTCTTGGGGTTTCCAAGGGACACAGATCCCAATAGTTGGCAGCTCATCTTCCTCATCTGCCTTGGGGTTCGGTAGCTGCCTTATGGGGAGCATAGTTTTGGGGGTGACATGGAGATGGTGAACTCCAGTGCAAAGGTCACAGGGTGCCGTTGACTTCCTAGTGTGCATCTTAACCCGATCAGCGATACAAGTTTTCTTGGGACTCTGGTACGGTGGTGGGGATCGAGCCATAGGTGGGTCAATGAGGCAACAGTGCACTCGGGTAACATCTCCATTTCTCCTCTACCTCGGTATCATTCCCTCCATCTAAAACAGGGTTGGTGTGCCGGACCTGAGCTTGGGATCCCCAGAAGTGCTTAGGTTATCTCTACAGCACTGGTTTAACCCCTCTTGTTTATCTTTTTCAGCTTTAACTTCTTTATGCTGTTTCTCCTATTCCCTTTTTTGCCTACCATCCACCTAGTCGCATTCAGCCTTCAATGCCTCCCAATTCTTGGGAATCCATTCCACCGTTAATACCTTGTCACAAGCATTATTTCTCCAGCTGGCTGGTAAGGTGGCCTGCCATTTACTGTTGCCTCTCGCCTTCCATTCCACTTTCTCCCACAATTTTTTTTCCAAATCAGGTTCACCACTTGCTCACAGGAGTCCACATCCCAAGTCCTGCTCAGAGGCCAAATCTTGTCCCCTAATCGTTCGTGTAGTGCCGCACTTAATTTTCACAAATCATTTCCTGATCAGGTAATTCCTCACACATGGTCTGAAAGAGGGTCTCCTTCCCAGCCAAATCCCATTATAGATCCCTGGTCTAATATAAACAATTTTCCACTGGCTGAAATAGTACTGCGGGGTGAGAAATTTACCAAATCTGCCCTCTTTCCTTTTTATCTGTTAATTTCCACCAGCCATATCTGAAAGAGGCAGCTCCCTAAACCAAATCCATCAGGTAGTGACAACCACTTCCCTGACCAGGGTCACCATTCCTGACCTTTGTCCTGCAAGAACAATACAGCATCGCCAATGTCACCCCGCAGCATTTCAGAGCAATCAGATTAAACTTTCCTACCTTACAAGCTGGGTTTGGGTGGTTTGTTTGACCTCTTCAACGTACCAGTTCCACTGGGTGGGGGCCAAACACCAGGAGTGATCTGAGGTAAGATACCCTGGGGTGCCCTTACCACTTTAGTTGGTTCGATTCAGACTCTCAGGCCAGTTAGTCAGCCCAGTGAGACATTCCCTATGTTGGGCACCAAACGTTGACTCTTCACTTCGGCCGACACAAGTTTCAGTTCAATGGTAGACACTTGATTACTGAAAAGCCAGTGAGAAATTCTGTATGATGTCAAAAGAGTCTCATAGCCTTCTTGTGATGGGACTCCTCAATGAATCTTTGAATATTACATGCAAGCAGTATATTTTATATCTCATTTGGTTGTGACTAATAAACAGTTCTTAACATCACATGGCTGATTGCTATTTTGTTGTTAAAGCAGGTATTTCTCAATCTAACAATGACTCATGATTGCTACCTACCTGTGACAAATATTGAATTGTTTATAGGAGCTTGTTACTGTATTATTCACAAACTTGTGTTAATAAGAAAGGAGGTAGATAATAGGATTTAGTATTGTTCTCATACCCTTGTTAATAGGTAAGGAAGTGTGTTAATAGGAACAGGAGGCAGTTCATAAGGTCTATAACCAGGGCTGACTGTCTTATTCAGGGAAACAAGTATCTCTGCACAGGGCTGGGAGCAAAATATAAGCGTATAGCTCCAGATGATTTTGGGAGTTTGGAGGTTGTCAGACACCTACTGTGATTTCGGGTCTCAGCCTATAAAACTACACTCAAACATTAAGTGAGTCACTCTAATGGGGGATCTTTAACCCTTGAATTCCCAATACTCTCAAACACTATGATAAGCCAGTAAAATAGAACTTCTGACTTTTGGGGTTCCAAATTTCATTAAAATAACTTGACACTCATTATAAAGATTGTTTGTTTGCGCAGCTGTTGGTTTCAGCAATGGTTGAAGTGTAGGTTGATGATGACCAGGAGCCAAGGGTTTGTATACAGATAGCACTTCAAATTAGTACAAGTAGTTATAGAGTCATAGAGATGTACAGCATGGAAACAGACCCTTTGGTCCAACCCGTCCATGCCGACCAGATATCCCAACCCAATCGAGTCCCGCTTGCCAACACCTGGCCCATATCCCTCCAAACCCTTCCTATTCATATATCCATCCAAATGCCTCTTAAATGTTGCAATTGTACCAGCCTCCATCACTTCCTCTGGCAGCTCATTTCATACACATACCACCCTCTGTGTGAAAACGTTACCCCATAGGTGTCTTTTATATCTTTCCCCTCTCATCCTAAACCTATGCCCTCTAATTCTGGACTCTCCGACCCCAGGGAAAAGACTTTGCCTATTTACCCTATCCATTCCCCTCATAATTTTGTAATCTTCTAGAAGGTCACCCCTCAGCCTCCAAAGCTCCAGGGAAAACAGCCTCCCAACTCCTGTACTCAATACTCTGACCAATAAAGGAAAGCATTCCGAACGCCTTCTTCACTGTCCTACCTATCTGCGACTCCACTTTCAAGGAGCTATGAACCTGTACTCCAAGGTCTCATTGTTTAGCAACACTCCTGAGGACCTTACTATTAAGTGTATAAGTCCTGCTAAAATTTGCTTTCCCAAAATGCAGCACCTCGCATTTATCTGAATTAAACTCCATCTGCCACTTCTCAGCCTATTGGCCCATCTGGTCAAGATCCTGTTGTAATCTGAGGTAACCCTCTTCGCTGTCCACTACACCTCCAATTTTGGTGTCATCTGAAAACTTGCTAACTGTACCTCTTATACTTGCATCCAAAATGTAGAGGACAAAATGTGGAGGACCCAGCACCGATCCTTGCGGCACTCCACTGGTCACAGACCTCCAGTCTGAAAAACAACCCTTCACCACCACCCTCTGTCTTCTACCTTTGAGCCAGTTCTGTATCCAAATGGCTAGTTCTCCCTGTATTCCATGAGCTCTAACTTTGCTAATCAGTCGCCCATGGGGAACCTTGTCGAACTCCTTATTGAAGTCCATATAGATAACATCTACCGCTCTCCCCTCATCAATCTTCATTGTTACTTTCTCAAAAAACTCAATCAGGTTTGTGAGACATGATTTCCCACACACAAAGCCATGTTGACTATCCCTAATCAGTATTTGCCTTTCCAAATACATGTACATCCTGTCCCTCAGGATTCCCTCCAACAATTGCCCATCACTGACATCAGACTCACTGGTCTGTAGTTCCCTGGATTGTCCTTACCACCCTTCTTAAAAAGTGGCACTACGTTAGACAACCTCCCCTTTTCTGGCACCTCACCTGTGACTATCGATGATACAAATATGTCAGCAAGAGGCCCAGCAATCACTTCTCTAGCTTCCAACAGAGTTCTAGGGTACACATGATCAGGTCCTGGGATTTATCCACCTTTATGCGTTTCAAGACATCCAGCACTTCCTCCTCTGTAATATGGACATTTTGCAAGATGTCACCATCTATTTCCCTACAGTCTATAACTTCCATATCCTTTACCACAGTAAATACTGATACAAAATACTCATTTACTATCTCCCCCATTTTCTGCGGCTCCACACAAAGGCCGCCTTGCTGATCTTTGAGGGCCCTATTCTCTCCCTAGTTACACTTTTGTCCTCAATGTATTTGTAAAAACTCTTTGGATTCACCTTAATTCTATTTGCCAAAGCTATCTCATGTCCCCTTTTTGCCCTCTTGATTTCCCTCTTAAGTATACTCCTACTTCCTTTATACTCTTCTAAGGATTCACTATCCTGTCTATACATTACATATGCTTCCTTCTTTCACTTAACCAAACCCTCAATTTCTTTAGTCATCCAGCATTCCCTATACCTACCAGGCTTTCCTTTCACCGTAACAGGGATATACTTTCTCTGGATTCTCGTTATCTCAGTTCTGAAGGCTTCCCATTTTCCAGCCATCCCTTTACCTGCGAACATCTGCCTCCAATCAGCTTTGGAAAGTTCTTGCCTAATACCGTCAAAATTGGCCTTTCTCTAATTTAGAACTTCAACTTTTAGATCTGGTCTATCCTTTTCCATCATTATTTTAAATCTAATAGAATTATGGTCGCTGGCCCCAAAGTGCTCCCCCACTGACACCTCAGTCACCTGCCCTGCCTTATTTCCCAAGAGTACCTATCAAAAACGCCACTCCCTCTCCTCTCTTGCCTCCCTTCTGTCCTTCCTGTGGCATTTGTATCCTGGATCATTAAGCTGCCAGTCCTGCCCATCCCTGAGCTATGTTTCTGTAATTGCTATGATATCCCAGTCCCATGTTCCTAACCATGCCCTGAGTTCATCTGCCTTCCCTGTTAGGCCCCTTGCATTGAAATAAATGCAGTTTAATTTATTAGTCCTACGTTGTCCCTGCCTGCCCTGACTGTTTGACTCGCTTCTGTTCTCAACTGTACTAGTCTCAGATTGATCTCTTTCCTCACTATCTCCTTGGGTCCCACCCCCCCACCTTACTAGTTTTAATCCTCCTGAGCAGTTCTAGCAAATTCCCTGCCAGTTATTAGTCCCCTTCCAATTTAGGTGCAATCCATCCTTCTTGTACAGGTCACTTCTACCCCAAAAGAGATTCCAATGATCCAAAAATGTGAATCCTTCTCCCATATGCCAGCTCCTCAGCCACGCATTCATCTGCTCTATCCTCCTATTCCTGCCGTCACTAGCTCGTAGCACTGGGAGTAATCCAGATATAACTACTCTCGAGGACCTCCTTTTAAAATTCTGCCTAATTCTTTGTAATCTCCCTTCAGAATCTCAACCTTTTCCCTTCCTATGTCGTTGGTTCCAACGTAGACAATGACCTCCTGCTGGCCCCTCTCCCCCATGACAACATTCTGCACCCTCTCTGAGACATCCTTGATCCTGGCACCAGGGAAGCAACGCACCATTCTGCATTTTCGCTGCTGGCCACAGAAACGTCTGTCTGTACCACGGACTAGAGAATCCCCTAACACAATTGATCTCTTGGAATCTGATGTACTCCTTGTTGCATTAGAGCCAGTCTCAATACCAGAAACTTGGCTGTTCGTGCTACGTTCCCCTGAGAATCCATCACCCCCTACATTTTCCAAAACAGCATACCTGTTTGAAATGGGTATATCCACAAAAGACTCCTGCACTAGATGCCTACCTCTCTTACCTTTCCTGGAGTTAACCCATCTATGTGACTGTATCTGAGACTTTCCTCTCTTCCTATAACTGCCATCCATCACATACTATTGCTGTTGATTAGTCTATCGCCTAGTGACCAGTTCGACCATAATACATTGATGGAGAATTTGTTTTGCCATAAAATGAGATCATGGCTTATCGATGCCAAAGGCCTTCTATCTGTCAAAATCTGCTTTTGGTTTTTATGTAGTTGAACAGCGTGAGGCTGTGAACCTGACAGAAAAACCATCAGATTTCTCCCAGTTCAGGAGCTTTTTCTGCTCCCTATAGTAAAGCCAATTTGAAGTGTAAGAAAAGCAGTGTATTCGTTCTCCAGCAGTTGCTGTCAGCCATGACTTATTAATTAAAAGTCAGAGACCTTTTTTTAACCAGCACAGACAATGCTGAATAAAATCAGCAGCTTTAGCAGCATCTGTGGAGAGAGAAATTGAGTCAATATGTCGAGTGCGTATGACTTCTTCAGAACTGAAGGTATTTAAATATTTTAAATACTTTTGAAAGACAGGAAGTCAAGTAAGGAGGGCAGGCAGACAGTGGAAATTTAAGTGCAAAGGACAAAGTGGTTTTTAATGGTGGTGAACGAGGAAAAGAGATGTAATGTGGGTGTGAAGTAAGGCATGAAAGGGAGAAAAGAGTTAAGTAAATAGGACCCAAACAAGACTAGGCTGTTGTTGGGGGAGAGGGGTGGAGAGAGAGTAAGAAAAATAGAGAACAGACATAATGTGGTCAGTTTCTTACACCATTGAATTATGGAATTCAGTGTTCAGACATGGAGACTGTAAGGTGCCTAAGCAGAAACTGAGGTGTTGTTCCTCAAGCTTACATGTGTGCCAATAGAACATTGCAGCAAGCCCAGTACAACATGTTAGCATTAAACCAAGGTCATTTAATGGAATAGCAAGTGACTGGGAAGTCAGGGGTTCATCCCAAGGACAAAGCAGAGGTGTTCCAAAAAGTGGTCATACAGTCTGTTTGGTCTCACCATTGTAAAGGAGACCAGACTGAGCAGGGAATCAGTAGACAAAATGCTGCTTCACCTGGAAAGGGCCTTGGGCAGTGAAGCAAGAGGAAGTGAATGGACAAGTTTTTGTTCTTTCTGCAATTGCATGGGAAGATGGCATGGGGGCATGACAAAGTTTTTGGAGTGATGGAGGAGTGGGCCAGGGTTCATGGAGGGAACAAGCCCAATGGATTGGTAACAGTGGAGGGGAGAGGAAGGTTAGTACTGGCATCCTGCTGGGAGTGGTGAAAAGTCTTTGAATGTGGAGACAAATGGGGTGGAAAATAAGGCTAAGGGGAGCCCAATGTTCTGGGAAGGAGAAGGGGTGAGTGTGGATGTGTGGGAGATAGGTCAGACTGAAGGCCATGTGGGGGAAATCACAGTGGAGGAATCCTTGTTTTAAGGAAAAGAATATCATATCAGAGGCAGCTCAATGGAAAATGACACCAACAGAAGCAACAGAAACAGAGAAACAGGAATGGAATCCTTGCAGGAAGCAGGGTGTGAGGAGGTGAAATTGAGGTAATTGTGAGAAATGATGGGCCTGTAATCGATACTGATGGACAGCCTATTGTCATATCGAAACATTAAAGCCAAGAAAAGAGTCAGATGGACCAGGTGAAGACAAAAGAAGGATGTAAATTAGAGGCAAGACTGATGAATTTTTACAATTCCACATAAGAGCAGGAGGCACCACTAAAGACTCATCAATGTATCAGGGAAAGAATTGTGAATGGAACAAGTAAGACTGGAACAAGGAATGTTCCACTACCTGACAAATAGACAGGCATAACTGGATTCATGTGCCACACTTATTTGATTGAAGCCAATGAGATGAGTTAAAGGAAAAGTTGTTCAATGTGAGAAAATCCTCAGCCAGGCGAAGGACATTGTGCAGGCCTGTTTTCAAGGGAGAAGTGCAGAGCCTTCAGACCATTCTGATGGGGAATGGACATGTTGCGGAATTGTATATCCATGATGAAAAGGAGGCAGCTAAGACCAGAAAACTGGGAAGTGTGGAACTGATGTAAAGTGGCAGAAGAATCACAAATGTAAGTGGGAAAAGACTGAATTAGGGGGAGAAAGGTCAACTCAAGATCGGCAGAAATAATTTCAGTGGAACAGGAACAGGCTGAAATGTTGAGTTTATCAGGATAATCCAGTTTGTGAGCTTTCTGAAGGAGGTACAAGTAGACTTAAAGGATTTGGGGGACTGTGAAGATATTCCCACTGAAGTAATATTCATGATTGAAAGTAGTAACCTGTGTCAAAATTACAACCACTTGGATTTGTCTAAAACTTGTTTCTAATTGTTTATGGTAAAACCTGTAAACAGATAGGAAAATATCTAGCTTCAAATTTATGCCATTTACTAAAAGTTTGAATTGGTACTGTAAAGAGACTTGCCTGTTGCAACCTTAATGCTAAGTGATACATTCAAGGTTTTGATCACATGGTCTTTGCAGTCATTAAAAAAGATCCTTGGCAGGAAAAGATTGTAATCTGGAAACCCAAACATTTGCTCTAGAAATCCAATATGACTTATACATCAGTAGCAATTAAACATGGACCAACCTGAGTTGAATTCAATTTAATCTTAGAATGCTTTTAAATTACTTTTCAAGTTAAATTATTTTGAATAAGCAATAAATCAAACAGCCATCTTGCTTGACAGCTTCATTGTCACGTTTCTTCGACCCTTGAGCAATTTACTTGGCATTTTCTAGTTATTATGTTCGGCCCTTGACGTCGTGCAGTTTATGGATTAAGTGGACTTGAATTTCATTTGGACCTCAGGTTAATAAGATTAGCTTTAATATTCTCAGTTTAATATTAGAATTAAGGGAGGCAATTTCAGAAATACACAACCAGATACTGAGTGATGATGGCTGCTCACAGTTTCATGAAACTAGACATGGCCACATATCGATTATCCTAATGTGCCAGTTGTCTTTCCTATTTAAAGCGCTGAATACCTTTAATTTTGAAATTAAATTTCAAAAATTAATGTATAAATCCTACAATTCCCTGTAAGCATGCACTCTATCGTTTGAAAGATACATTGAGTTAAGGCAATATTATCCAAGATTTGGAGGTGCCAGTGTTGGACTGGGGTGTACAAAGTTAAAAATCACACAACACCAGGGTATAGTCCAATAGGCTTATTTGGAAGCACTAGGTGTTTTCAGTGCTCCGAAAGCTAATGCTTCCAAATAAATCGGTTGGACTATAACCTGGTGTTGTGTGATTTTTGGTATTATCTATGATACAGAAAGCTTCTCACACCAAGACTCTAATAGGCTGCTGGGAGCAGAATTCAAGTCCATATCTGAATATAGGGAACTTTCACATCTGTAGCAGACTTATAGGAATATTCAGCCTGGTATTTAGCAGTTTAGTGGCAACATTCATTTGATATTCACTGGGGACGAGTGGGAATATTTATCCACATTCCCAGCTGACTAATAAAAGTGTTTGAAGGAATGGGCTAGAAATGCATATGAGATCTTTAAGCATTTTTTAAATGAATTCGATGAAACTACTCAGGAGCTAAATCATTTTCAGTGTCTTGTATCAAAAAATAGCTGCTGGAAATTGGGATATTTAACACATTTTGTTAATATAATAGATGATGATCAAATAGGCTAATTAAAAGTTGTTTATGTCAAATTCAACTAATTGATTTTGCAAAATGAGTTTATTGTGGTGAGGAAAAATATTAGCTTTGTCTGAGAAGTAAGTAATATAGCAGCAAAATGTCTGAGCAGAAACACTGGGAAGTGAATTTGGACCAAATGGACATTTCTTATACAAATGCAGAAAGCTGAAGCATTTGCAACCATTTTCACTCAATAAAACTGAGTGGATGATCTGTCTTGGAGTTGTCCTGAGGTCCTTAGCATCGCAGATGCTAATTTTCAAATAATTCAATTCACGGCATATTATTTAAGAAATAGCTGTGAGCACTAGATAGTGTCAGTACCCTATCAGTAGTACTGAAGACTTGTATTCCTGATGTAGCCAGCTTCGAGCCAACTGGCATTGACCTGACAATATGGAAAATTACCCAACTATTCCTGTCCCCACAAAGGAAGACCTTCTAGTCCACCAGTCTATATTTGAGCATTGGTAACATGTTACAAGGTCAAAGTTGCTATCAAGTTGCACATGCATAATGACAACCTGCTCAGTTTGAGGTCTGTAATGGCAACCTGCTTCCTGATCTCATTAAGGCTTTGCTCAAACATAGACATTAAGCGCTGAAGTTCATGGGTGACATGAAAGTTATTGACTTTGACTTCAAGGCATTACTTAACTAGGTTTGGTATCATGGATTTCAATTTTTACCCGGGCTCTTTCATAAGTGGGGTTGGGGGGGGGGGGGGAATTTCTCTACAACTAGAATTACATCTTCTAAAAAAAAGGTTATTATGGTTTTTGAAGGTTAATCCCTTCAGTTGTAGGATATTAATGAAGAATGGTGTCCAAGACTCCACCATCTTCAGGTGCAATTTATTCACCAAGATTCTGTTTGGGTTCTATTAATGTCACTTGACTCTTGATCTCATTACAGTCCAGTGAAAGTAATTACCCATGAAATCAAGAAAGCATCAAAGAAATCTAACAAAACTGAAAGCAGATGGAAATCAATGAGAAGGTGGAGGGAGAAAACCTTTTCATTGGCTGAAATCATGGCTAGCACAACTAAGAGGCTTCATAAGATATTGGAGCAAAATTTGACCCATCAGGTCTGTTCCTCCATTTGATCATGGTTGTTATGCTCCTCACCCCATGTTCCTGCCTTCTCTCCATATCCCTTCAACCCATTACCAATTAAAAATCTGTCTAATTCCTCCTTAAATTGACTCACTGTCCAGCATGCACCGTACTTTCGGGTAGCGAATTCCACAGATTCACAACCCTTGGGAGAAGTAGTTGCTCCTCAACTCTCTTTGAATTTTGGTTATGTTGCTGAAGACCAGACATCTCAGGGAAAGACTTCTGGAATCACTCAGGGTAATGTCCAGACCTAACCGTACCCAGCTGCTTCATCAGTAATCTTTCTTCAAGTTATAAGTAATTGTACAGCGTCTGGTATCATTCATGACTCGGAAGAGTCTAAGGCAGTCTGTGTCTGAGTGCATTAAAGCCTCGATCACATTTAAGTTTGGCCTGACAAGTGGAAGAGTAACATTTGTGCCACATAGATGGTAGACAATGACTGTTTCTAACAAGAAATCTACGTATCTCCCCATGACTTTCGATGAGATCATCATTAAATCCCCCACCATCAATATTCTATGGGTGATAATGATGAGAAATTAAACCAGCCATTATAAATACTGTGATTGGTTAAATCCTGGGCATTCAGTAGTGAATGGCCAATCTTCTTGCTCTAAAGCCTGTTCCCCATCTGCAAAGCATCAGTCAGGAGTGTGATGGAATAATCTCCACTTGCCCTGAGTATAGCTGCATCAACACTTTTTCAAGAAGCTGAAACTATTGGGGATAAAATTGTATGCTTAATTGGCATTCTGTCCACTATCCGAAACAGTCAGTTCCTTTCTCTCTGCTGTATAGTGCCAAATTGCCAAATCTCCTTTTGATAACACTTCTAACCACCTCAAAGAATGAGAACAACATGTACATGAAAACATCGCCACTTATAAGTTTCCCTTGAAGTCACATGTTAAAATTCACTGTCCTTGGGTTAAAGTTATGTTGCTCCCTACCTAACAGACTTAAAGTTATACCTACTCTAGCTACCACATACACCAACAATTCAAGAAAGCAGCAAATTCTGCCACTTCCAGTGGTGCTTGCATCACATAAACAATTTTTTTTTAAAAAGCTGCATGGTGTATGAGGAACAAATTGAATGAATTGCAGATGCAAATTCTAACTTGGAGGGTATAACAAAGGCATCATTACCAGGCATGGTCGCACGATGATCAGAAATGGGAACTGAGCAAACCAAATGATAATGAAAATGGCAGAGATATGCACTAGTAACCTTAGTGATTTAATGATGAAATAATTTCGATAATGATCGGGTATAACAAGAGGTAAATAGGTATTGTAGATCTATTTTAATGGCAGAATTCTGAAATAGAAAAGTTTAATGTAATTGTAAAGGAATTAAGACATATGGGATTGTGCATTGTTACATATGACACCCCCACTGTAATAGAATGGATATCTAACTATGATGAATCAAAATACAAATGGGAGATAGGGGGCCTGGTGACATGATGCAATGAGAGCAACCCCTTTCTCAACTATAGAAAAACTAAAGAATTCCAATCCCTACAGTGTGGAAACAGGACCTTCAGCCCAACAAATTCACACTGACTCTCCACCCAGACCCTACATTTACCCCTGACTACACATCTGTGACCACTATGGACAATTTAGCATGACCAATTCACCTAACCTGTACATCTTTGGATTTTGGGAAGAAACTGGAGACGTCCCAGAGGGAACCCACAGGGAGAATGTGCAAATTCCACACAGACAGTCGCCCGAGGCTGGAATTGAACCCGGGTCCCTGGTACTGTGCGGTAGCAGCACTAACCATTGAGCCACCATGCCACCCTGAAGAGCTGGTCATTGACTTCAGAAAGAAAGAAGGAGAACATGCTCCCATCCACATCAACGGAACTGACATTGAGAGGGTGGGGAGCATCCAGTTCTTCGGAGTGACTATAACCAACAACCTGTCCTGGACTTCCCACATAGATGTGACATTCAAGAAGGAATAACAATGCATCTTCTTCCTCAGGCAGCTCAGGAAATTTGGCATGTCTATAAGGACTCTCACCAACATTGATAGATACACCATTAAAAGCATAGTGTCTGGATGTATAACAACCTGGTATGGCAGCTGCCCTTGCCCAGGACTGTAAGAAACTACAGAAGGTTGTGTGCACAGCCCAGATCATCAATTAAGCCAACCTTCCATCCATGGACTCCATTTACATGGTTCACTGCTCGGAAAGGCTGCCAACATCACCAAAGACCCATCACACCTCGGTAATGTAAGGGGTGGTGTAATTTTTAAATCATTAACTGTTGTAGTAAGCACATAGTAAGTACAAAGCCACCATTTTAGTCCTTTCTACCCTGTAGTAAGCACCAGCAGATACTCCCCTAGATTTTCATGAATGGAACAATGGAAACAGCTTTCCTCGTGGCTGAGGGACTGCCCACAACCCATGGCTGTACATCATCATCCATATAAGGGAGAACGGTGAACTCAAACACTGATTGGCTGGGTGATGAACCAAATAATCTCATCCATCAGGGAGGACAGTGGGGAACTTTGACACCCATTGGCTGAGACAGTAGAAGGCCCAGCCCATTACTACATGTATATAATGCGCGGGGATTACAATCTGTGTGTGTGCCTCGTGGGAAGCCATTGAGGTAACACCCGGTTCTGCAGAACTGAATACATAGTTTTGGACGAACTCCTCCGTGTCTTTGTTCTTGGGAAGGGAAGCAGAGTGCCTGATGGGGGGTCGCAGAGGTCCCTATCTTGCACAGTAATGATATTCTACAATTTCTTCTATCAGGTAGAAGATACAGAAGCCTCAACATATGCACCAGCCTGTATAGGAACAGCTTCTTCCCAGCAGTTATAAGACTGATGAATGTACTTTCTAGCTTCAAATAATGTGGATCTTGCTGACATTGATCTTGCCTAACACGCACCCTCTGCAATGTAACCTTTAGGTCTTTTATAACCTCTGACCTGGACATCCTTGCTTACTACGATCTGCCTGTACTGCTCGTACATGTGACTATAAATCAATCAGTCAATCATAGGGTACTTAGTTGCAGTAGTGAAATGGCAGATCATGTAAATGTTGAGATAAGGATATAGTAAAAGCAGAATGGCTTCACTAGGGATTTTGGCTTTTTCAGATTTTGTGACGAGCAGACCAGCATACATCAGAAAGATGGAAATTTCAGGAAAAGCTCAGCAGGTCTGGCAGCATCTGTGGAGAGAAATCAGAGTTAATGTTTCGGGGTGAGTGACCCTTCCTGATGGTAGCTAGGAAAATGTCAGTTTATACGCAGTAGATAGGGTGGGGGAGGGGAAATAAAGTTAAACGATAGGTAGGGATAGAACCAAAGAGAGAGGAGAGCAGCTGGACAGACAAAGGAGTGGGTAACAATCTGGCTAGAAGGATGAATAGCTATTAATGGGGATTTTTCGTGGCTAACAATGGATTGTGTGTAATAGCCAACGATGTGTTAACAAGGCTTAATGTGTGGAGGAAATTGGGATAAGGACATGGGTGAGCTCAAGCCCTAAAGATTTTGAATTTGATATTGAGCCCAGGGGGCTGCACTGTGCCCATGCAGAAAACAAGGTACCGTGTTTCAGGCTTGCACTGAGCTTTGCTGGACCGCAGCAGCAAGCCTGAGACAGAGATGTTGGCCAGAGAACAGGGAACCTCAGGCTTGCTGCAGGTCAAGCTCAGTGCAAGCTGGAGTTACAGCACCTCATTTTCTGCTTGGACACCCTGCAGCCCTCCGGACTCAATGACTTTATGTTTAGAGCTTGACCTCTCCCATGCTCTTAGCCCAAGCCCCGCCCATCAGGCTTTGTTAACACATAGTCAGCTATTACATACAACCCATGGTTAGCTGCTAACAGTCCCCTTTGATAGCTATTCACCCTTCTAGGTCATTACCTGTTTCTTTGTCTGTCCAACTGTTCTCCTTACCCCCTCCCGTCTACGATGAACCAACATTTTCCTAGCTACCATCAGTTCTGACGAAAGGTCACTTGACCGGAAATGTTATCTCTGATATCTCTTCACAGATGTTGCCAGAGCTTTTCCAGCAATTTCTGTTTTTGTTTCTGATTTACAGCATCTGCAGTTTTCTTTTTGATTTTTACAACACAAAGATGGTGAACATCTGAAGTTTGATAGATAGGTAGTTTTCAACATGAATGTATGTTAGTTCCAACAAAAGGACACGTAATACTGGATTTGGTAATTAACAATATTTTGTTAACAGCCCAGAGGTGCATGACTATTTATCCATTAGTAATCATGATATGGTGTTTGACGCAGGGAAATATGAAACAATTACCAAGATTTTAGACTTAGACATTGCTGTCAGTGGGGTGAATCAGAGCCTGTCCAAAGTTTGCTCTGAAAATAGTAAAAAAACAAATGATGGTGCTTTTAAAAAAGTAAATGTGACATCACAACCGGTTTCTACTCCATAAGAAGCAAGAGTTCGACTTGGCAGAAAAGATTATTATGTCAAATTAAAGAGGCAAGAGAAAACCTTCACAATGGAAATAAAAGCAAAAGAAAAAGCAGACACACAACAGCAAAAGGAGATAAAAGGAATGCTACAGCCACAAAAGGAAACAGGAGGGGAAACTGGAGGCAGCAGAGTAGAAGTGAACAGAGTTTCCCTTTAAGCTGTGGAATTTTTAATCCAAGAGACTGCATGTAATGTTGTTAAATTCCCCATCCAAAGGTCAGCCTGATTGCTAGGCTTAGTTTCCAAATGGATGAGAAATACTGGAGAATAGGCCACAGCTATAGGAAAGTCCTGGATCTGATTTTTCTTGGATGGGGGGAACCCAATTCTGTCAGGGGACAGTAGTTGGAGGCCTGTGGAGTTAGAGGTGGAGGCTGGTGTTGAGTCTTCATGGTTAGAAGTGAGACAACTTTCAAGTGGTTGAGCGGAAGTCACACAGTTTCGTGAATATTTGTTGGGATTGGGTGAGAAAGACATACAGAATTCAACTTGTGGAAAGACACAACTTTTGGAACCAGTGATCTTCATCTCTGTCCTGGGAGTGAGCGTTCTTGAAGTCTTGGAAGCTTGGTCAGTGGAGCTAATTTAACCTTGGGTGATTAAATATGGGGCACATGGTGTCACTATAGAATTAAAATTGCCATATATTGGTTTGTCAGCATCATTGTCTCTCTGTTGAAACTAGAATTGGGTGAATTGGGTGGACTGGGACAGGGTTCAGATTCTTAACATACTAACTTCCAACCTGTGCCAAACCATTTTGTTTTGCATTAAAATTCCCTTCAACATTACTTAGTCATTTTCAGTCTGGTTTGTGGGATCTACTATGAAACATGGCAGTTACTCCCCCTATTTCCAGCATGAGGACTGAAACCCTTTGCTCCTCACTGAAAGCATTGACATTATCATGCTGGGTGAATATTTAATAATCCACTAATGCACCTTTTGATGACAGTATTGCTGGTGTGAAGTACAATTCCCATTGGCAGCTCTTGAAAAGATGAATTTCCAGTGTAGTGATGTGGTATGTACATTAGAATTGCTTTTACGTCCCTCGACAGTTCCTTGAAGAGTGAACGTTTTTCCTTTCGAATGTTGGCGTATTCTTGTGTTTGAATTTAGAACACTGTAGTTCCTTCTTTCAAACTGTAATTTTAATAGCAAGTCACTTATTTCATTCAATGTTGGGCGGTTTACTAAGTAGAATACATCTTTTATTTAAACATACTTCTACTGTTCTTTCATCATGCTGCTATGAATTTAATGCAGCATTTTCAAGGAGCATTGTCATGCACTACTACAAGATTTGTTCTGATTGAATGCAGGGCATAAAAAGTCTGAGATGGCACAAGTTACAACACCTGCCCTGGTTGTTGAGGGTGGGAACATGGAGACATATTATTGATTGCCAATAGATTATGATCATGATTTCAAAGCACATTGAATCAAGAACAAACATTTGCATATTGCGTATTTTGCAAACTTTCACAAAGAAAGGGAGACTTGCATTTATATAGCAACATCCCAAAGCAAGTAAAAATGTTCTGAAGAAAATCATATTAGACTCAATGTTAACACTGTTTTTCTCTTTACAGATACTGCCAGCATTTCTATGTTTGCTATTAACAAGTATTTTTGAAATTTAGTTTTTGCTGTAATGTGGGATAAGTGGTAGTCAAATTGTGCACAACAAGCTGTCACAATGACAGCAAAATGATGACCAGATGATCTTTTTCAGGTGTGATTGAGATCAATATTGGCCAGGACCCAGGGGAGAACTTCCCTGCTCTTTTTTTCAAAATAGCACCATGGAATCTCTTTTATGTTAATGCAAAGAAGTGTAAATGTGGCCTTGATTTAACATTGCCGAAACCAGCCACCTCCGAATGGAGTAACGCTTCACTGAAGGGCGACACAGTGGCTCAGTAGTTAGCACTGCTGCTTCACAGTGCCAGGGAACTGGGTTTGATTCCACCCTCTAGTGGCTATGTGGAGTTTGCACATTGTCCCCATGTCTGCATGGGTTTTTCCCGCAGTCAAAACATGCATTAACCATGGGAAATGTAGGGTTACAGGGATTAGGTGGGAGCGGGTGGCAGGGCCAGGTCTGGGTGAGATGCTCTTCAGAGGGACTTGATGAGCCACATGGCCCGCATCCAAAATGGAGGGATTCTATGAAATGTCAGTGTAAACGTTTTGACAAAATGAAGTTTAAACTTATTTTTTTCCTGATAATCTGCTCAGCAATGTTACAACATACCTTTTGGAGCATGTGGGATTCTGAACCTAGGCCTTAAATTCTAGGGGTAGGGACATTACCACTATGCTACAAGAGGGACTCCTGAAGTAAAAGTGAAGTCCAGAGCCCCTTGATCACAGCTGGCACCTATTATAATGAGGATCTGAATATTGTGGAATGATAGTAAAATTGCCAGTTGTATTTTTGCTGTGCAACAAAGAAGAATCAATATGTCGCTGATTTCTTAACACTAACAGCTCGTGTCTTATCAATGATGAAGTCAGGTATCATTATAAGACAAATTTTCACTGGAAGTCATTGTTTTCAGACAAAAACTTGAATGAATTAATGATGCTCCTAAATTCTACCTTCAGCCAGCTGAGAGCAGGACAACTCTCTTGTACCCTCTTGTATCATCTGCTTTGTTTTGAATATTACGTACCTTCAGATATGGAGTCTTTGGTTTTGTCTGTCTTTGTTTTTTGAAACCTATCTGTTGATGTGGTCTCTGTCCCTTCTTGCTATATCAATAATTATCATTAATACTTTTCCTTACTATCTTGTCTTTACTTTTTAAATGACCGAGCCTTCCAAAATTTGATCCCTTGCCCCGTTATTTAATTTTAAATCCTCACTACTTCCCATGTTATGCAACTCACCTTCTGAGCTATTGCTTTTTCTGTGAACAGAGCAGTGTCAATCTCCTTCATTAAACTGTTTGCTATTACCTCGACATTTCTTTCCCAGCAACATTGGAAATGGTTTTCTACACCATTATCAATTGGCTCATCCATGCTTCAGAACCGCTTTCACCCAAAATATCAAAGATAGGAGGAGTAGACCATTTTATCCCACAAGCCATTAATATGATCATGGAGCTCAATACCCTAAACCCATCCTCTTCCCCCACCACCTCCCCACCCCCATATCCCTTAATCTCTTTGGCCACAAAAGCTATATCTTCCTCTTTGAAAACACATCCTGTTTTGGCCTCTTGCCAGATACTCACCAAACAGCCATTTTTTTTCATGTGGTAGAGTAAGAACCAAGTCCCACAGGTGGGCAAAAGTTAGAAAAGATAAAGGGAAACCTCCTTTCCTCCTTCCCTTAAGTCCTACTCACCCTACTGTCAGCACTCTGCTCAAAATTAGACTCGGTGTTCAGTCACACTGAAATGCCTATGTTTAAATGTCTTTGAAATTCAAAAGCTAGCTGGCCCCAGTTTGGAAAAAAACTGTTTAAGCTGCTATCTTTCCTTCATTAACTAAGTTCTACTGTGTTCCAGTGGAGACATTGTAAAGCCCTGATTAAGGAGGCCACATTTAGAATTTAAACTGGACATTTAAATATTAACTGTAAGGAAACAGATTTTTGCAAAGATTTCAGACACTCTTAACGACCCAAACACCAGCAACTGTATGCCTGCAGCATGCTATCAAATGGGTTGATAGATGAAGGGGGAGTGATGTAACTGTTCCTTTTATCTTACACCAATACCACCCAACACACACTATATTAGATCGCTATCCATTTGAAGAAACTAAGCCCTTTCACCTTGTCTTCTAGGATTGAAAGGATTTGATCAGGTTATGGATGTTACTAGTCAGTGCCTTACAGAAGTAAGTCTTAGAAATCCTAAAACGTTTCTCTTCCAATAAAGCTGTGAAACTTCCTTTAAGTCCACTTCTTAATACTTAACAATCTTTACAATCTTAATTGGCTGAATTTTTAATTTTGTCTTCTATCCAATGTGATGTGAAAATAGAACACCGCCACAAATATTAGTTGACTATCACAGCTGGTGTTAACTTGGAGTGAGAAACTTTTCCCAGCTTAGTATTACTAAGATCAAAGTGTCAATGATCCTTCATTTGTTACTACTCACTTAAGCTGAATCCACCAATGCAACACTTCAATATTTTGCTCAAATCTAAGATGACTTTTAAAATCCCATATCCTGCATTGATCACCCTCACTGATACCCATTTCTGCAATGATAACTGCTTCAAACCCAACATTGCTGAAAGCATTACCAGCACCACTTACATCTCTAAGTCTCCCTGCGAGCCCCTCCAAGTTCTACTATTTATAGATACCTACCTCTCCTTCCAGAATGACACCTTAATATCTGGAACTAAACTTCAAATCAAACAACCTCATTACAATCAAGGCCGCTTGTCCCCCATTGTGCCAGATCAACTGTCTCTGCACAAAACCTAGCCTTTCTGTACATGAAGTAATTAGAAATAATGCAGAATACTGATACTGCCTCGACTGGAGTGGTTTCTCTAGTTCTGGGCATCATGCTTATAGAAGAATGTAAAGACATTTAAAGAAGATGCAGAAAAAAATCATGAACAGTTACAGGGATAGAAACATTACTTATGTGAATAGCTGATGCTTTTCTACTTAGACAAAAGAAGGTTGAGAGGAAAGTTTGATAGAGATATTCAAACTTCAAGGAAATTGGGCAGAGATACTAGGGAGATTCTGTTCCCATTAGTGGAAGGATCAAGAGTTAGAAGTCACCAATGGATGTTGATCAACAAGAGAATTAATGACAAGATGAGGAAACATTTTAAGAATTGAAAAAATTGCCTTCGAGTCAGGTGAAGACAGGTTCAGTTGTACCTTTTAAAAGAGAATTGGATTGCTATGTGTAGAGGAAAGGTTTACGAAGATACAAGGAAGATGTACAGGAACAGCACAAGGACAATTACTCTTGTAGAGAGCTGGTACAGACTTGGAATGAAAACCTTCCTTTTCTGCTAGGATCATTCTTCGATTACCATTTTAGATTATTCATTTACTGTCCTTGCTGATTTTCTAACTGCTCTCTGCCATATAACCTTATCTTCCTATCATAGTCTGATGGCAGTGCTTTTAGTTGCCAAGTTCCTATTGTCAATTCTCTTTCTAAAATCCTACATCTCTTTGTTGCTCTCATTTAAGAACACAAAAGCCATTTTTGTAACAAATGTTTTCATCAAATCCTTGAAACAATTCTTTAAATCTCTCTTTTAGTTAATATTCCATTCACTTTACTACTGCTCTGCAAAAGGGCTTGGAACATTGTGTTATAAAAGTACAAGTTTTTACCAATTAGCATTTGTTCAACAATATTGTTCAGAAACCGTAGGAATGAGATGGAAATGGAATAACAAATAGATGACAGTGATTTTGGAATTTTCTTTTTTAAAAAGGCAAGTTTAAATAGCTTTGTGTCTATTTTAAAGGCTATAAACAAACACTTAGGTGCAATAGGTGACAATGAGAAAATATTCAATAGTTCATTGATAAGAATGTCGAACAACGTTTTGTATCTTGTGTTTGCCACTTAACTCAGGTGTCTGCAAAGTAGAATCATGCATTACAAGGAGCCCAATTTGCAAGTCTTGCAGCCATATCTTGCCTTACAAATACTTACTGCTTTGGCAGTTGGACTGTACCTTCATGTTATGAGATTCTGGCTTCCTTTTACATAGTGTCCGTGGTACTGAGTTTCCCACATAGGTTATGTGCAGTAGTTTTTGGAATAAGGCTTAAAATGCAAAACTTTTGATTAGGAAGCAAACATGTTACACCAGCCCAATTAAGTGCACGTATGCATTGTGCTAGCAAAGCCATCATTTCAATTCAGCAAAACAAATTCAAATTGGAACTGCTATCAATTGCATTGATCTTTAGAAATAATATTGTGCTTATTTTCAGACAGTTCATATTTGTTTAAAAAAAGCTATGTGCATTTGAAGTCAACCAGATTATTTTCTATGAGAGAACATTTCCATTTTCTATGAGAGAACATTTCCATTTCCAAACCATAATGGGTGTTATGTACAGACCTCCTAACAGTGGTCAGGACCAGGGGCGCAACATGTACCGGGAAATAGAGAAGGCATGTCAGAAAGGCAAGGTCACGGTGATCATGGGAGACTTTAATGGGCGGCACGGTGGCACGGTGGTTAGCACTGCTGCCTCACAGCGGCAGAGACCCGGGTTCAATTCCCGACTCAGGCAACTGACTGTGTGGAGTTTGCACGTTCTCCCCATGTCTGCGTGGGTTTCCTCCGGGTGCTCCGGTTTCCTCCCACAATCCAAAAATGTGCAGGTCAGGTGAATTGGCCATGCTAAATTGCCCGTAGTGTTAGGTTAAAGGGGTAAATGTAGGGGTATGGGTGGGTTGCGCTTCGGCGGGTTGGTGTGGACTTGTTGGGCCGAAGGGCCTGTTTCCACATTGTAAGTAATCTAATCTAATATGCAGGTGGACTGGGTAAATAATGTTTCCAGTGGATTCAAAGAAAGGGAATTCATGGAATGCTCACAGGATGGCTTTTTGGAACAGCTTGTCATGGGGCAGGCTATTCTGGACTTAGTGCTATGTAATGAACCAGACTTTATAAAAAATCTTAAAGTAAGGGAACACTTAGGAAGCAGCGATCATAATATGGTAGAGTTCAGTCTGCAGTTTGAAAGAGAGAAGACAAAATCGAATGTAATGGTGTTACAGTTAAATAAAGGTAATTATGAGGGCATGAGAGAGGAACTGACGAAAATCTACTGGAAGCAGAGCCTAGCGGGAAAGACAGTAGAACAAAAATGGCAGGAGTTTGTGGGTTTAATTGAGGACACTGTACAGAGGTTCATCCCCAAGAGAAGAAAGATTATCCGGGGAGGGATTAGACAGCCATGGCTGACAAAGGAAGTCAGGAAATGTATCAAAGAAAAAGAGAGATCCTATAAAGTGGCCAAGAGCACTGGGAAATCGGAAGATTGGGAAGGCTACAAAAACAAACAGAGGTTAACAAAGAGAGAAATAAGGAAGAAGAGGATCAAATATGAGGGTAGGCTAGCCAGTAATATTAGAAATGATAGTAAAAGTTTCTTTCAATACATAAGAAACAAATGACAGGCAAAAGTAGACATTGGGCCACTTCAAACTGATGCTGGAAGGCTAGTGATAGGAGATAAGGAAATAGCTGGAGAACTTAATAATTACTTTGTGTCAGTCTTCACAGTGGAAGACATGAGTAATATCCCAACAATTAAAGGGAGTGAGGGGCTGAGTTGAGTATGGTTGCCATTACAAAAGAGAAAGTGCTAGAAAAGCTAAAAGGTCTTAAAGTTGATAAATCTCCTGGCCCGATGGGCTACATCCTAGAGTTCTGAGGGAGGTGGCTGAGGAAATAGATCAGCTATTAAAGCCATTCATGGGAATGAGGTGAGAGTTCCAACCGTTGCCATAAGTAAGTCCCTCCTCTGAGAGCTATCAGCTAATCAAAGGCCAACAGTATTGGGATAGAGGGCCACTGACAGTACTGCCCCCACAGACATTGTGGAGACAATCAGCGATGGATTTGCACCTCGAAGTACATCCAGGGCCTTGTCAATCCAGGCCCCAGTGAGAAGTGTGGGCATGTATGTTGGGCAGGCTGGGGGAAGGAAAGGAGTACTGTTTGAAGGATTGGGACTTCTAAGTGACACCAGGAGCCCAGAAAGAAAGCCTCTACTGCTTTTAGCTACACACCAACCCACAGGTTCAAACCTGTCATGCTAGACATTAGGCTTCTCCTGCTGCTGTTAAATTAGAGTAACAGCAGGACAAGGCCTGTAAGTGGGCTTTATTTGTCCTTTTAAACATCTAGTTGGCCCATGAGCTGGCAGACCTTCTGATTCCTCCCCCTCCTATCCTGAGCCTATACAGTCACAGTAGAGATGGGGGAGAGCAGTGGGTGACATGATGCCCTCTTCCACTCAAAATACAGGAACCACCTGTAGTACAGACACTGCAGGTTGAATTGTAACTCCCCAAAACAGGTGGATTAAGTTGCTCAGAGGTTCAAAAAACTGAAACAGGATACCAACCTACCTGTATTTGCCCCCTTCGGGCTTAAACAGAGGTAGATTGAGGACTCAGCAACTATGCTCCTCAGAGGAGAGAGATTGGTCACTTAAATACAACAAGGTCCTGTGCCTTAATTTTAACTGTTTAACTTGTCATCAGTTTTCCAGGCCTTAAGGAATCTGGTAGGTGAAAGCTGATGTGAGAATTTAATCCATGAGGTAAGTATCTTTACAGAACTACTTGTGGACAAAGAGTAGCAGGAAGTGATTCTTTTAGATCCACTAAACTGCCTCCTGGGATTGTATTCATTGGAGTTTAGAAGGTTAAGGGGGAGATCTAATAGAAACTTACAACATAATACATGGCTTGGAGAGGGCGGATGCTAGGAAATTGTTTCCGTTAGGCGAGGAGACTAGGACCCGTGGACAAAGTTAAAAATCACACAACACCAGGTTATGGTCCAATAGGTTTAATTGGAAGCACACTAGCTTTCGGAGCGACGCTCCTTCATCAGGTGATTGTGGAGGGCTCGATCGTAATAGATACCACTATTACGCGTGGGAACACCTCCCACCGTGTACATGGCAGGTACTCATGTGACTCAGCCAACATTGTCTATCTTATACGTTGCAGGCAGGGATGCCTGCACAATCACCTGATGAAGGAGCATCGCTCTGAAAGCTAGTGTGCTTCCAATTAAACCTGTTGGACTATAACCTGGTGTTGTGTGATTTTTAACTTTGTACACCCCAGTCCAACACCAGCATCTCCAAATCAGGACCTGTGGACACAGCCTTAGAATTAGAGGGGGTAAATTCAGAACAGAAATGCGGAGACATTTCTTCAGCCAGAGAGTGGTGGGCCTGTGGAATTCATTGCCGCGGAGTGCAGTGGAGGCCGGGACGCTAAATGTCTTCAAGGCAGAGATTGATAAATTCTTGATGTCACAAGGAATTAAGGGCTACAGGGAGAATGCGGATAAGTGGAATTGAAATGCCCATCGGCCATGATTGAATGGCGGAGTGGACTCGATGGGCCGAATGGCCTAACTTCCACTCCTATGTCTTATGGTCTTATTAACCAAAGTTAAAAATAATCATAACTCAATTGTAGGCTTTCTGTTGGTACAATAAATGCATTTCTATTATAGAAGTTAACCTTCTACTAAAAATAGTAGAATTAGCCTTTTATTATAATCTTGAAGCTCATCCCCTTAATAAAAACATAATTGGGGGAAATTTTGAACATCAAGGAATTAGGGTTTGATGTGTTCTGGGGATTAAAACATCAAAAAGATGTATGCTCCAGAATTTTCCATATCCCTGGCCAAGCCACTTTAGTATAGCTAAAAGTTTGACATCTACTGAACAATGCAGATAATTGCTGGGGTAGGTCCTATCGACAAAAAGATAGGACAGAACCAATCTGTCCAATCATCACCCCATTAATATGATGCAGAATTTTGGAAGGTGTGCTTGACAATGTTATAAAACGAGCAGTTACCTGTTTGTTGATGCCCAATTTTGGGAGAACTCTCCACTGACTGTTGTGTTGGAGCGGAATGACTAAATGAATCACTCAACACCCAGGTCCACTTCAAGAATGAACAAGTTTATTGTTTTATACCAATGGGAGAAAGCCTCTGGGTAGTCCAGTGACTTCTCCACTGAACAAAAGGAAAAATACATTTTTTGCTTTTGGCTCCATCTTGGCTGTTACAAACTATATGTATTATTGCTTAAATGGGTCTGGGTGGGTTACTCTTCAGAGGGTGAGTGTGGACTTGTTGGGCTGAAGGGCCTGTTTCCACACTGTAGGGAATCTTTCCTGATGATTTAATCTTTCCTGATGAAGGGCTCTGGCCCGAAATGTCGATTCTCCGGCTCCTCGGATGCTGCTTGACCTGCTGTGCTTTTCCAGCACCACAATCTTGACTCTAATCTAATCTTGCATACCCATCCAACTAGGTTAATCATGTGTGATCAGTCCATGAACAACTTCATATCATCTCATGATATTTACCAGATCCTCTTATCAATTATCCTTGTGCCTTCACAATATATCTTGTTCAACCACATCCCAGACGTTGCTCCAGTTATACAGCACTCCCCTGCTGATTGAAAAGGGCCTCTTCTGTCCACCTTAGACCGAATAGCCACTGGAATGCAGTTAAATCTTTTAATACCTGTATACTTAAAACACCATCTTGATTTTTGACTTATGGCTATAACTACATGGGGGTCTTAATTGATGTGGGTCAGATCTTTTCATTCTATCCCATGATAAATCACAGCCTGGTAATAGAGGTTTCTATCAGTATTATTCAAGATGTATCTAATAGGCTGTCTCTAGTCAAGCAGCTGTGTCTGTCTATGTTCAACCAGATTCATTGTATACATTTCATAAGACCCTTTTATATGTTATGTTAATCTAGTTACCTTGGATATACTCTTTCTATGAAGGCAGTTAATTACTATAGCTTATAGTTTATCTTCAAACAGGAGACTGTGGAAGCTGCTGTTTCAATTAAACATCTTCCCCAACCATTTTATGTCAACTGAGAACAGTTTTCAGCCATTTTATGCTGCTTCAGTCGTGGTAGCCATGGTGTCACACCTAATTCAAAAGGAATCCCCTTTTGGTTATTGGTGGCCTACCATTTCAGTCCCAGAGCTTTGCTGCAGGAGTTCCATTAGGTAGATTAATCTCTAATCAACTAGTTCTGGAGCAGATTGGAGTTGAACCCAGGTCTCCTGGCTCAGAAGTAGGGACATACCACTGCACTACAAAAACATTCAAGGTAGCTGTCTATACTTACCCATCTTTGAAATGCGAATCTCTCTTTAGAAGGTAAGTGTGTTTCATCCATGACTTCCCCTCAGTTACAAGAATTGGGGATGCTCCATAATCATTGCAATTTTCAGTTCCAATTGCAACTCTTCTTATACTGAGGCAGTCCCCTTCACTTTTTCTTTCATGTAAGCATGGTCCCTGCCAATCTTTGTTTGTTACTACTTCCCTGGCCATACGGGTGTTTTTTTTTCCCTGGTGGTGGAAATGTTGAATAAAATTATTTTGAACATGGTGTTTTCACTGACTCCTGCACTCACACACACACTCACACACACACACACAACACCAAAGGGGAATAAAAAGCAACTATGCCAAGGTGGTTTATGTCCATATGTAGTAATACCTGAACAATGTTTGGGTTTGAGTTTATAACAGTCCAGAAACTATTGCATGATACAACTGCCTGATAATGAGTATCACCATCGAGAGAATTAACCAATCTCCAATTGACACCCCATAGCATTAATGTTATTGAATTCCCATTTTCAATATTATGGTGCTTGCACCATGTGCAGTGTAGGACTTACAGAGAAGAATGAAGTAACATGGGATAGAACATAATAATTTTTTTCCATCTCCTGCTGGAGGAGGAAAAGGGAAAAGATGAGTAAAGGAACAAGGCGCCCCTACATACTCCTGGCAAATGTCCAAGCTATTGGGGGAGAAAAGAATGGATGAACTCAGATGTAGACTTATCTTTCAAACTTATCTGAGAGATTGCTGTGTGCTCTGTTTTACAGAGACATGGCTCACTCTCACCATACCTGACTGTGCCTTGCAGCTGAGTGGTTCTCCATAAATCATATGGACCACATGGCATCCTCTGGTAAGACAAAGAGCAGTGGAGTATGCCTCCTAACCAACACCTCCTGGTGCTCAGATGTGGAAATCCTGGCAAGTCACTGCACTCCAGACCTAGAATATCTAACAGTGAATTGCTATCTCTGTTCCCTGCAGCATGATTTCATATCTACCATCATGACAGCAGTCTACATACCACCCCAGGCAGAAGTGAAGAATGCACTGGATGAAATTTACACCACTACAAACACACTTGAGATGGATTACCCTGAGGCCCTGTGCATTGTGGCTGGGTACTTTAAATAGGCCAACTTCAAGAGGGTGTTACCAAAAAACCACCAACACGTCTCTTGCCTCACCAGAGATCTTGGGCCACAGTTACACTACCATCAATGGTTCCTACTGCTCCATACCCTGTCCACACCTTGGAAAATCAGATCACAATATTGTGTTCCTCCTCCCAGCTTACAAGCAAATGTTTAACCAGGAGGACCCTTCACAAAAGATAGTATAGCATTGATTGAGGTCGCTGAAGAGCTTCTCCAGGAGCTTGCCATTGGTGGACTCAACCATATTTAAGAATTTGCGGACTAGCTGAGTATACCACCATCGTTATTGACTTCATTAGCAAGTGTGTGAAGGACTGCATACCAAGAAGTCAATCCATGCGTTCCCCAACCGGAAACCTTGGATGAACCAGGAAATCCACTCCCTTTTGAAGGCCAGGCTTGTGGGATTTAAGTTGGATGACCCACACCTACATAGGAAATCCAGATATGAGCTCTGCAAAGCCATCAGGGATGCCAAGAGACAGTACCAGACCAAGTTAGAGATCTAAACCTACTAAATAGACTCCTGCTGCCTGTGGCAAGGCCTAACCAACACAATAGGATACAAAATGAAGCAGAGCAAGATAGCAGGCAAAAACACATCCCTGCCTGATGCTCTCAGTGCTTTCTATGTTCAGTTTGAGCAGAATGCCAGCGACATTGTGTCACCTCCTGACAGCCCCAGACACACTTGTTTCCTCGGTCACCACTGCAGACATCAGATTGGTCTTCCCGAGAGTCAACCCCAGGAAAGCGACTGGCCGGGGTGGAGTCACCGGCCATGCACTTACATCCTGTGCGAACCAACTAGTGGAGGTATTCAGCAACATCTTCAACTTCTCCCTCCTACAATCCAGACTCACCACTTCTTCAAGAAGACCATCATCATCCCAGTACCAAAGAAACTACATGCCTTAATGACTATTGCCCAGTGTTTCTGACCTCCATAATCATTAAGTGCTTCATGAGGTGAATCATGGCCCACATCAACTGAAGCCTCCCAGCCTACCCTTAATACCCTGCAATTTGCCTACTGGCAAAACAGGTCCACAGTGGACACCATCTCCCTTGCCCTACCCTCATCCCTGGAACATCTAGATAACATGGATACTTATGTCAGACTCCTGCTCATTGACTACAGCTCTGTCTTCAACACCATAATCTCCTCCAGACTGATCTCAATATTTCAAGACCTAGGTCTTGGCTCTGCCCTCTGCAACTGGATTCTCAGCTTCCTGACACAGACTGCAATCAGTGAAGATACACACCATCTCCTCCATGATAATCTGCAACAGTGGCACCTCACATGGATGCACTCGAACCCCCTACTATATTAGCTGTACATCCATGACTATGTAGCCAAATTCCATATGAACACCATCTGCAGGTTTATAAGATCATTACATAGAAGCAGATATTAGGCTATTCAGCCCATCAAGTGTGCTTTGCCATTCAATCATGGCTGATAGGTTTCTCAACCCTATTCTCCCATTTTCTCCCCATAATCCTTGATCCCTTGTTGCACAAGAACCTATCTATCTCAGATTTGCTACCACTGTTATAGGGCAGTTATCAATGAAGAGTCAGAATCCAGAAAAGAGATAAAATGCTTGGTGACATGGTAACAACCTCTCTCTCTAAATGTTGGCAAAACAAAAGAACTGATCATTGACTTCAGGAAGAAAGGAGGTGGAACTGCTCCTATCTACATCAATGGAGCTTAGGTTGAGAGGGTGGACAATGTCAGGTTTCTGGGAGTGAAAATAACCAACATTCTGTCCTGGACCTCCCGTGCTGCTGCGGTGGTCAAGAAGGAACAACAATGCCTCTTCTTCCTCAGGTGGCTTAGGAAATTTGGCATGTCCATAAGGACTCACACCAACTTCTATAGATACACCACAGAACACATACTATCCAGGTGCATAATGGCCTGGTATGGCAACCGCTCTGCCCAGGACTATAAGAAATGACAGAAGGTGTGTGCACAGCCCATACCATCACAGAAACCAGACTTCCATCCATGGACTCCATTTATACATCTCATTGCCGTGGAAAGGCTGCCAACATCGTCAAAGTCCCATTGCACCCCGGTAATGCTCTCTTCCATCAGGTAGAAGATACAGAAGCTAGAACTCACTCACCAACAGGTTCAAGAACAGCTCAAGAACTGCTGTTTATTAGACTGGTGAATGGACCTCTCTAACTTCAAATAACATTTATCTTGTTTTGATCTTAGTCTGTGCAGCCATAACCTTGTACGCCTCGCTCTGTCTAAGCACCCTATGATCTGTAGGTCCTTGTTTGCTATGACCTGCCTGTACTGCTTGCAAAGCCAAGTTTTTCACTGCACTTAGGTACATGTGATTACAATAAATCAAATCAAATTGAGAAAGAATCGGAGGAACCCTACATAACCAAGATGGCAATAGCTGCTCATCAAGCCCACAATTTAAATCAAAATTAGAATGATGACAAGACATAGAGAGTTCAGTTGACCTGTTTTCATTCTGCTCGTTCTCTGGAAAATCAACTTATAAAGCACCATTCCTGACATTTCCCAGTCCTACATATTTTATGTCTTCAGATAATTGTCTAATTTGCTGTTGAAAGACATGATTAAATCTATTGCCTACATGCCCTCAGATGTTGTATTGCAGAACGTGAGGACTTGCTGTATAAATAGTTCTCCTCATTGTCATTTTTGCTTAGTTGTTGTTGTCCTTTGCTTCTTGCCCCTTCACCCAGCAGGAGCATTTTCTCCCTACCTGCCCTGGACAGACCCTGGATTATTTCAAAAAACTTTTCAAAATCTCGTCTTAATTTTCTGTAAGGAAAATAGTCCCAGCTCCTCCAATTTCTCCAAGTAACTCAAGTTTTATGTCCATAGAACAATTTTTGTAAATCTTTCTCTGCATCACTTTTAATGTCTTCACATCCTGAAAACCGGTGCCCAGAATTGAATGCAATGGCTGTGTTTTTCCACTTTAGGGTTAAAGTATGGTCTCAGACAACTAAGCCAGTACCACATGCACCATGATCTGACACAAGTTTTCTCATATGATTATAATTTCAGCCCATTTTTGTGTGCAAGTGAATTACAGTGTAAGTCAAGTAGTGAATTAAAGTTAGACATGCAGAAAGTTCCTGCTTCTGCTTGGACCCCAGGCCATGCAAAGTTCTGACATTACCGTAGGCCACCATAGTATCACTTTGTTCACTGCAAGCCAGGAACGTCTCAAGGGCCTATGTTGGTGCTATCTGTCTCAGCTGTCAAAAGTTGGCTGCAAGGTTCTCCAAGTCCTCATGAGAGCTTCTACTCTAGGATGAAACGTGAAAAAGGTGTATTTCCTCCACAAAGGCACAGAGAATTCTCGTGGAGCTTTGCCAAAGAACGTTGTTACAATCTACCATACTCCACTAAAGTACATGACACTATATTTTCATGGCAAGCTCACAGAGGCATTACTTTGACCAAATGTGCCAGTGCACAGGTTTTAGCCAAAAAGCCTTTGTATCACATGCATTATATGCATCAATGGGCTCATACCTACCTCGTGTTGCCAATATTCTAACCCTTACCAGGCACTGTGCTTCCTAATCATTTCCAGGGGAGGCCTCATCATTTTGCATGACCATGCATGCTCAAAGTGTATGTGCGCTCAGTTCCATGACTCTTGATCCTTAATTTAACCTCTTGCAGGAGAATCTAGACCAGAAAAGAAATAAGAAGATACAGAGGAATGTCAGATCTTTGAATCCTTACCTAGTGCAAGCTGCAGGCAACTGAGCTGATGGGTGAGGAGTGTAATCCATACTGAGCTAGCAGAATAGTAGTATACAATTGCAGGTAATTGCTCTAGGAATCATTGACTTAGGACATCATGAGGTCTCATGTCAAATATGGGGAAGGAACCCTTTTGATTACTATGTGCTGCCCTTCTTTGATTGATGAATCAATATTCCTTCATTTGAATGTCATTTGAAGGAAGCATAGATGGTGGCAAGGTTGCAGAATATGCTCCGAATGGTGACTTTAATATCCATGACCAAGAGTCATTCAGCACAAAAACAGACCCTTCAATCCAACTCATTCATGTTGACCAAGTTTCGCATTCTATAACTAGTACCACATGCCTGCATTTGGCCCATTTCCCTCTAAATCTTTCTTATTTGTGTACTTATCCAAATATCTTTTAAATGTTGTAGCTGTAGGTGCATCTACCACTTCCTCTGGCAGTTCATTCCACATATGATCAACTCTATATGGAAAAGGTTGCCCCTCGGGTGTTTTTAAAATCTTTCTCCTCTCCTTAAAAATGTGCCCCCTAGTTTTGAACTCCCCCACTGTAGGTAAATGAACTTTGCTATTCACCTTAGCTTATGCCCCTCATGATTTTATAAACCTCCATAAGGTCACCTTTCAGTCTCCTAAACTGCAGTGAAAGAAAAAGGCCCAGCCTATCCAATCTCTCCTTGTAAGTCAAACCTTCCAGTCCCCATTAAATATTTTCTGAACTCTTTTCAATTTGATAAATATCCTCCTAAGACAGGGCAATCAAAACTGTACACAGTACTCCAAGATTGGCCTCACCAACATCCTGTACATGCTCAACATAATGTCCCAATTCCTATACTCAATGATCTGAGCAATGAAGGCAAGCTTGCTAAATATCTTCTTAATCACCCTGTCGATCCCTGATGCAACTTTCAAAGAACTATGTACATGTACCCCAAGGATAACACTCGCCAGGCCCTGGCATTAACTGCATTAGTGCTTTTTTGTGTTACCAAAATGCAATAACCTGCATTATCAAAAACTAAACTCCATCTGCCACTCCTCAGCCCGTTAGTTTTAAATACTAAAACTAATTAATTTTCCTTACTCCTTCTGTCCCTCTCAATGACAGCTATGATTCTCCATGATCCTTTGGAGTGAACAGACTGCCCTCAGTGCTCACATACTTTAAATATCCTTCAATCTGGACTGTGATTGTACAAATGAAACCAAGCAAGCTTACTGTCTTTGTCTGAATCACATAATTATATTGATGGACTGTGAAAGACTGAAAGAAATTGAACTGCTTGGATGCTTTATGGTTTAAACAGAATTTTCTGCTCATCTCCACTCCTCCTACCCACCTCACTACCCCCCTCACCACCCCAATCCAAGGGTGAAGGGAACTGATGGGGTTTCTCAGAAACTAGATTGGTAGTGAAGCCAAGATTTATGGGATAAGAAATGGGGTTTATTACCCTTAGCTGCCTGAAACCTAACTTTGGATGAGGTTAACCTGTGCTGACAGGTGTCCAGCAACCCTCTCTGGACTTCGTATCTGTTTCTCAAATCTCAGAGTAAAGACAACCGGAAGCGGCAGGGACAGACCACTATAAACACCGGAGGAAACATCAAAGAAGCGCTTTGCAGGAGGCTCCCAAGCATCGATGATGTCGCCTAGCCAGGGGACGAAACGTTTGCAACAAAAACTTCCAGCTCGGCGAACAGAACCACAACAACGAGCACCCGAGCTACAAATCTTCGCACAAACTTTGAGTAAAGTAAACCTCCAAGACTGCAGTAAAGTTCCAAATGTCTTTCCTTTTTTTGGCTGAAGTACTTGAAAATCTGATGAAAGTTTCTGTACTTCATTATATTGCATATTTAGTAAACCCTGAAAAGCTGAAGTAAAATGGCTACTTGAAAACTTGCACTATGTGAATTCCATCTAAATCAAAGTTGTGTTTGTAAGAGCTTCTATTAGTTTACAGCTACCAGTAATTCTGTTTTATTTATAAGAAACACAGGGCAGGGGCCCTGTGAAGAGGTAGTGTCCTTGGGCAGGGTGCCTGCGTTCAAGTCCCATCTGCTCCAGATGTATGTAATAACGTCTCTGAACAGCCTGAGTAGATAAAGAGGTTAAATTTACAAAATACTCAAGTGGACCGTGAGAATTCAGCAACTTTTATCCTTTGCTATACAGACCATTGGCCAATTAAGGTGATTTTCTTTTGCTCTTTTGAAATATCATTTCTGCAGTGTTCTGTGTGCTCTATTTGGGGATTAAAAAGGGATTTGGTTTGATGTAAAAGGAAAATACCGTGTATGCTGGAAATCTAAAATAAAATCTGAAAATGCTGGAGAAAATCAATTTTGAAGAATAGTCAAACTGAACTTGCAACAATAACTCTTTTTCTCTCCACAGATGCTGCTAGACCTGCTGAATTTCTCCAGCATTTTTTAGTTTTGTTTTGTTCCTATCTTGAATATTGTTTTGATGTTAACCAATTTTGCCACTTGCTTTAAGAAATTAGTTTTGTTTTGGTAAATGAATGTTTTTCCATTTCACTAAAAATACCTGTCAAAGCCTCCTTTTTTATTCTGGACAGCAGTACAAGGGGGAAAAAAATGGCCACTTTGATAATTGAACTGAGCCATTTATGTTAATGGTGTGAATTGCACAGTAATGGGGCATGATTACTAGCACATTCCACTCCCCACAATCCTAACAGTCTTCTTCACTGTAGTTAAGTCACCCTTTGAGCGAAAATGTTCTATAGATACAAAGCTGTGGACATTTAATGACTAAGCTCATTGATTCCTAATGATACCTAGAACTCCGCAGGCAGATGAAAAAGAGACTGAAAGTAACCTCTTGTGTTTCTCACATTTGCTGTGATTAACTTGCAACATTTCACTCAGGGACTCAGGGATCTGACAACAGCTTGGGATGAGCCAGAGCGTGTTTCAGAATGGATATACTAGCGCTAGCGAAGACTTAGTCAATAGCACTTCCTAAACATGTAATATCTACCATCCAAAAGAATAAATTCAGAAGGAACACGGGAATGCTATTACCTTCAAGCTGCGCACCATTCAATTTTGATACATAGGGTTTCTTGAAAATTGCTGAGTATTAGTCATAGAGTACTACAGCAAGGAGACACATCCTTCAGCCTAAATTGGTCCAATTTTGACCAAAATGTCCATCCGTGTAATCCCATTTCCCTGCACTTGACCCATGTCCTTCTAAACCTTTCTTATCCATGTATTTGTCCAAATGCCTTTTAAATGGTGTTAATGTCCCCACCTCAACCACTTCTGCTGGCATATGTGTTTCACCCTGTGTGTAAAAACGTTGTCCCTTGGGTTCCCTTTTATTCTTTCCCCTCTAACCTTAAACTGATGCCCTCTAGTCCTCGATTCCCCAGCCCTGGGATAAAGACTGAGTGTATTCACCCTATCCATACCTCTCATGACCTTACACCCTTCTATAAGATCCTCCCTCAGTCTTCTACACTTTAAAGCAAAAAGTCCTAGCTTGCCCAACTTCTCCCTATATCGCAGACCCTCGATTACTGACGACATCCTTGTAAATTTACTTACTTACTCACAGTGTGGAAACAGGCCGTTCGGCCCAACAAGTCCACACCAACCTGCCACCCACCCAGACCCATTCCCCATTGCACTCTTCCCAGTTTGATAACATCCTTCCCATAGCAAGGTGACTAAAACTGAACACAACACTCTAAGTGTGGCCTTACTAACATTCTGTACAACTGTAACATAACTTCCCAACTGCTATACTCAAAGCCCTGACTAATGAAGACCAGTGTGCTAAAAGCCTTCTACACTGCCCTCTGTACCTGTGACTCCACTCCCAGAGAACCATGCACCTGAACTCTAAGGTCCCTCTGTTCCAATACACTCCATAAAGGCTGACCATTCAGCAGGAGACTCATACCTTGATTTGACTTTCCAAAATGTAAAATCTTACACTTATCGATATTAAACTCCATTTTCCATTTCTGGGCCCACTTCCCCAGCTGATCAAGGTCCTGCTGCAATTTATGATAACCTTCCACACTGTCCACGATACTGCCTATTTTAGTCTAATTTGCAAACTTACTAATCATGCGTTGTACTGTCTCACCCAAATCATTGATATAGATGACAAACCATAATGAGCCCAGTACCAACCCCTGAGGCACTGCACTAGTCACAGGCACCCCCATCCGACAACCATCCTTCCACTATTACCCTCTGCTTCTTACCACCAAGCCAATTGTGTATCCAATTTGCCAGCCCTCCCCCCTCTACCCTGATTCCATGTGATCTAACCATCCAGAGCAGCTTACCACATGGAACCTTTTCAAAGGCTTTACTGAAATCCATATAGAATACATCTACCGCCCTGCTCACGTCAACCTTCCTGGTCATTTCATCAAAGAACTCTAACAAACTTGTGAGGCATGGTCTTCCATGCATAAAGCCATGCTGACTACTCCTAATCAAACATTCTTGGAGTGTCTGAATAATGGCACTTTGGGATGTTCTCTATCAGATGGACTGCAGCAGTTTAGAGAAGGAGTTTACCACTACCCTCCAAAGGAAACATTAAGTTGGGAATTAATTTATCTTTACCATTAACATCTATATCCTGTGAATGATGGATCCAATCCAACCCTTCACCATCTATGAGTGGCTGGGCAGCAGCACTACTGACTGATTTGGTAGAGTCCTGAGGGACATTGATGCTAGACTTGTTCTGCAAGAGTGATGATAGCAAATCAAACAGGTACTTGGCATAATCCTTGCAAACCTGTCTGTCATGGATCCATCTGTTCACAACAGTATCAATAAGAATGACTACTGGATAGTCTTTAAATTGAGAATACTTTGTATCATGGCACTACCACTGTGCTAAATGGGATAAACTTAAAAGAGAGCGATCAATTCTGGGCATCCATTAGGCTTTGTGGGTCATCAGCAGCAGCAGAATCACACTTCCATCACAGTCTACAACCTTAAGGTTCCAAATCCCCAACTCTTCCATTAGCATCAATCCAGGGGATCAACACTGGTTCAGTGATGTTTAACACGGCATGGCAGGGGCAGCACCAGGCATATTTAAAAGAAAATTGAGGTGTTAACCTGATTAAGTTACCAAACAGTATGCTTTGAGTGCAGAACAGCATAAGCAACAAGTGATAGACAGAGCTCAATGATTCTTTAATCAATGGATTAGATCTAAGCTCTGCAGTCTTCTCATATGTACTCATGAATGGTACTGGACAATTCACTGGAGGAGGAGGAGGCATCATGAATATTTTCATCATCATGATGGGAGAGCTCAACACATCAATGCAAAAGGTAAGGTTGAAACATTTGCAACAATTTTCAGTCAGAAGTTCCAAGTGGACAATCAACTTTGGCCTCCTCCAGTTGTTCCCACCGTCACAGATACTTAAGCAAATTAATTTCACTCCACTAAATAGCAAGAAATGGCTAGAGGCAGTAGAGACTGCAATGAGTGTGGGCCTGATAATATTCCAGTATAGTTACAAAATTTGTCATCTATCTGACAGTGTGGAATTTTACCCATGTGTGTTCTGTACACAAAAAGCAGGAGAAATCCAACCTGGGCAGTTACCATCCTATCACCTTTCTCTCGATCATCAGTAAAGTGATGGAATATGTCATCAACAAAATTATCAAGCAATATCTGTTCAGCAATAGCCTACTCACTGCCCAGTTTGGATTCTGCTAGGGCCATCTAGCTCCTGAGCTTATTACAACTGTGGCTAAAACCTGGACAAAAAAACTGGATTCTAGAGCTGAGGTGAAAATGACTGCCCTTATCATCAAGGCCACATTTGACCCAGTATAGCACCAAAGAACCCTGACAAAACTGGAGTTAATGGGAATCGGGGGAAACCTCTCTGTTGTGTGGAGTCACACCTGGCACAATGGAAGATGGTGTCGAGAGTGTGGTGCTGGAAAAGCACAGTAGGTCAGACAGCATCCAAGGAGCAGGAGAATTGGCGTTTTGGGCAAGATCCCTTCATCAGGAATGAAGTTGGGAGCCGAGGGGGTAGAGATATAAATGGCAGGAGGGTGGGGCTGGGGTGAAGGTAGCTGAGAGTGCAATACGTGGATGGAGGTGGGGGTAAAGGTGATAGGTCAGAGAGGAGGGTGGAGCCACACCCTAACCACCAAACGCCTGGAGGAAGAACATCTTACCTTCCGCCTTGGGACCCTCCAACCACACAGCATCAATGTGGACTTCACTAGTTTCCTCATTTCCCTTCCCCGCACCTTATCCCAGTTCCAAACTTCCAAATCGGCACCGCCCTCCTGTGTTGTCCTACCTCTCCATCTTCGTTTCCACCTATCCGCTCCACTCTCCTGTTGGAAAAACCAAGGAACGCATTATTGACTTTTGGCAGGATGTTACTCATGCCCCCCCTACACATTAAAGCACAGTGGTGGAATGAGTGGAGAATGTCAAGCTCCTGGGAGTGGTCATCCACAACAAGCTTTCTTGGATTCTTCATATGGACGCACTGGTTACAAAGGCCCAACAACGTCTCTTCTTCCTCAGGCAGCTAAGAAAATTTGGCATGATGGCGAATACGCTTGCCAACTTTTATAGGTACGCCCTCGAGAGCATTCTGTCTAGGTGTATTACTATCTGGTATGGTAACTGTACCATTCAAGAGTGGAGATGGTTACAGAGAGTGGTGAACTCGGCCCGGACAATCACAAAGGTCAAACTCCCATCTATAGAATCTATCTACCAGGCCCGCTGCCAAGGAAAGGCTGCCAGCATTCTCAAAGATCCACCTCATTCTGGCAATGTTTATCTACAACCTCTACCACTGGGGAGAAGGTGCAGAAGTCTGAACACACGCACCAGCCAGGTTCAAAACAGTTTCTACCTACTGTTCTTAGAATACTGAATGGACTCACAAACTCTTAGCATTTGCCTGTTCCCATGTTTTTTTTAGATTACTTATAGTGTGAAAACAGACCTTTTGGCCCAACGAGTCCACACCGACCCTCCGAAGAGCAACCCACCCAGACCCATTCCCCTACATTTACCCCTTCGCCTAACACTACGGGCAATTTAACATGACCAATTCGCCTGACCTGCATATCTTTGGACTGTGGGAGGAAACCGGAGCACCCAGGAAAACCTACGCAGACACGGGGAGAATATGCAAACTCCACACAGTCAGTTGCCTGAGGCGGGAATTGAACCCAGGTCTCAGGCGCTGAGAGGCAGCAGTGCTAACCACTGTGCCATCGTTTTGTTTTTGCTGCAGTTTACCTATTACTGTATTTGCTTATCTATGCTATTTAGCTCTGTGATCTGCCTGTATTGCTCACAACACAAAGCTTTTCACTGTGCCTTAGCACACGTGACAATAAATTAAATTCAAATTCAAATTCCAGCCACTGATCTGCCCATCTGATCAATCCATTTGTATCTTCCTGGAATGTAACACCTTCCTCCTCAGTGTCAACCACTCAGCCAATCTTATTGTCATCTGCAAATTTGCTTATCGACTTCATTTATGAATATCGCAAACTATAAGGGACCCAGCACTGACCTCAGTGGTACGTCCCTGCACCCTGGAATCTAATCACACAAATAGCCTTCTATTACCAGCCTCTGTCTCCTGCTTCCCTGAACTGCTGCAGTCCAAGTGATAAAGAAAATCCCACAATGCCATAATTCAGACATTCCAAGAATATTTGTTTGATTAGGAGTAGTCAGCATGGCTTTGTGTGTGGGAGATCATGCCTCACAAATTTGTCAGAGTTCTTTGATGAAGTGACCAGGAAGGTTGACAAGGGCAGGGCGGTAAACATCATCTATATGGATTTCAGTAAAGCCTTTCATAAGGTTCCATATGATCGGCTGCTTTGAAGTTAGATCGCATAGAATCCAGGGGGAGCTGACAAATTGGATACACAATTGGTTTGATGGTAAGAAGCAGAGGGTAATAGTGGAAGGATGCTTGTCGGACTGGAGGCCAAATTCATAATCAATTTTGAATCCATCTTGCCAAGTTATGCTGAATCTCATGAGCTTTTGCCTTCTTTTCCATGTGGGACTTTGGCAAAGTAAATAAGTTTGGTACAGGAAAAATTATTGCAGGTCAGGCAGTATCTGAGAAGCAAGAGAGTCATTGGTTCAGGCATAACCCTTCATCAGGACCCGAAACATTGACTCTCTTGCTCCTCAGATGCTGCCTGACCTGCTATGCTTTTTCCAGCACCACTCTTTATCAATTCTGACTCTCCAGCATCTGCAGTCCTCACGTTCTTCTTGGACCTTGGCAAAGACCTTGCTGTAATCATGTAAACAACATCAACTGCCCTACCTCATCCAAACATTTGGTCACCATCTTGAGAAATGCCATCAGATTTGTTAGGCATGACCACCCTCTGACAAAGCCAAACTGACAATCTCTGATCAAACCTTGCCTCTCTAAATGTAGATTAAACTTTTCATTCTCTATTTTCTCCTTCATTTCCCAATCACTGATAAACTCACTGGTCTGTTGTTTCCTGGTCTATCTCTACCACCTTTCTTGTAAAATCAAACCACATTAACTGTCCTCCAGTCCACTGGCCCTTCCCCTATGGTCAGAGATGATTTGGAAATTTAGCTCAGGGCCCCTGTAATTTCCTCCCTTCTCTCCCACAAAAGAGCCTGGAATCCAGACCTGGAGATTTGTCCACTTTTAAATGTGTCAAAAACACCAATACCTCCTCACTTCTTAATATCAATCTACTCAAGAACTTCACACTCCAACTTTTTGAATTCTGTACTTTCATCCTCCTTCTCCCATTAAAGATAGACAGAGTCATGGAGGTGTTCAGCATCGAAACAGACCCTTCAGCCAAACTCATCCATGCCGAACAGATATCCTAATTCAATATACTTCCATTTGCCAGCATTTAGCCCATATCCCGCTAAACCCATCCTAATCATGTATCCATCCAGATGCCTTTTAAATATTGTAATTGTACCAGTGTCCACCACTTCCTCTGGCAGGTCATTCCATACATACACATCCCTCTGCATGAAAAGTGGCCCTTTAGGTCCCTTCTAAATCTTTTCCCTCTCACCTTAAACCTATGCCCTCTAGTTTTGGACTCCCCTATCCATGCCCCTCATAATTTTATAAACCACTATAAGATCTGTAACCTCGCCCTCCAAAAATAGCTCCAGACTATTCAACCTCTCCCAATTGCTCAAATCGTCCAATCTTGGCAACATCCTTAGAAATATTTTCTGAACCCTTTCAAGTTTCACAACATCCTTCCCATAGGAGGGAGACCAGAAATGCACACTACATTCTAAAAGTTGCCTCACCAATATCCTGTACAGCTGCAACATGACCTACCAACTCCTATACTTGATGCACTGACCAATAAAGGCAAGCATACTAAATGGCGCCTTCACTATCCTATCTAGCTATGACCCCACTTTCAAGAAAATATGAATCTGCATTCAAGATTACTTTGTGTTCAGCAACATTTCCCAGGACCTTATCATTAAGTGTATAAGTCCTGCCCTGAATTGCCTTTCCAAAATGCAGCACTTCACATTTATCTAAATTAAACTTCATCTGCCACTCCTCGGCCCATTGGTCCACCCGATCACGATCCCATTGTACTCTGAGGTAACCTTTTTCGCTGTGCATTACACTTCCAATTTTGGTATCATCTGCACACTCCTATTTTCACATCCAAATCATTTATAAAAATGATGAAAAGCAATAGACTCAGCACTGATTCTTGTGGCACAGCACTGGTCATAGGCCTCTGGTCTGAAAAGTAACCCTTCATAACCACTATCAAGTTGGTTCTGTAACCGAATGGCTAGCTCTCCCTTTATTCCATGTGATCTAACCTTGCTAACCAGCCAACTAAAAGAACCCTTGTTGAATGCCTTACCGAAGTCCATACAGCTCTGCCCTCATCAATTCTCTTAGTTACTTCTTCAAAAAATTCTGTCAAGTTAGTGAGACATTATTTCCCATGCACAAAGACATGTTGACCATCCCTAATCAGTCCTTGCCTTTCCAAATACATATAAAGCCTGTCCCTCAGTTCTGGGTTATACCTGATCAGGTCCTGGGGATTTATGCATTTTAAGATGTGCAAGTATTCAGTTTAATACTCTACCAATGTTCTCTGGCTTCATGCACAGATTGCTCCTTGTTTGCTAATAAGCTTTACTCTTTTCCTGGTTTTTCTCTTCCCTCTTGATATACTTCTAAAGTATCTTGAGATTCTCCCTAATCTTGCTTGCTTGGACTTTATTATGCCCCTTTTTTGTCTCCTAACTGCATTCTTGAATTTTTCCCTGTACTTGTTATACACCTCTAGGCTCTCTGTTATTTTGCTCCCTTTAGTACCTGTTCTATGTCTGTCTATTCCATTTTATCCAGTATTGCTCTACACTGTCACCTCAAACACTTGATTGGCTTCATTCCCCAGAATTAAGTCCAGCTCTACACTTTCTTTTGTAGGACGATCTAAATGCAGACTCATGTACATTTCAAGAAATCTGCCCCTGCTAAACCCTGTATACTATGATTATTCTAATTAATTGGAGTAGTTGAAATCCCCTAATATAATTACCCGGTATTGTTTTTCATGTACGTACTCTTCATGAATGGAAATGTTTCATTATTTCCATTGTGCAACATTTAATTTAGGTCCATTTCCCAGCTAGTTGCTGACATAGTTGTCTGAAGTGAAAGCAGTGGATTTTCTTCCCCCAGTTCAACGAGATGCTGTCCATCCCCTTCGACATCATTGATTGTCTCACTTCACTGAATCAGCAACATGTATGCCCGCAGTTGATTTCACAACCCAATGAACTGTAGACCTTGCATTTGCAGAATGCAGTCAAGGCTTCTGAGGTAGCTTTCAGGATTGCTTACTTTGTCTGAGTTCAAAGGGAGAATACTGAACCTGAAATAGCCCTCGGTAACAATTAATTTAAGCGATATAGAAACATGACTCTCATCTATGAAGGGTTTATGCCCGAAACATTGATTCTCCTGCTCCTTGGATGCTGCCTGACCTGCTGTGCTTTTCCAGCGACTCGCATCTACAGTGCGTAGAGGCAGCTTTTTTCCCACTTACTGGGTTTTCTATAGCCAGGTTAGGCATTCAATGAGGTAGGCATTGCCCAGTTTAGATATCACTTTTTGCATTCTTTAGGATGGTACTGGGGAAGTGTTTGCATTGATGCAGCCGACAGTAATGGGGCTGCTCAGCTATTGCAACAGAACACAGAAGAATCCTAATATTCTGAAGTACTGTAGCGATAGTGAGGAAGAATGCAACTATTAACATCAGATAAGACGTCACAAACCGCCCTCCTCACCCCGGGTTGAATGTATCCTTTTAAGTCCCCTATTTGATGCAGGCACAGCCCTTATTGTTACCATTATCCATGAGCTTCTGTTTGTAGAAGTACTTAATGTGTAACAGCTACAGTTGCACACAAATACCACAAAGCTTAGGTTTGCCATTTCTGTTTCTAGCCTCAAAAGGTAATCACATCATAAGCAGGTAAAGGATAAGAGCATAGCCTTTATTGCAAACAATAGGGTAAAATGAAATCCTTCTCACTCGATGAGGTTTGTTATATCGAGCATGCAATGGTGACCTAGCTGTTTAAAAACATGGGTCCACATAGCTTAATTGTTCTGGAAATAGATGGCAGTTGCATGTATGACTTTGTTATGTCAGACCATAACCCTGTTGATTTCTGTGAGGGCCCTCCAGGACCATCTCCACATTTTCAGCTTCCTTTGTTGTGTAAGGTTATGGAGGCTACAGCAAACAACGATGGTGCTGAAACAGAAACAGAAGTTGCTGGAAATCAGTAGGTCTGACAGCAGCTGTGCAGAGAAAGTAGTTAACATTGCGAATCCAGTAACCCTTCTTCAGAACTGATGGAGGAGGAAAACGGATATGAGTAAAGGACATGAAAATAGGTGTTCAGGCTCTCAAATTATTGAACTCTATGTTGAATATTGTAGGCTGTAGTGTTCCCAAGCAGAAGATGAGGTGCTGATGTTTCAGGATGTGTGGAACCTCACTAACATCAGCATCTATGATGTTGCTGAACCCTCTGACATTTATTGCATTGCACCACCTGACTGGTCAAGTTTTCTGAATGTTCTCTTCAAGGCCTATGGTCTGCTCTACAATGACACTTGTAGCAACCTCTGCAGCATTATTCCTCTCAGTGCCAGTCTGAAAATTCTTGGCAGGTATCAGCCAGATTTTGAGAGGGTTGCCTTAGTCTCTGACCAACCATTCTTTTAGGAGCAGAGGCACCTGTAAATATTCCAGAATGTAGGAGTCACAACAACTGCATATTGGTGTGAACACAGATGGCCCTCAGGCTCATGAAATGGAACTTTTCCTATTCATCAACATTGCCATCAGAGTTTCATATCAGCAACCAGCAACACTGGAGCAATTGATTACACCCTGCAGCGGTGGAAATCCTGAAATAGCAGCAAAGCTAGTTGCCCTGGCAGCTTGACTTCCTGAATCCAACAGGAAGCAAATTGACGATAGTCAGCTTTCCTTCAGGGAGGTTGCAGCAAAACTGTTCTATCTTGCTTGCTTTGACATAATGGAGCTACCAATGACCTATGTAAACCCCTACTCCTACAGCACTTCCCCCTATTCAGAAATAGCATATAGCTGGAATGCCAGAGCTCTCCTTATAATGGTTAGCTTGCAGTGATGGGGAAGCTTATAGATTTTTTGTCCCTAACTGTTTTCTCTTGCTGTCTCAGTTGTTCACTAATCAATAAGGCAATCAGGCCACACTGTACTGAATCTCCATAACTTCATGTGATCTCATTGCAGTATGAGACTATAACTACTGTTAATCTGCTAGCTATGTAGCAATTGAAAGCAGTTGATTATGATTCTCTGACTATTGGAATATTGACTAATGGGTTGTCTCTTAGAGTTAGCCAGAAAATAAAAGCGGCCATCTGCCCATCGCCTCCATGAATTCTATTCTCAGTGTAGACATAGCCCTTTCAGAACTGACAGAGAAATGCAGCTATTTTGAAGACAGATTGGTGGTATTCATTCTGAGTCAGCTATTATTTGAGGACAAAATTTCCCTGCCACTCACCAGATCCAATCCCCCACCCCAATTTTGTTTTTTCCCTTATGCGTTTACAATCCCTGTTGCCCTATGACCTTCCATACTTTCCCTACCCCTCCCATTCCCCATTTGCTGTCTCCATTTTGCCCTATGAGCTCTTTACTATCCATGTGGCAATGTTCCTTTTGACACCACCTTTGTCTGACTGAGACCACAAGCATCCTGACATTCCTTGAAATACCCCACCTTGAGAACTTTATGCTCCTTGACCATCAGCTTCTAACTCCTATCCTATCACCTTGAACTGCCCTCCCTATCAGATTCACAATTTTCCTCACTGTACAATAAGGTAAGAATTGCCTGCAGTAGGGAAGCTCCCTGCCACTTCGGACTTCTGGGAAGGGTAAGTAGAACAGGTTATATTTGCGTGGTTGCATTCGATAAGGTTCCCCACAGTAGGCTATTATACAAAATGCGGAGGAATGGGATTGTGGGAGACATACCAGTTTGGATCAGTAATTGGCTTGCTGAAAGAAAACAGAGGGTTGTAGTTGATGGAACATGTTCATCTTGGTGTCCAGTTACTAGCGGCGTACCGCAAGGGTCGGTGTTGGGTCCACTGCTGTTCGTCATTTTTATAAATGACCTGGATGAGGGCTTAGAAGGGTGGGTTAGTAAATTTGCAGACGACACTAAGGTCGGTGGAATTGTGGATAGTGTGGAGAGGGTGCAGAGGAGATTTACTAGGATGTTGCCTGGTATGGAATGAATGTCTTACAAGAAAAGGCTGAGGGCCTTGAGGCTGTTCTTGTTAGAGAGAAGAAGATTGAGAGGTGACTTAATAGAGACATACAAGATAATCAGAGGGTTGGATAGGGTGGACAGAGAGAGCCTTTTGGTAAAAACAATGATTGCAGATGCTGGAAACCAGATTCTGGATCAGTGGTGCTGGAAGAGCACAGCAATTCAGGCAGCATCCGACGAGCAGCAAAATCGACGTTTCGGGCAAAAGCCCTTCATCAGGAAGAGAGAGCCTTTTTCCAAGTATGGGGACGGCAAACACGAGGGGACACAACTTTAAAGTGAGGGGAGATAGGAATAAGACAGATGTCAGAGATAGTTTCTTTTCTCAGAGAGTAGAAAGGATATGGAAAGCTTTGCCTGCATCGGTAGTAGATTCTCCAAGTTTAAGTTCATTTAAGTCGTCATTGGACAGGCAAATGGACGTACATGGAATAGTGTAGGTGGGATGGGCTTCAGATTAGTATGACAGGGCGGTGCAACATCGAGGGCCGAAGGGCCTGTACTGCGCTGTAATGTTCTATGTTCTATGTTAAGTATCCTACACCACCCCTAAACTGACTGCAACTCAATCTCCCCTTGGATTGACAGCAGCCCAGCCTTGCCCCAGTTAACCTTCCCCCTTTTCAATCCTTTCACTGTTTGATGCCCTTTAATGCCCTCAGGCATTGTTTGCCATATAACCTGCTATAAGCCAGTTGGGCTTTTAGGTGGTCTCAAGGTTCCTTCACTTCAATGCTTGACTGAACAGGAGAGCATAGAATAATTCAAATTAGGAAAACAATAGACCACTTAGCTCCATGGACCAGTTCTATCATTCAATAAGATCACCTTGATCTCATTTGTCCGCTTTCCAGTCTATCCCTGAAAACCTTTCACTCTTGCTTATCAAGAATCTATCCACCACTGCATTAAAAATATTAAAAGACTGTGGTCTAGTGCCTTTTGGAAAAAAAAAGAGTTCCAAAGGCAAGCAATTCACTGTAAGAAATTTGTCCTCAACTCTGTTGTAAATGGGTGAACCTTTATTTTTAATCAGTAACTCCTAGTTCCAGATTCTCCGATAAAAGGAAATATCTGCTCTGCATCTACCCCGTCAAGAGCATTCGGGATCCTGACTTAAGTTACCTCTTACTTTTCTAAATGCTTGCAGAGGGCCCCGCCCTCGATCTCTTAATTTCCAACTGCCACAGAGACATTAACTGCCTCAAACTGTCTAACCTCCCACCCCAATCCAACCTCTCACCCTCACAACGCTCAGCCCTCCACTCCCTCTGCTCCAATCCCAACCTCACCATCAAACCAGCAGATAAAGGGGGCGCAGTGGTAGTTTGGTGCACTGACCTCTGCACCACTGAAGTCAGACACCAACTCGAAGACACCTCCTCGACCATGATCCCCCACCCCCCCATCACCAAACCATCATCTCCCCGATCATACAGAACCTCATCACCTCAGGAGATCTCCCACCCA
>NC_057718.1:75463809-75471927 GCF_004010195.1 Chiloscyllium plagiosum | reverse complement strand
CCTGACCCCGCCAGAGGACTTCGCCGCCGTAATCACCCCCCTTCACCTATAGTACTCTTTGCTACCTTCTCCCCAGCCCCACCACCCCCATTTATCTCTCCACCCTGGAGGCCACCAGCCTCTCTTCCTGATGAAGGGCTTTTGCCCGAAACGTCGATTTTCCTGCTTCTCAGATGCTGCCTGACCTGCTGTGCTTTTCCAGCACCAGTCTGATCTAAACGCTTGCGGAGACAAGTCTAGCCTGTGAAACTTTCCTCATTACACAACCCATCTTATTCTATTTACTAATCTAGTAACCTTTTCCAAACTTCCAACACATTCTAACTTTCCTTAACTAAGCAGACTAATAGTCAAAACAGGGCTCAAGATGTGGTCTCACCAATGCCCTGCATAACTGAGGAATAACCTCTCTACTTTTGAATTCAATTCCATTTCAAACAATAACATTCAATTAAGTTTCCTGATTACTTACTTCCAGTGTACTAACCCTTTGTGATTCTTGTATTAGGGCACTGAGATCTATATGCATATCTGAAAACTCTCACTATTTTGATTTTTTAAATTATTTCTGCCAAACTGGACAATTTCAAATTTTTCTCCATTTTACTGTACTTGTCAGATCCTTGCTCATTCACAAATCCTATTAATATCCCTTTTTATCATCCTTATATCCTTAAAACTTGCAACAAAATGAAAGCAGCATTGTAGGATCTGGGGTAACGTGGCAAGTTGGATCTAAACATGGCTTACTGACAGGAGACAGAGGATGATGGTAGAAGGCTGTTTGTGAGACTGGAGTCCAGTATGCAGTGGCATACCACAGGGGTCAGTGTCGGTACTTTATTGTTTGTGATATTCATACATTATGTAGATGAGAGTGTGGATAACGGGTCAGAGGGACAATAAGTAAGCTGTGGAAGACAGAAAGATTGCCTGGGAAAAAAACCCCAGAAGAATGCAAAAATGGAAATTGCTGGAAAATCTCAGCAGGATTGGCATCATCTGTGGAGAGAAATTAGAGTTAATATTTCTGATCCTGTGACCCTTCTTCAGAACTGATGGTGGCTAAGAAAAGCATGGTTTTTAAGCAGAAGGTTGGGGGTGTTGGAGGGAGGTAGTAAACGATAGTTGGAGAAAGAGCCCAAAGAGAGAGAATGACAGGAGTGATAACGACCACCATAGGACAATGAATGGCTGCTATAGGGGATTATCAATAGCTAACAATGGGTTGTGTCTGCAGACTGTCTCTCATAAATAAGCTCTCTCTCATATACACATACACACATATGTATCCCCCACACTTACACCCACGTACGCACCCCTTCACAGGCCTATACCCCATCACACTCTCACACATACTTTACCAAGCTTACACACAGACAAACACACACTCTCTCACATCCATTCACACCCACATATATACACTCACATGCACACACTCACTCTGGCTATCCTGCATGCACACAAGTATAAGTCTATTGGGTGAATTTGTATCTGCGGAATTGTATTTGCAGACACATTCTATTTTGCTCAAAAATGCATAACCTACAGTCAATCCATGCAGTATTCTGTAAATCCCACTTTAGAAATAGAACCAGTCAGACTCAATATTGGGACAGAAACAGACTTTAACCTCACACCTTTAACACATTGTCTGAGCTCAGATGGCACGATTTGTTAGAAAACCTGGAGTTATCTTGAGAGTGTGACTTAAAAGAAGTTCTGGGATTTACATATTAAAGAATTGAAATGAGCAAACACATTCTAAAAGATGAAAGACTAGCCTAAGATTGTTCAATCTATCAGTGCAGCTGCATGACACTGTAATCTTTTGCTATAAATTCTGTGTCTTATGGTCCTGTTTCACAACCACCTGAATGAAGGAGTAGCACTTCAAAAGCTAGTGCTTCCTAATAAATCAGTTGGACTATACCCTAGTGTTGTGTGATTTTTAACAGAGATATTGGCCAGAGAACACAGTGGTGTGTTGAAGTGGCAAGCAACTGGAGGCTCAGTGTCTTATTTGGAGACAGAATATGGGTGTTATGTGAAGTGATCACCCAGTCTATGTTTTATTTCCTCAATGTAGAGGATACCACATTGTGAGTTGTGAATGCAGTAGACCAGAGTGAAGTGCAGATAAAGTGCTGTTTAAAATGGATGGAGGGCGTAAGTAACAAGAGAGGAAATGATTCTTGCAGAAGATTGACAAGGGAGAGGAGGCGAATATCTGTCTAATGGTGGCACTCCACAGAAGTTGGTGGAAATGACAGCTGATGATCCTCTGGATGTGGATGCTGAGGACAAGTGGCACCCTATCACTGTTGTGGGAGGGAAGTAAGGGACTGAGGGCCAACGTGCGAGAGAAGATGGACATTTCGGAGACCTGCTTGTTGAAGTTGATATCATCAAACCAGATGCGATGGAGATGGAGGAACTGGGAGAATGGAATAGAGTCTTTATAGAAAGCAGGATGTGAGAATTTATAGTCAAGGTAGCTGTGGGAGTCAGTTGGTTTGTAGTGGATATTGGTGGCCAGCCTATTTCCCGAAATAGAAACAGAGATGTTGAGGAAGAGAAGAGAGGAGTTAGAGATGGACCAGGTGGAGGTGCAAGCAGGTTGGAAAATTGGAAGCAAAGTTTATTAAACTTTCCAATTCCAGGCCAGAGAGGGAAGCAGCACCGATTATATCATCTGGAGAAAGAGTTGTGGGTGGGGGCCAGAGTAGAACTAGAACAAGGAATGTTCGCTGTACTCCAAAAAGAGACAGGCATAACTGGGCCCCATGCAAGTACCCCTTTTACCTGAAGAAGGTGAGAGGACTTAAAAGTAAAGTTGTTTGGGTGAGGATGAGCTCAGCCAGAGAATGGTAGTGGTTGATAGGGATGGTTTAGGCTGTATTTTTCCAGGAAGAAGCGAGAGCCCTGAGACCATCCTGGAGGGGGATGGATGTGTAAAGGGATTCTATGTTCATGGTAAAGAGGAGGTGGCAGGGGCCCACGAACTGAAAATTCTGAAACTGACATAAAACATCAGAAGTAACACAGGTATAAGAGGGAAGAGACTGGATAAGAGGAAAAAAAATCAAGTCAAGGTCAGAAGAGCTGAATTCTGTGCGGCAGGAGCAGGCAGAAACAACAGGTTGCCCAGGTAGTTTCTGTTTGTGGATTTTGGGAAGGACGTAGACATGGATTGTTCAGGGTAGGAGACTATGAGCTTGGAGGCAATGGAGGGGAGATCACCAGATGAGATCAGATTAGTGACCTGGTGGACATAATGGCCTGATGTCCCACGGTGGGGTCATGTTCCAGGGCTGACGGAAGGAGGTATCAGAGAGTTGGCACTCAGCCTTTGCAATGTAGAGGTCAGTAAGACAGACAACAAGAGCACTACGCCTGTCAACAGGGTTAATTACAAAGTCAGGATTAGATCTCAGAGCACGGAATACAGTCAGTTCAAAGGGAAAATAGGTTGGAATAGGTAAAGGGGGCAGAGAAATTGAGGCAACCAATGTCACATCAACAGTGTTCAATAAACAGTTTGAGTGCAGATAAAAGCTCAGAGGGATGAGAAACAGATGGAGGAAGAGTGTTGGAGGTGGATGGAAGGGAGGAATGGGATGGGAGAGCGGTCTCTTGTCCAAAGAAACGAGCATGGAGGTGAAGAAGTGTTTGACATCATATCGTGCCTCAAATACATTAAGGTGGGGGCGCAGAGGGATAAAGCTGAGGCCTTTGCTGAGTACAGAACATTCAGCATCAGAGAGTGGAAGATTGGCTGGGTGGTTGACAGTGATGAGAAAAATGGAAGAAGGAACAAAAAGACAAGAGAGTATGCAATAGACTCCAGAAAGGTCAGGACCAGAAGGATCTTGTCCACAGATCCCCTCAAGGTGTCAGGACAGATTAATAAGGTAGTTAAGATGGCATACAGGGCATTTGCCTTTATGATTTGAAAGCCATCACGGAGACTGGTCATGACTGGGAATTAAATATCCAGGGATACCAGATTATTCTGAAAACCAGACAGGAATGCAAGGGAGCTCTGATATTGAAGGATGCCATCAGGGTGGTGCTCAGAGATGATATAGGTCCTTTGGAGCATGAGTCCATTTGGGTAGAAATTAGGAATTCTAAGAAGAAAAAGTCACTGATAGGCTACCAATAATAATAACATCACATTGGGGTGGGCAATAAACAAGGAAATAACTAATGCCTGCAAAAATGGTACAGCTATTATCATGGGGGATTTTAATCTACATGTAGATTGGTTGAACCAGCTCAGTCAGGGTAGCCTTGAGGAGGAGATTGTTGAGTGTATCAGTGATAGTTTTCTTGAACAGTATATAATGGAATCGACGAGGGAGCAAGCTATCCTAGATTTGGTCCTGTGTCATAAAACAGGAATAATTAATGATCTCACAGCAAGGGATCCTCTTAGCAGGAGCAATCACAGTATGGTTGAATTGAGAATACAAATGGAGAGTGCGAAGATAAAATCCAGGGTCCTGTGCTTGAATAAGGGGGACTATGATAGAATGAGGGAGGACCTGGCTAACATAGATTGGAAACCCTGTGTCATAAAACAGGAATAATTAATGATCTCACAGCAAGGGATCATCTTAGCAGGAGCAATCACAGTATGGTTGAATTGAGAATACAAATGGAGAGTGTGAAGATAAAATCCAGGGTCCTGTGCTTGAATAAGGGGGACTATGATAGAATGAGGGAGGACCTGGCTAACATAGATTGGAAACAGAGACTTTATGGTGCGACAGTTGATGAGCAGTGGAGGACCTTCAAAGAAATTTTTCAAAGTGCTCAGCAAAAGTATATTCCGGTGAGAAGGAAGGGCTGTAAAAAGAGGAGTAATCTGCTATGGGTGTCTAAGGAAATAAGGCAGGCTATCAAAGTGAAAGACAAGGCATATAAAATGTCCAAAAACAGCAGGAATCTAGAAGATTGGGAAAACTTTAAAGGTCAACAGAAAGCCACAAAAAGAGCTATAAAGAAAAGTAAGATTAAGTATGGGAAAAATCTAGCACAGATTATAAAGACAGATAGCAAAAGTTTCCATAAATGCATAAAATGAAGAAGACTGGCTAAAGTAAGTGTTGGTCCTTTACAGGATGAGAAGGGGCAGTTAGTTATGGGATGTGATGAAATGGCTGAGGCATTGAACAGGTACTTTGCATCGGTCTTCACCGTGGAGGACACTAATGACATGTCAGTAAGTGACGAAAAGACAAAAGGTATGTGAGGACCTGGAAACAATTATTATTACAGAAGAGCTAGTGTTGGGTTAGCTAATGGAGCTAAGGATACATAAGTCTCCTGGCCCTGATGGAATGCATCCCAGGGTGTTAGAAAAGATTGCAGGAGAAATAGCAGGTGGACTAGCAGTAATTTTCCAAAGTTCGCTGGACTCTGGGGCAGTCCCAGCAGATTGGAAAACAGCAAAAAGGGAAGTAGACAAAAGATGGGGAATTATAGACCAGTGAGCTTAACCTCTGTACTGGGGAAGATGCTGAGTCTATTATCAAGGAAGAAATAGCAAAGCATCTTGAAAGAAATTGTCCCATTGTACAGACGCAGCATGGGTTCATGATGGGCAGGTCATGTTTCACAAATCTTTTGGAATTCTATGATGACATTTCAAGCAAGGTGGGCAACTGGAACCCAGTGGATGTGGTGTACCTAGATTTCCAAAAGGCCATTGACAAGGTGCCGCACATGAGGCTGCTGCGTAAGATAACGATGAGTGTTGTTAAGAGTAGAGAATAAGCGAGGATGGAGGATTGGTTGACTAACAGAAAGCAAAGAGTGGGGATAAATGAGTGCTATTCTGGCTGGCAATCAGTGTCTTTCAGGGATCGGTGTTTGGACCAGTTATTTACAATTTATATAGATGATTTGGAATTGGTGACCACATGTATGGTGTCAGAATTTGTCGATGGCACTAAGATAAGTTACAGAGCAAAGTGTGCGGAGGACTGTGAAACTTTGCAGAGGAACATAGATACATTGAGTGAGTGGGCAAAGGTCTGGCAGATGGAATTCAATGTCAGTAAATGTGAAGTCATACATTTTGGTAGGAGTAACAGGAAAATAGATTATTACTTGAATGGTATAAAGTTGCAACATGCTGCTGTGCAGAAGGATGTGGGTGTCCTTGTGCATGAATCACAGAAGGTTGGTCTGCACATACAGCAAGTAATTAGGAAGGCAAATGGAATTTTGTCCACCATTGCTAAAGGGATTGAGGTTAAAAGCAGGGAGGTTGTGTTGCACCTGTACAAGGTGCTGGTGAGGCCACACCTGGATTGCTGTGTGCAGATTTGGTCTCCTTACTTAAGAAAGGATGTACTGAAACTGGAGGGGGTACAGAGGAGGTTCACTAGGTTAATTCCGGAGTTGAGGGGGTTGGCTTATGAAGAGAGGCTGAGTAGATTGGGACTATATTCATTAGAATTCAGAAGAATGAGGGTGGGATCTTATAGAAACATATACAGCTATGAAGGGAATTGGTAAAATAGAAGTAGAGAAGATGTTTCCACTGGTAGGTGAAACTAGGACAAGGGGGCATAGCCTCAAGATTAGAGGGAGCAGGTTTGGAATTGAATTGAGAAGGAACTTCTTCACCCAGAGGATGGTTAACCTATGGAATTCCTTGCCTCGGGAAGTAGTTGCTGCTACTTCAGTAATCACTTTTAAAGCTAAGGTAGATAGATACTTTTTTGAAAAAAAAAGGAATTAAGGGATATGGTGAAAACGTGGATAAGTGGATCTGAGTCCATGCAAAGATTACTCATGATCTTATTGGTGGCAGAGCAGGCACGAAGGGCTGGACAGCTTACTCCTGCTCCTAGTTCTTATGGTCTTATGTTCGTTTTCAGTCGTAGCATAGATTATAAGAGCAGAGAAGTCATAATGAAGCTGTACAGAACGTTAATTAATCCACAGCTAGAGTTCTGTGTGCAATGGAAAGATGTGTTTGGGCTGGAGGTCTCACAGAGGACATTCACCATGATGTTGCTGAGATGGAGTATTTCAGCTTTGAAAAGAGGCTAGATAAGTTCGGGTCATTTCCTTTGGAGCAGAATAGATTAAGGGGCTACCTGACACAGATGAGTAAGATTGAAGAGCAGAGAGAGGGTGAATAGAATGCAGCTATTCCCCTTGATCGATGAATGATCTCCAGCATTGGCTGTTTTCAGTATTGACTCCAAGAGGACGGGAAAAATTTCTGGCTGTTACAGCTGCTCCTTTTTTGAGATATTTTAGGTGCTGGAGGCGATTTCCTCAAATTCCAGGAGTAGCAATTACTGTTTTATACGCTGTTGCATTGTTTTGGAACTTTTAGAAAAACAAAAGTCAAACAACATGTTTTAAAAGGGAGGTGAACAAACAAAGGAAGCACATGGTGAGGTCATTGCAGGAGGAAGAGAGAGAGAACCTGCACAGTTACTGCCTTTGCTGTTTGAATTCGTGTATCGCTGGACATCGGAGTGCATCTGGGAAAATTAACAAACAGTGAAATTCACAACTAATCTTGGAGGAACTGTTGGGTGACGTTCACAGCACAGAATCAGATAAGTTAATTGTTATTTTAAGTGTGACCGACAGAGAATCTGCAAGGAAGTGAAAAGAGTGGGTTCTTTCTTGATTATATGTTTTTGGAGATATGTCTCTTGATTAAACATAAAATATAAGCCACAACTATTAATTTAACCTGGGGCAGTGTTTGTAGAGGAATAAGACGGTGATAATTTCTGGGTCTGTAAATTGTGAAGGAGCAAAAATGGCCTTTAATAGAGTGATATGTACTTGTCAGATGTGGGAGTTTAAAGAGAGTTTAAGGGTTACTGTGGATTAAATCTGCCATAAATGCTGCTGTTTGTGAATCTTATCAGATTGAGTGGATCGGTTGGAGAGACAGTTAGGAGCAATGAGGGATTTGCAACAGTAACAATATGTGATGGATGGCAGTTATAGGAAAGGGGGGGAAGTCTTAGATACAGTCACATAGATGGGTTAACTCCAGGAAAGGTAAGAGAGGTAGGCAGCTAGTGCAGGAGTCTTTTGTGGATATACCCATTTCAAACAGGTATGCTGTTT
>NC_057718.1:75461386-75462800 GCF_004010195.1 Chiloscyllium plagiosum | reverse complement strand
CTGAGGTGTCAGTGGGGGAGCACTTTGGGGCCAGCGACCATAATTCTATTAGATTTAAAATAGTGATGGAAAAGGAGAGACCAGATCTAAAAGTTGAAGTTCTAAATTGGAGGAAGGCCAATTTTGATGATATTAGGCAAGAACTTTTGAAAGCTGATTGGAGGCAGATGTTCGCAGGTAAAGGAACGACTGGAAAATGGGAAGCCTTCAGAAATGAGATAACGAGAATCCAGAGAAAGTATATTCCTGTCAGGGTAAAAGGAAAGGCTGGTAGGTATAGGGAATGCTGGATGATGAAAGAACTTGATGGTTTGGTTAAGAAAAAGAAAGAAGCATATGTAAGATATAGACAGGATAAATCGTGTGAATCCTTAGGGGAGTATAAAGGAAGTAGGATTATACTTAAGAGGGAAATCAGGAGGGCAAAAAGGGGACATGAGGTAGATTTGGCAAATAGAATTAAGGAGAGTCCAAAGAGCTTTTACAAATACATTAAGGACAAAAGGGTAACTAGGGAGAGAATAGGGCCCCACAAAGGTTAGCAAGGCAGCCTTTGTGTGGAGGCGCAGAAAATAGGGAAGATACCAAATGAGTATTTTACATCAGTATTTACTGTGGAAAAGGATATGGAAGATATACATTGTAGGGAAATAGATGGTGACATCTTGCAAAATGTCTATATTACAGAGGAGGAACTGCTGGATGTCTTGGAACGCATAAAGGTGGATAAATCCCCATGACCTGATCGGGTGTAACCTAGAACTCTGTGGGAAGTTAGAGCCGTGATTTCTGGGCCTCTTGCTGAGATATATGTATCATTGATAGTCACAGGTGAGGTGCCGGAAGATTGGAGGTTGGTGGTGCCACTATTTAAGAATGGTGGTAAGGACAAGCCAGGGAACTATAGACCAGTGAGCCTGACGTCAGTGGTGGGCAAGATGTTGGAGGGAATCCTGAGGGACAGGATGTACATGTATTTGGAAAGGCAAGGACTGATTAGGGATAGTCAACATGGCTTTGTGCGTGTGAAATCATGTCTGACAAACTTGATTGAGTTTTTTGAGGAAGTAACAAAGAAGATTGATGAGGGCAGAGTGGTAGACTTGATCTATATGGACTTCAGTAAGTCGTTCAACAAGGTTCCCCATGGGAGACTGATTAGCAAGGTTAGATCTCACAGAATACAGGGAAATCTAGCCATTTGGATACAGAACTGGCTCAAAGGTAGAAGATAGAGGGTGGCGGTGGAGGGTTGTTTTTCAAACTAGAGGCCTGTGATCAGTTGAGCGCCACAAGGATCAGTGCTGGGTCCTCTACCTTTTGTCATTTACATAAATGATTTGGATGCGAGCATAAGAGGTACAATTAGTAGGTTTGCAGATGACGTGAAATTGGAGGTGTAGTGGACAGCGAA
>NC_057718.1:75452283-75461371 GCF_004010195.1 Chiloscyllium plagiosum | reverse complement strand
TGCATTTTGGGAAAGCAAATCTTAGCAGGACTTAGACACTGAATGGTAAGGTCCTAGGGAGTGTTACTGAGCAATGAGACTTTGGAGTGCAGTGTCATATCTCCTTGAAAATGGAGTCACAGGTAAATAGGATAGTGAAGAAAGCTTTTGATATGCTTCCCTTTATTGGTCAGAGTATTGAGTACAAGAGTTGGGAGGTCATGTTGCGGCTGTACAGGACATTCGGAGACTGAGGGGTGACCTTATAGAGGTTTACAAAATTATGAGGGGCATGGATAAGGTAGTTTGGTGAATTTTTTTTCCTTTGGGTCGGGGAGTCCAGAACTAGAGGGCTTGGTTTAGGGTGAGAGGGGAAAGTTATAAAAGAGATCTAAGGGGCAACTTTTTCACACAGATGGTGGTACGTGTATGGAACGAGCTGCCAGAGGAAGTGGTGGAAATTGATACGATTGCAACATTTACGAGGCATTTGGATGGGTATATGAATAGGAAGGGTTTGGAGCGATACGGGCTGGGTTCTGGCAGGTGGGACTAGATTGGGTTAGGATATCTGGTTGGTATGGACAGGTTGGACTGAAGGGTCTGTTTCCATGCTGTACATCTCTCTGACTCTTTGACTCTAAGTTGTGGTTTAATGAGATTTTAATGCATGCAGATAAGCTTCTTGACACTTGCTACTGGAATGTTGACCCACCAGCTGAGTAGGGATAAGTTAATTACTGAAGGTCATCTGCATGACGAGAATCTGATGTATTTATTGTTTCTCACCCATTTTAAGGTGACTTATTCTCTTTGTCTCCTCTGGGACTGAAAAATCATACTCAAAATTCCAGATGAGGCTGAAACCTAGTTTTATACAGTTTCTTCATAATGTTCTAGCCTTTATATATTTATGCCTTAATTAATCCCAGATCCTGTATGCTTTATTAATTGCTTTCCCAACCTGCCCTGACAACTTCAATAATAAGTCCAAATATGCCCCTAGGACCCACTGTACCCTTATCATATGTTGCATTTCTTCACATTTCATGTTAAGATGAATCACTACTGGCTCTTTTGAATGAAGTTGTTTGTCCATTCCACAAACCTGTCGACATATTCTTGAAGGTTATGGTCATTACCAATTTCCATCCATCACTTTCCCACTGTATTCTTGGAAGCATCTCAGCCAAGTCTGGTGAAGTATCAATTTTAAGTACAGCCAGCCTCGAAATACCTCCTCTTTATCTACCTTTAGCAAGTTCAGTGTCTCAGCTACCTCCTCTTTCACCATGACAAGTACCAACTACTCAGGTAATATCTCAGCCATGTCCACTGCCTCCATGCATAAATCTCTTTTTTTAGCCCTTAACTGGTTCTAAGCCTTTGCGTATTCGTATTGATGGCTTTTAGATTCCTGTTGTGTTAGCTGCTGTTTTCTTCTCATAATCTCTTTGCTTCTCTTACTTCTTTCCTTTTCCCTTTGAACTTTTTATATTCACCTGGTTCTCAGTTGTATTTATCCACTAGTCATTTATTACATACGAAATTTTTTGTTTTAACTTTTTATCACTATCACCAACCAAAGAACGTTGGATTTTTTTCTACCTGTTCCTTCATGAAATTGTATCTGAACTATTTCCTCTTGGCCTATGGTTCTTTGAAGGTTTGCCAGCCAATCTTTAACTCCAAGTTAACCGGTCCTGATGCATCCTCAATGTCCACTGGAGTAGTCCCAGATGATTGAGGGTGGCAAATGTTATTTCCTTGTTCAAGAAAGGGAATCGGCATAATCCTAGGAATTACAGACCAGTCAATTTTACGTCAGTGGTGTGCAAAGAATTGGAGAGGACTCTCAGAGCCAGGATTTATGATTACTTGAAAAAAACCACAGTTTGATTAGAGATAGTCAGCATGGCTTTGTAAAGGGGCAGGTCATGACTCACAAATCTTATTGAATTATTTGAGGATGTGACAAAAAACATAGATGAAGGTAGAGCAGTGGACGTGGTGTACATGGATTTCAGTATGGCGTTTGATAAGGTTCCCCATGGTAGGCTCTTTCAGAAAGTAAGGAGGCATGGGGCACAGGGAAATCTGGCTGTCTGGATACAGAACCGGCTGGCCCATAGAAGATAGAAGTGGTGGTGGATGGAAAGTATTCAGCTTGGAGTTCAGTGACCAGTGGTGTTCCATAGTGATCGGTTCTGGGACCTCTGCTCTTTTTAAATGACTTGGATGAGGAAGTGGAATGATAGGTTAGTAAGGTTGACAATGACACAAAGATTAGTGGAATTGTGGATAGTGTGGAGGGCTGTTGTAGGTTGCACTGGGACATTGACAGGAAGCAGAACTGGGCTGAGAAGTGGCAGATAGATTTCAATCTGGAAAAGTGGAAAGTCATTCTCTTTGGAAGGTCAAATTTGAATGCAGAACACAGGATTAATGGCAGGATTATTGGCAATGTGGAGGAACAGAGGAATCTTGGGGCCATGTCCATAGATCCTTCAACGTTGCCACCAAGTTGATCGAGTTGTTAAGAAGATATATGGTGGGTTGGCTTCCATTAGCAGTGGGATTGAGTTTAAGAACCTTGAAGTGATGATGCAGCTCTATAAAGCACTGGTTAAACCACCCTTGGAATATTGTGTCCAGTTCTGGTCGCCTCATTATAAGAAAGATGTGGAGGTTGCAGAGGAGATTTACCAGGATACTGCCTGGACTGGACAGCATGGCGTATGAAGATAGGTTGAGGGAATTAGGGCTTTTCTCACTGCAGTGATAAAGGATGAGGGGTGACTTGACAGAGGTGTACAAGATGACAAGACACACAGATAGAGTGGATTGCCAGAGATGTTTTCCCATGGCATAAATGTTTATCACGAGGGGGCATAATTTTAAGGTGACTGGAGGAAGGTTTAGGGGAGATATCAGAGGTAGGTTCTTCACACAGAGAGTAGTGGGTGCATGGAATGTACTGCCAGTAATGGTGGTAGTCAGATACATTAGGGACATTTAAACGACTCTTGGAGAAGCACATGGAAGATAGTACAATGAAGGGTACTATGTTAATCTGATCTTGACTATAAATCACACAACACCAGATTATAGTTCAACAGGTTTATTTGGAAGTACTAGCTTTTGGAGTGGTGCTCCTTCATCAGTAGGATACAGACAGACTCTAACCTCACAACTTTTTAATGTATTGTCTGAGCTGAGATGTCACTTTTTAAAATAATATCTTAAGTTATCTCGAGAATGTGACTTAAAAGTAGTTCTGGGATATACATATTAATGAACCAAAACCTGCAATCCATTCTAAGAGATGAAAGACTTAACAGTAATGTAGATTTGTTCAATATATCTTTTCAGTTGCATGACACTGTAATCTTTTGCTATAAATTCTGTGTCTCATGATCCTGCTCCACAGCTATCTGATGAAGAAGCAATGTTCTGAAAGTTAGCATTTCCAAATAAACTTATTGGACTATAACCTGGTGTTGTGTGAGTTTTAACTTTGTTCATCCCAGTCCAACAATGGCCACTCCACATCAAATCTGAGCTTAGAGTAGGATAAAAGGCTAGCGCAACATTGAGGGTGGAAGGACCTGTACTGTGCTATGTTCAGTGTTCTATGTTCTCATCATGGATCTCTTATCTCATTGAAGTTTTCCTTTCCTGGTTATTTTATCTTGTTCTTTGCATAGCCAATCTGTGCCTTAAATGTTCCCTATTGAAACTTGATCCACCTTGTTTCCCAGAACCAGATCCACATGTACCCCACTCCTTGTTAGACTGGAAACATACTGCTCTAAAACAAATTCTAATCACACATCCCAAACATTTCCCCCCTCTTTGCCCTTTTTGCGTTTCTATCTCAGCCTGTGTTAGGACAATTAAAGTCCCCCTTCATAAATCATTTATAGTTTTCACACCTTTCTGTAAGTTGCAAGTTTGTTCCTCTGTATTTTTGCCACTAGACTGTAGTCTACATAATACATCCAGTGGTGTAATTGCACCTTTATTAGGTTTATTAATTTTCTTAACTCCAACCATATAGATTTTATCCTTGATTCCTTCAAGACAAACTCCCTCCCTGAAACTAGCTTTCTCCTTAGTCAGAACTGTCAGCCCACTTTCTCATCTTCTTTCCTTGCCTTTCCTGAACAGCTCATATCCAGGAATATTTAGTATGCAGTCTTGCCCTTTATGAGCCAAGTCTTTGTTGTCTCCATTACAATATATTATCACGTGATTCTATATCTACAGCTCCATAACTTTATTTACCTCACTTCTTGTCCAAGCACAATTCAACTCACTTGAGCATGTGCAGCTGTAAGACACATCAACATTAGTTGAATGGCCATTCCCAAGTCCAACCCAAAACAGAGCACTTCCATTGTCTAGAATCAACTATTCTTGTACAATTTTCTTCATGGTTGATGATCAGTGAACATTTGAGTGGTATCAATAGAGGCAACAGGATAAAAGAAATAATGAACTAAAACTGCACGGTGTGTAAATATTAACAAAACTTTCCTTTATGCATGTAAACTCTTTCACTTAACTTTCCAATTTTCCAATATATTTTTGACTTCAGCAGAGGTAGAGTGAGACTGCGTGTTCCCCTACTCTGAATACTGAAATACATGTGGCTATATCCTCTGGACTTCTGAGCCTGGGTGGCCTCTGACAAAGTGTACCCCAGCAGCAGCTGTGTAGGGAAAACTTTCTCTATTAGAACATGAATTGGCATCTATGCCATTAACTGGAGAATGTAGGGGGTGAATGGGGTAGAAAATGAGAATTAGTTCAGACTCCTTGTGCAGACTTCCAGTATATATTCCTTTATCTTCCCTCTCATGGCAAACACATATTTATTGCTCACTAAGAGCTGGATAATACTGTCCTGCAATTTATCAAAATACTGAAAGGGAAAGATGAAGCTTTCATTTATCAGGTTTGAATTGGGAGACTGTATGTGCAGGTTTTTTGAAAGAGATTCATAATTCATGCTGATTGTCACTATTTCCATGGAGTTTGTTGTTGGATCAAAACCCTGAAATTATCACCCTGCTGCTAAAACGCACACCTCTCCAGTTTCTCTCCAAGTCTAGGCAGTGCCTTTCCAAATGTCTCACAATTCTTCTGCTGCTGCTCCAGAAAAGTCTTCCTCATTGATGACCCCTGAGGTTCAACTGTGCAGTGCTTGGAGAGTGCTGCATTCCCACAGGTTTCCATACTGCTGTCCTTGTCTCCAACACTAACTCAGGCTTACTTTTGACACACACCTCATCATCTGTACTGGAGACTCCATCAAGACCTATATACCTAAGTTGGTAAAGTATTCACCTGAGAACTCAGCAGCCTCATGCATCAGATTATAGCCCTATTTAGGCTTCTGGGAGATGAAAGAATGAACTGGGGTGTCATAGTTTAAGGATAAGGGATAAACCTTTTAGGAAGAGATAACAAGAAATGTCTTCATCCAGAGTGGTGAGCCTGTCAAATTCACTACCACAGAAAGTGATTGAAGCCAAGACATTTGTTTTTTCAAGGAGGAGGTAGATATAGGCTAAAGGGATGAAGGAATACAGGAGGAGTATGGGATTTAGGGTAATGAGTTCCAAGCTCTCAGTGGAAGAACAGATTTGAATGGTCAAATGGCCTACACCTGCTCCTAACTTCTATGTTTCTATGACTCAGGAATGGCATGTGGCTGTAACCTGATGACTGCCTTTAATGTGAATGAACAGTTGCAAAAATTGTTTGATAAATTACTGGTTGGTTATGGAGTAGAGTTGTGTATATCAATTACACATGAACATGGTGGACCCCATAATGTCAAAATATCATGTCAAGGCAGACAACTGATTAAAATTACATGTAATGTATCGTAGAAAGTTAGATAGGTTTTTGGAGAATTGTGACTGGAGCTACTTACCATTTAATTCTCTTTCTTACTCTCACCATGTTCTTCCCACTCTTTGCTACCTACATTCTTGCTAAAGAAGCAAAATAAGAATCACAATCAGAATCACAGCACGACAGAAGCTGAAAGCACAGCAGCTCATCTTATAGCAATTTTGAATCATTTCGACTGCTTTCATTTTTTTTTTCAGATCGCAGTTGCAGGTAATCATTTGGCTTTTATTATTTTCAGCTCCCCTAGTAAAATCTTCTGTACTTTTATTATCCCATTACCATCCATCTTTGGTGTGCACTGTCACCCCTTTTGACATTCATTCTGACCTATGCTATTGTTTATACAGATTACTCCTTCATTTTTTTCTTTCTTTTCTTTGGCTTTTCCATTTGCTTATTGCGTGTTACCTCTGTGAAGATTTCCAATTCAAGTGTACAGTCAGCAGCCTGGAACATTGGCATGAACTTTATGGGATGGTTTCGAATGGATTTGGAGTTGATGCTATCTTTTAATAAGGTCTGAGAGGGTTGAATGAGACCTTATTAATGAGACCTGAGGCAAATATAATGGCTATTTATCAATTAAGGTTGATTGGGATATAACTGGATATACACTATAGCAAGTAACCAATGTGGTTGAAGTTTATAATGTGTGAACAAGAAATTAAAGAAGCATATGATTGGACCCTGCCAATCTGTATTTTAAGCTTTACTATGGAACATTTGTAATGAAGCGTGGGTAGCTGTTTGAAAGTTAAGGATTGAAAACTAACCAATATTCTAATAAAAGAGAAAGTTGGATCAAACGAGAAAGATGATGGATTCTACCTGTGAAGTATCACAATATGAAAGCAAGCATTAAGGCCACAAGAAATAGGAACAAGAATAGACTGTTTGGCCCCTCAAGCCTGCTCCATCATTCAGTAGGATTATGGTGGATCAACATTCCTGAAATTTACCTTCCTGCCTTTTCCCCATAACCCTTGATAACCTTCGAGCAAAAATCTATCTCAGTCTTAAAAATTCACGAGGACTCACCCCCATTACTCTCTGGGACAAGGAGTTCCAAAGACACTGAACTTACTGAGAGAAGAAATTCCTCTTTATCTCAGTCTTAAATTGGTGCGATTTTATTCTAAGACTGGTCTTAAACTCTCCCACAAGGGGAAACATCCTTCCAGCACGATCCTGTCAAGCCCCTTAGAGATGTTAACCATTTCAATGAGATTGTATTCTTCTAAATTCCAAAAAGTACAGACCCAAGCTGTTTAGCCTATTGTCCTAATGCAGTATCTCCAAACCAGGGACCATCCTTGTGAACCTTCTTTGAACTGCCTTCAATGAGACAATATCTTCCCTTAAAGAAGGGGGCCAAAACTGCTCTCAGTACCCTTGAGATGGCCTCACCAGCATCTTACACAGTCGCAATAAGACTTTCCTACACTTATACTCCAACCCCTTTGAAACATTTCATTAGCCTTCCTGATTACTTGCTGTACCTGTGTGTTTAGATTAGATTGATTACAATGTGGAAACAGGCCCTTCGGCCCAACAAGTCCACACCCACCCGCCAAAGCGCAACCCACCTAACACTACGGGCAATTTAGCATGGCCAATTCACCTGACCTGCACATCTTTGGAATGTGGGAGGAAACCGGAGCACCCGGAGGAAATCCACGCAGACACGGGGAGAACGTGCAAACTCCACACAGTCAGTCGCCTGAGGCGGGAATTTGAACCCGGGTCTCCGGCGCTGTGAGGCAGCAGTGCTAACCACTGGGCCACCGTGCCACCGTGTGCTCAGTTCCTATGTTCCATATGACCAGTGGAAGAATCAAATAGACCTGTGATTTGACTTTATTGAAGGGCAACCAAGGTATAGCTGAGCTCTCTTGTGACCATACGAAAGCAGTTTTAAAAAGCATTTCTTTCCAAATTAGAGACTGATGATTTGAATACAGAAGAATGTTTGAACAAATTATTTTATGGATAAAAATTTATTGTAATAAGAGATGTCAGATTCTGACAAATTTAGCAAGAATAAAGTTAGTTCCTTAGAAGAGTACACAATGGAATATAATAGGTTGTATAAAAGATTGAAGGAATTTCATCTGGACATCCCCAATCTGTGCTGACCTTTTGAACAATTAGATAAGACAGATTACTAGTTTTGACAGGAATTACCTTTGCTGATACTGCTACAACAAATGTTGGGAGCACAGAAGGAAATATCTTTACAAAGCTTGCCTTTTCAGTAATCATGGTGCAATTGGAGCAACTGGCCAAATAGCAGAAAATGGGGACAGGATGAGAAGTAGTTGGCAAAACTGTCCAGATGCAGGTCACAGGAAATAATCCAGAGGGAGAGTTTTTACCAAAAGAAATGAGGACAGAAATGATTTTGATAGTTTTGAAAGGCAAAGAGAATTTGGAATTTTCCGTAAAGACTGAACCCCAGATATGCCCAAAATGTGGTAACACATCGTTTTAAGTATGATTCAAAGCTACGAATTGTCCCAAGTTAAATAAAAGAGTTTTCAATAATGAACATGAAATGCAAAATTTGGAGGGAGAAGATGGGAATATGGATCAAAGAGAGGGTATTGTATTTGTCACAAGATGTTTCAAGCCAGTGATGAACTGGTTGGTGGCATTAATTTTCAATTGTGCAGTAGTAGACAGCAGATGCTGTTAGACTGGCTAAAATGCTACAGAGACACTGAATAAGAAGGATTGGAATAAAGTTAATGGGTTTGAGAGTTGCATCAGTTTCAGAGTTGGGAATGATTACAGACTTATACACTTTATGGTAAGGTCCTAGGGAATGTTGCTGAACAAAGGTTGCTGAACAAAGAGACCTTGGTTTGCAGGTTCATTGCTCCTTGAAAGTGGAATCACAGGTAGAATCGATAGTGAAGGCGGCGTTTGGTATGCTTTCCTTTATTGGTCAGAGTATTGAGTATAGGTGTTGGGAGATCATGTTGCAGCTGGACAGGACATTGGTTAGGCCACTGTTGGAATATTGCGTGCAATTCTGGTCTCCTTCCTATCGGAAAGATGTTGTGAAATGTGAAAGGGTTCAGAAAAGATTTATAAAGATGTTGCCAGGGTTGGAGGATTTGAGCTACAGGGAGAGGTTGAAGAGGTTGGGGCTGTTTTCCCTGGAGCGTCAGAGGCTGAGGGG